>NC_137129.1:25000-247500 GCF_949319135.1 Squalius cephalus
ACTTATGGAACATTAAAAAATGGTCCTATGTTACCCGATCAATAATCCTATTAACACACTTTTTAACACAATTTTTATTTTTAGATCAAGCATTGGACTTACGGAGCAGAATAGGCACCAACAGATAAAAACAAGTCCATCACTAGTAAGTATCCACTGCAGTATCTGGTTACACTTTATTTCGATAGTCCACTTTAGACATTCTACTAACTATAAGTAACTTTTCAACTACATGTCAACTAACTCTCATTAGAGTATTAGTAGGCTGTACTAGACAGTCAATAGACTGGTAGGTTAAAGGAGAACTCCGGTCAATTTTAACATTGAGCTCATTTTTTTGTAAATTTGGAGTGCTGTCAGTACAGAGAACAACGACAAAAATCGCTGTTGCCTACACCGTGTTATCCTCTTTTTAAAATTTGCACCCTGTTGACTTCAATGGGGCAATATTTAAACCTGCTTTTAGCCTCTTAACATCCTTGATGTGTCATTACAAGTGCACAGGTCATGTGAGTGATTCCTTCAGAGTGAACACGGGTCAATCTGACTGCAGTAGATGTGAAAGATATGAATAAAAATGATGTTATTTAAGCCAGCGCAAATACCTGTATTTACATCCTGTTTTCGGTTGAAGTCCACAGTAGTCGATTGTCGAGTTCACGCGCATAGGTTTAGTTACCTATGATCACGCGCGTGAACTCGGCAATCGACTACTGTGGACTTCAACCGAAAACAGGATGTAAATACAGGTTAAAGCTAGATATGGTGGAAGAGTTCCATTTAACATTTGTTTGGGTTTGCTATATTACACAAATTTAATCATACCGAAGTTCCATAGGTAAAACTTCTATTAATAGATGCGTTAATGTAACTACCTGCAGGGTTAAAAGAAAAGACGTCAAGAACACACAAACTTAAGGAACTTTTACACAACAACAATGTACTAAAAACGGAAGAGTTTTTTCTTTGTACAGATGACAACGTTATTAAAACGATTACCGTTTGGACAGATCCACTGTGTTAATCTACATGTTCCTTCTTTTGGTGATGCACATTTTTCTATCAGACATAAGTTTTAGATACCAGACAAAACGAATGAAATGTGACCCATGCTAATTAATTCCCCCCTTTTACCTCTCTCTTTTATCTTTCTGTGGTCAGGATCCGTCATTCATCAGAACAGCTACCAAGATAAGTGAGTATTCGTCCTCTACCTCCTTTGTCTCAATGTTATTTCAACACAATTTGTCTCCAAAGCACTATATGTATGTGTTTATATTAGGGGTGTAAGATTAAGAAAATGTCATAATTCGATACAATTGCGATTTTCGATGCAAAAACGATTCTCGATAAATAAAAAAACGATTCACAGTATGTAAATGTAGTTACTTTTCCTATGTAGGTATTAGGGATATGCATCTCCATAACTGAGGCCGATACGATACGCATCTCGATGCATAGCCAACGATACAATACATTAATGATACATATAAGCAGCTGCCAGCTACCGATGCAATGCAATACGATTCACTATTATTACGATCCGGTGCGATTCGATTTCGATTCAACGCATTGCAAAAATATGATGCTATGCAATTCAATATGGTATAGATAGTTAACTTTTATTTCTTTTGTTCAGACATAGGGCAAATCATAAAGTAGCTTAAGTGCCATCTGACTTTTAACACATGGCTCTCTCACAATCAAAAGATTTGGTTTCCACAAAAAAAGCAGGGACTGTAGGCTAACTGACCAGAAAGCAGGTGCTGTTATTATGTGCTTCACGGGCCGTTTATCAGTTTGGACCAGTGCAGCACGAGCCAATCTTGATCAAGCGACACTGTTACTAGACGGCGCTAATAGATCCCCACTGAAGTAATAACATCGCTGCGAGATCTAGTGAGAAGCATTCATATTTCTCTGTTATTAATGGATCAAACAGCGCTGATGTGGAAACATTGTGCCATGAATGAACAATCCAGTGTCCACAGATCAGCAACATTCACCATGGATTTACTGTAGTAACACTAACTGTAACCATGGAAGTATGGCAGGAATAGTAGGCTATAATGCTTTCAAGTTACATTACGTTGGTTTTATTTTGACATAAATAAAATTACTGCCCTCAAATGTTAATCTGAACTAAAATAAACCTTTGTTTATAACTACAATATTACATTTCATTTTTTTCAAGGAGCTGTTTTACATGCTTCTAAGAGTCAATTATAGCTTCATCATTCCTCAAAGTAAAAAAAAAATCATACTTTATGATGTTAGGTTTAATAAAAAAAAAAAAAAAGTTACAAATATTAAATCAAGGAAATTTCTCTGGCATTTCTTTCTTTTTCCTGTATCGAAAACGTACCTTACCGTGACACAAGTGTATCGTATTTAACCGAACCATGAATTTTGTGAACCGTTAACTTACACCCCTAATATGTGTGTGTGTGTGTGTGTGTGTGTATATGGGGCTGTTTAAACCTGGCCACTTGATGCGTTTTCTCAGATCGGATAGCTATCTGTTTTATCACAACAATTCCATTTACACCTTACACCTTTTGCAAAACGGATATAAATCCGATCTTCGATTCCCTCACTATGCAAATTTAATGGCGTTCACGTCACCGAAAGCAACAGATATGAGCTGCATTTTATTGATCATCCGTTAAAGGAGAACTCCGGTCAATTTTAACATTGAGCTCATTTTTTTGTACATTTGGAGTGCTGTCAATACAGAGAACAACGACAAAAATCGGTGTTGCCTACACCATGTTATCCTCTTTTTAAAATTTGCACCCTGTTGACTTCAATGGGGCAAGTTTTAAAGGTCCCATTCCATGGATTATTTTTATTATTTTATCATGTTTCCTGGGGTGCCCTTATAATGTTAGTATGTTTTTTAGATCAAAAATTGTTATAATTTAGAAATAAAAGGCATATTTCCTAGCCTGATTTCATTCCCTGGTTTGAACGCTCTGTTTGAAGGGGCGTGTCTGCTGTGAGACTTCAGTGTAAACGCCCTCTGCTGTGATTGGCTGAAATGTTTGCATATGAAATATCTGGCATTACATGTGGAACTATCTGGAAAACTTTTACTATTACAGCTATTATACGTTTTTACTATTACAGCTATCGGGATTAACGAATCGTGAGAAGTTTTTTAAGTATTTAGATCTATTCCCATCACATAAAAGGTTGCAGTGATGAGCATATTGAGCAGATGACAGTCTGTTGATGGCGTGAAAAAAGATCTTATCACTTTCTGCACTCTCACTAATGATTTCACCAATGCAAACATGAGGCATATAAATACAGTAAGCGCTTCGTTGTGCAGTGTAACAGCGTCATTGATTTCATAACGAGTTTTGTCAAGTGTCCAGATAAACTCGCGCTGTGTGATTGACAGCTTGGGCGATTGGAAAGGGATTGTTTTTTGATCGCTTTCTGTATATTAATCACAGTTTAAGTAAGATTATTTTCATCCTACTAAGAGAAACGATGTGAAGTTGATCGCTACTTCCATAGTAAATCACTACTTACCGCTTGCTGGAATATAGTTGAAATTGCCCCCTTCGTCAGGATGAAACGCTGAGAGAAGTCTGCTTGATATTATCCCAGGTTAGAATAGGGCTGGGCGATAAAACGATAACGATAATTATCGCGATATAATT
This sequence comes from Squalius cephalus, assembly GCF_949319135.1. Lineage (NCBI taxonomy): Eukaryota > Metazoa > Chordata > Actinopteri > Cypriniformes > Leuciscidae > Squalius > Squalius cephalus. The sequence continues at coordinate 28,672 of NC_137129.1, forward strand.
TTTCTCGATAAAACGATATCAAGAGGTCGATAAATGTTCGATAATGTTTATGCGCCAAAAGCGGAACGAAACTCATTTGAACCGCGGCTCATTTTATCCGCTCGGCTCAAAGTCCAAACGGCAGCGCGAGCGCGAGCTCACTAAAGTTAGAGCAGATGCGTTTACTCTGATCGGTCTCGGTCACGAAATCCAGTGAGAAGCGCTTGAATTCAGCGAGGAACACAAATGTCTCAGTGATTTAAATCAGCTTAAAGGCAGATGAAACAGCGCTGACAAACTGTGCGCAACGATACAGTCTGAAGGCTGAAATTCCCATCATTTACCACGGATTTACTGTTAGCTTAGTAATATTAACTGCACTATGAAATGTAGGATATACATTGAATTGTATTATATTATTAATGTAGACAATGTATTAAAGGACTAATGGAATATAATTACAGTATTTAATAATGTATTTAGACTACTGTTTTTCATACAAATACCATAGAAACCATAAAGTTACATTTTGCCATGATAGTGAGGTGCTATAGGCTAGCCCTGGTTTTATCTGTGGTTATCATGATCTAAATGCATGATAGGCTACTGGATGACCAATGGTTAAGTTTAATAAAACTCAAACAGTCAGAATATTACATTTTACCAAAAAAAAAAAAAAAAAATTAGCACATGCAGAAACTAAGAAATTGTCCAATAAATATATTTATTTTGTTAAGGAAAAATGACAAATGTTTGTCATGATATGTTCTGACAATAAAGAGTAGTTTAAAACCACAGTTAACGCTCTGGTTTCTACAACTTTCACTTAGGAGCAAAAATCTGCCTTTAAACTTTAAAGAAATAAAGATTTGACTTTTATCGTGATAATTATCGATATCGACTGATATAAAAAAAATTATCGTGATATTTTTTTTTGGCCATATCGCCCAGCCCTAGGTTAGAAAAACAGTCCGTGGTGAAATGGACAGAGCAAACTAACAACTTCGAATTAAACTTTTGCGGTATCCGATTATAGATAAACATCAACCGTCTGTTGACATTTCGCCATCAAAACGCCTGTGTTCCACGGTAAAAACACGGTTCTAGTGATGTCATTAAAGAAGGAAGTAGAGGGGTGTAGTCCAATCGAGCCGTTCGTTGTAGTCAACTTCTGTTAAATAAAATATCTCGCTTGTCATTGAACTTTGAGCTTTATAATTTTACAGATATTATTTATACTCTAACAACAACATTACACACTAACTAAAGTTTGAAACATGGGATCACGAAGAACGGGACCTTTAAACCTGCTTTTAGCCTCTTAGCATCCTTGATGTGTCATTACAAGTGCACAGCTAATGTGAGTGATTCCTTCGGGGTGAACGCGGGTGAATCTGACTGCAGTAGATGTGAAAGATATGAATAAAAATGATGTTAATTCAGCCAGCGCTCATACCTGTATTTACATCCTGTTTTCGGTCGAAGTCCACAGTAATCGATTGTCGAGTTCACGGGCATTGGTTTAGTACCTATGATCACGCGCGTGAACTCGACAATCGACTACTGTGGCCTCAATGTTAAAATTGACCGGAGTTCTCCTTTAAAATTTCTAAATCAAAGACCGCAATAGGAGAGAGCGCAACAGCCTTGGTAATATCATTTCGTTTCTTTACTTTTAAAGATGATAACTGTGTTAAGCATCGGGGGCTTACTTTCACTTTGATTTCCGCTAGTTTGCAGGTTGGCTTGATGAATAACGTTAGATGGTCAGCGGCGATGCGGCAGTAGCGTCGTCATAACTGGCTATAACATGACATATAGCCTATAACACGCTCTCACACCTTTATTTTAGAGCGTTTTTGGGAGGAGTAAAATGTACATATGATATGTGGTTTCAACAACCAGATGCATTTACACTTGTCCAGTATCTTCTGGAATGCGGCCCAGACCTCCTCCTGAAGTGGTTTGAGCAATCAGATTCAAATGCGTCACGAATGTGTTTCGGAGGGCATTTACACCTGGTCTTTTCAAGATCGTATAGCTATCCGATCACCAAAATCGCATGAAGTTGTAAATGGCCCCTGTGTGTGTGTGTGTGTGTGTGTGTGTGTGTGTGTGTGTGTGTGGAATGCCTTATATCAGGCTTGATGTAATTTTACTTGATTTGTGATTTATTTCATTTAATTGATTCGAGTACTCAAATTTTCAACTATGTATCTCTGCTATAAGCTAAACCACAACAGTGGCATTTGTATTTATTTATTTTACATGTTGATTTTTTTGCTTTGATTGTAGCTGCTGTCATGAAATGGGACCCAGCTGCAACAGAGGCCCAAATAAAGTCTGCAGCCGATCATCTGAAACTGCTTGCTGCTATAAATGAAGCTTGTGAACCTTATAGCAGCCATATTTTGTTAATTGTTATGTTATAGCCTATATTGTTTTAACAACATTTTATAGATTATTTAAAGGGAAAATGTGTTAATTTACAACTTAACTGTTCTGGTTTTTAAGTTTGATTGTGTTAATGTATACTTTATTCTTCCGGCTGTTAAGTTTTGGTCCAGCAGAACGAAATAGTAATAAAAATATATTTTGAGATTTAAATAGTTGATTTCTTGGAGTGATTAGTTTGGTTTACAGGAAAATGGTAAGCAGTTTATTACAGTTATATTGTTAAGATATACAAATGCAATTATATACACTACACAGTTATTCAATTGAATATTCAATATTATCAATATTCTTTAAAATCTTATTTAGGTCTATGGTCTGTGTGTCTGCAGTTTCATGACACGACAACCATTAACAATGAGTAACTGGGGTTTTCTCAGTGAGAACTAGCTCACTCACTGCCACTGTTTTGTAAATATTTGTAAGTAAATATTTTTTAAAGTTGGATCCTTGCAAAATGCACATATGGGATTTCCATGTCAGTATGGGTCTTTAACAGTCTTTGACATTTCTACTACAGAAAACACGTCTAATACAACTTTTATTCTTGCTGCCTTTAGATGTCTAACAATTACGTCTGTAGCACGTCTTGACATCTATACAATGTCCAGAAAAGACGTAAAAAAAACTTTCATTCTGGCTCCTGTGAGGACGTCTTCTGGATGTCTAAGAATGACGTCTTTGAGGACGTCTTCTGGATGTCTAAGAATGACGTCTTTAGCACGTCTTTAATTGACGTCTATACAATGTCCAGAAAAGACGTAAAAAAAACTTTCATTCTGGCTCCTGTGAGGACGTCTTCTGGATGTCTAAGAATGACGTCTTTAGCACGTCTTTAATTGACGTCTATACAATGTCCAGAAAAGACGTAAAAAAAACTTTCATTCTGGCTCCTGTGAGGACGTCTTCTGGATGTCTAAGAATGACGTCTGTAGCACGTCTTTAATTGACGTCTATACAATGTCCAGAAAAGACGTAAAAAAACCTTTCATTCTGGCTCCTGTGAGGACGTCTTCTGGATGTCTAAGAATGACGTCTGTAGCACGTCTTTAATTGACGTCTATACAATGTCCAGAAAAGACGTAAAAAAAACTTTCATTCTGGCTCCTGTGAGGACATCTTCTGGATGTCTAAGAATGATGTCTTTTAGACGTCTTCTGGACGACTTTTTGCTCGCTGGGGACTGTTGTTGGATTTTATGACATTGCTTGTGATGTTCCACATTTCTGAGTCGCTTTGAATAAAAGCGTCTGCTCAATGAATACATGTAATTAGTTCTTCTATACTAAACTTTTTTCTTTTTTAAGATTTGCACTGGACACAATTTAGTTTAGAATAATATAATCTAAACCTGTATGACTTTCTTTCTTCAATGCAACACAAAAGTACATTAGGCATAATATTTAATAATGCAAACATGCTGCAGTTAAAGTGAACAGTGACTGAGTCAGCAAACATCTTTTGTGAAGGTCATATGGGTTTGGAATGATTTTTTAATAATTACCATTTTTTATTGGTGAATAATTGTGGAGATTTAAGTATTTTCTTTAAAAGAGTGGTAATGAGAATATGTAATGAATATTGAAATTCTCTTATTAGTTTGATCAATTCCTACTTTAATATTCTTAAAAGTTACATGCCACCTGAAATGCAAAAATGTACTGTGCAGCCAAAGAGGAAAATAGAACAAATGTATGCTAAAACTAGTTTGTCTTATGATTTAGTTGTCTAGAATTGGGAAGTGAAATGAATTTCTTAACACATATAGTCTAGATGGAAATAGAGGTCCACGCGCACCCCCCGGGTTTTTTTATGCCACCTGATTTTTTCAAATCTTTAAAGTGTCTATTTCCAGAATCTGCCAGGTGCCAAGCTGAAATAATGTCCCAAAGGCTTCATTTTTAACCCTTTGCTGCACCCGACCGGAACCCGAAAAATAAAAAAATTATATAGAAAGTGGCATAACATTTGAAGTAAACAACATACAGAGACAAATTAACATATTTTCCCATACAATTCTGACCCCAGGAATTTAATGGAATGGTTATTTTTGACATTTGAAACCATATTGACCCTATTTCTGGACAAAAATAGCAAAAAATGGCCAAAAATGTGTAGAGGATCAACTATATTTTCATTTTCTCAAGCGCATAGGGTGAATTTTTTTCCCACAAACTGTTATTTCTTTATCATTCAAGTGTCTATTTTAAAATTAAATTGGGTACCAAGCTGAAATAATGTCCAAAATGCTTTATTTTTAACCCTTTGCTGCACCCGACCGGAACCCCAAAAATCCAAAAATTATATAGAAAGTGGCATAACATTTGAAGTAAACAACATACAGAGACAAATTAACATATTTTCCCATACAATTCTGACCCCAGGAATTGAATGAAATGGTTATTTTTGACATTTGAAAACATATTGACCCTATTTCTGGACAAAAATAGCAAAAAATGGCCAAAAATGTGTAGAGGATCAACTATATTTTCAGTTTTCTCAAGCGCATAGGGTGATTTTTTTTTTTCACAAACTGTTATTTCTTTATCATTCAGGTGTCTATTTTAAAATTAAATTGGGTACCAAGCTGAAATAATGTCCAAAATGCTTTATTTTTAAACCTTTGCACCAAACCCGAAAAATCTAATGTGATATAAAGTGCCATAACTTTTGATGTAAACAACTCACAGAGACAAATGGACACATTTTTCCATACAATTCTGACCCGGGGAAATTGTTATTTGTTATATTTTACAACATCTTGACCATCTATGGTCAAAAACAGCAAAAAAAAAGCTAATTTGACACCATTTTTATTATACTAATAGCAGCCTGAAATGGGGTTTATTTTAACCTTTTACTGCACCTATCCTGAACCTGAAGAAATTGAAAATAGCTTTATTTTTGAAGTAAACAAAACAAAGCAAATTAACTTAAAAAGTTTGGGAATGTTGGGGCTTTGCAGTTGGCAGTTGGTGGCTGTCAGTTGGTACCTGCAGATCGCCATCTCCCACTGCTTTCTCTTTTGATAATTTATTTCTAATAATTTAAAAGCAGTGCAGCTGCACAGCGAACACAGCAGAGCGTCTAGCTCGCCCATTGGCTGTGCTGCAGCAACTGCACAAACTATGGCCAAGCGCCTCTGACGTGATGGGCGCCAAGTCATTTGATTGGGTCGCACGTCAGAGCGCGCCTAAATGGGCGTGGCCTTAGTCTAATAAAGGAAGCCAATTCTGGCCAAATAGCAGATTTTATCTCCTTCAGCGACTCTTCACGATTCTGACCTCCTCTGAAGCTTTCGCCGTCGAAACAAGCAATAACAGCTAGAGCAAGCCTTGCATACAGTAGACAGCGCCTTCAGCTCACCTCGAAGCCGCTTCTCTTCTGTCACTGCTCTCCTGAGGCCATCCGGCGAGAAAAACGCTATATCCTTTTACTGCTACTGTTGTGTTCGCTGCTGCGACACTCAGTTCTAAAAGAGTCAAATTTAGTGAACGTTGTTTCAAATGCCTTGCCCCTCGTGCACCTCATGCGGAGCACGCATACACAAGGAAGATGGGCACTCAGAGTGCGCCACGTGCCTGGGACCCACCCACACTGAAGCTGCACTCTCTGCCGCGGGCTGCTCTCACTGCAAGAGCCTGCCCATCTCAACACTGCGGACGCGGCTAGCTCTCTTTCGAGATGGCGACACTGTCGCTTTCTCACTTTCTCACTCACTTTCTACTTCGCCGGTCCTGTTCACTCAGGCAGAACAATGCCCCCTCTCCCTTCAAGCGACAGGTCTCGTCTCCTTCGGCAGATCGCACGAAGAACACGACGACAGCCTCTCCATTGCTGCGCTTGAGGAAGAGTGGATGGGCCCGGCTGACCCCGCCTTCTCACAGTCTGGTGCTAGCGCTGCTGCTACCGGAACTAGGCTAATTCGGACACTGAGATGCTGCGTATCCTCACTGCGGCCGTTTTAGACCTCGGTCTCGAATGGGCCTCGCCTGAGGAGCAACCTAGAAGCAGGCTGGATGGATGGTTTCTGCCTGGGCGCCAGCAGGCCCCCGTCACAAGCCAGCGCCTTTTTTCCGAGGTCCACGACGAACTCACGAAATCATGGCGTGCGCCGTACTCAGCACGCACGAGCGCTTTTACTTCCGCCACGCTCTCCTCTGTTGACGGCGCAGCAGAAAAAGGTTATGAGAAGCTGCCTCTGCTCGAAGAAGCCCGCCCGCTCTGATCTATGCCCGCCCACTGCTGTTGGCTGGAGATCCAGAGCGGTTCACAAGACATCCCTGGAGTGTCGAAATGGGTTTTGTACATTATAAAGAGAAGTTACTCGCTCCAATTCCCTCGCAGACCCCCATGGTTTCAGGCGGTCATCGAGACCTCGGTGAGAAGCGGCGTGGCTCACGTGCTTCTCACCTAAGTGCAAAATCTGCTAGAAAAAAGGGCGATAGAATTAGTCCCCCCCGTGTTGAGCCGGTCAGGCTTTTACAGCCGTTACTTCCTTGTACCAAAAAAGGACGGTGGCACTCGCCCCATTCTAGATCTGAGACATCTGAACAAAGCTCTCATGAGATGGCCGTTCAGAATGATAACTACCAAACAAATCCTCACGCAGGTTCGCCCGGGGGATTGTTTTTTTTACGGTGGATCTGAAAGACGCTTACTTTCACATTAAGATAACGCCCCATCACAGGCCATTCTTGAGATTCGCCTTCGAGGGGTAGGCTTATCAATACACGGTCATACCGTTCGGTCTGTCTCTAGCAGCCCGTACTTTCACAAAGTGCATGGATGCAGCGCTTTCCCCCCTGAGGCAACGGAGTGCGCGTGCTGAACTATCTCCACGATTGGCTCATTATGTGTCAGTCGAAGACCGAATTATTGACAGACAGATCTATGCTCCTCAGCTATTTGGAATGCCTGGGGCTCAGGGTCAATTTTTCCAAGAGCAAACTGTTACCCAGCCAGAACGTAATCTTTCTGGGCACAGTTATCGACTCTACAATGATGAGAGCGCGGCTCACACCAGAGTGCGCTCTCTCTATAAGGGGTCCTTCAGGGTAGGTGCGTGCATGCCCCTCAGGAAGTTTCAGAGGCTTCTCGGTCTCATGGCCGCTGCATCGTCAGTACTCCAGCTAGGGTCCGATCTTATTAGTCTACCTATTACTGTCCATTAGCACAATTGTCCTGGGACTTATGTTCGGAGCGACCCTTATACTCCAGCCCCTTATTCATGAAACCCGACTCACGTCTGGTTACTGTCACTATGTTGGGGTTTGTTATGGCTTGTTTCTGTGAACCTCGGGGTGCTTCCCTAGGAGCCAGTTGTATGCAGCCACTTGCTAATAGTGCGGCATTTTACATTGCGTCCCCACTGCGTATTAGCTACATAATACGAAGTGACCGTTCTCGAAAGGGAACGTACTCGGTTACTAACGTAACCTCAGTTCCCTGAGAGTAAGGGAACGAGTATTGCGTAGCCTGCCGCACTATTACAATCTGTCGGGATTTGTCACTTCAGTCGATTTAAACCTGCTATTTGGCCAGAATGGGATTCCTTTATAGACTAAGGGGATATTTTGGGGATATTTAATTTTATTTTATCAATGAATACATTCCACTAGAAACAAACCTTGTTGTATTATTTTAATTTAATACTGTGAAGCTGCTTTGATACAATCTGTATTGTGAAAACTTAAAAGCGCTATACAAATATACTTGACTTGACTTGACTTAACTAAGGCCACGCCCATTTAGGCGCACTCTGACGCAGTTGCTGCAGCACAGCCAATGGGCGAGCTAGACGCTCTGCTGTGTTCGCTGTGCAGCTGCACTGCGTTTTAAATTATTAGCTTTAATATTCTCGAGGAAAGGAGTTTGCCACTGCCTATTAGCTATGCAATATGAAGTGACCGTTCTCGAAAGGGAACCTTGATTTTCCAATGTCTTCATGTACAAGTTGCACATGGGTCTTAGCTGGACAACCTCTTTGCATTCAATCACATTCCTAAGAATGTAATCCTTTACCACACAATACGACTTATGTGCTGCTATCTTCTGGGCCTGCAGGCTGTCAATGTTGTCTGCTGCCTTTTCTGCCCTCTCCCTTCCATGCTCATGGATTTGGTACTCTGTGTTGAAGTTGTTTCTGCATGATAGATGATACTTAGCTTCCATTGCAAAAAGGTCCTTGTCCTACACCTTGCGATAAAGAGCCTATTTCTTTAATTCCTGTGCCCTAGGTTCAATAACTTTCCAGGCTGGTTCCTTGTGTTTCCAACTCTGAAACTTTGTAAGCTCTTCAGTCTTGCCCTTGAACTTGGATTTTGCTTTGTCACAGAAAATGCAATGATTGGGAAACAAGAAGGAACACCTCCTTGGAGCTCCTTCAGATACCCTGGTAATCCAGAGTTCTCACGAGAGCACAAGTTGAATTTGCTCAGCGAGATACTCTGATGTTGAGTAATGATGCTCATTAAATATGCCCCTCGATCGGAGCTGCACCAATCACATCGGGTTATCTGATATAGGCGGGCCAGAGGCGAGCTGAACAGATGACGACAGCGCTGTGACGTCGAAGTCATTAGTAAACATTGCAAGATGGCTATGGATGAATACCAGTTGTTTGAAACAGCTTTGGCCGCTACAATGAGCGAGTTAGACTTGGCTTTTTATCTAAAAGAGGAACAGAAGACGGTGCTTGAATCGTTCCTTTGCAAGAAGGACGTTTTTGCTGTTTTGCCGACCGGATACGGTAAGACTATAATCTACCAGTGAGCTCCGCTGGTAGCGTTTTATTGTTGTGATTGGTCGTAGTGTTATCCAATTGCGTGCAGTGAGATTTTCAAATGCACGCTTGGTGCCGCCCCTCGAGCTGAGCGATTTGCATTAGTCGACACCAGACCATTAATCTTTTAGATTTAGGTCTGGATTTCCAGGCTATCCTTCAGATTGAATTGACAGAGATTTGACATGGCGCAAAGAGTCCTTTTTCAATGATGATTCTCCAGATGTAGAAGCCTTTGGCACTTGTAAAACAATCTATTTTCCCTGTAAAGCTTTTATAGCAGTATTGGTGATAGCCAATTGTATTCAAAGGTAAGTCCTCTAATGTTAATGGAATCTGTTCACAAATATCCATCATGCGGTACGGTGAACTGGCTGCTTCACAGAGTCTCATATCTCGGATACTGTGTAGATATGATAGCTTCTCGCTTTCCGAAAGCCTGTGATTATAGTAAAAACTGTTATGACTTAGTTATGACTACAAAGGTATATCTTAATTATAGTTTCAAATACGTACTGAAATTGTTCCAAAAGCAGTGGGAGATGGCGATCTGCAGGTACCAACCGACAGCTGCCAACTGCAAAGCCCCAACATTCCCAAACTTTTTAAGTTAATTTGCTTTGTTTTGTTTACTTCGAAAGTAAAGCTATTTTCAATTTCTTCAGGTTCAGGATAGGTGCAGTAAAAGGTTAAAATAAACCCCATTTCAGGCTGCTATTAGTATAATAAAAATGGTGTCAAATTAGCTTTTTCTTTGCTGTTTTTGACCATAGATGGTCAAGATGTTGTAAAATATAACAAATTACAATTTCCCCGGGTCAGAATTGTATGGAAAAATGTGTCCATTTGTCTCTGTGAGTTGTTTACATCAAAAGTTATGGCACTTTATATCACATTAGATTTTTCGGGTTTGGTGCAAAGGTTTAAAAATAAAGCATTTTGGACATTATTTCAGCTTGGTACCCAATTTAATTTTAAAATAGACACCTGAATGATAAAGAAATAACAGTTTGTGAAAAAAAAAATCACCCTATGCGCTTGAGAAAATGAAAATATAGTTGATCCTCTACACATTTTTGGCCATTTTTTGCTATTTTTGTCCAGAAATAGGGTCAATATGTTTTCAAATGTCAAAAATAACCATTCCATTCAATTCCTGGGGTCAGAATTGTATGGGAAAATATGTTCATTTGTGTCTGTATGTTGTTTACTTCAAATGTTATGCCACTTTCTATATAATTTTTTTATTTTTCGGGTTCCGGTCGGGTGCAGCAAAGGGTTAAAAATGAAGCCTTTGGGACATTATTTCAGCTTGGCACCTGGCAGATTCTGAAAATAGACACTTTAAAGATTTGAAAAAATCAGGTGGCATAAAAAAAACCCGGGGGGTGCGCGTGGACCCCTATTTCCATCTAGACTATTAATTGTGTAATTGTTTGAGTCTCTTTGCTGCAGCTGAACTGACTTTCTGCCGACTGCTAATAAACATTCATGCAAAGATAAACTTGGGAGTCATGTCTGGTAATGCTGTACGGTAATAAGAGAAGATCCAATTATTCTTGAGCCCACGGTGGTTAAAGCAGTGATAGTGACTTCTTGGAAGGAGCAAGGCCAATCTGAGTAATGGAGATGGGAGATCACCTTAAGTCAGATATAATATATAGTTTTTGTACAAATGTATGCGACATGATCTATTTAAGAACAGTGATATTCAACAGCAATGGGTTCCTGAAAAACAGTAAAACATGGTGATAGCATAGCCAGTCATAAGTTTAATTACCTGAGAAAACATGAAATTATCAAATATATATATATATACACAGTATATACATTAAAATGAATGTAAGTCACTGAGGATAAAGCAAATTAGTTTTTGTCTTCCATTAAAGGGTAACTAAACCCTAAACCAACTTTTTTTAGTTAATGATCTGTAAGAATGGGGCTTTATTAGTGCTGTTCATTGACTTGAGTAACTTTTTTGACATTTGGGTATAAAGTGTTTTAATTCTACAATATATGGTGTAAAAACGTCTGAGTGTTGCCCTCTTCAGGTTGAACGGTGGCTACTGCAGTTGAATTTTCCTATAGGATGTTTGCGGTACTACGTGACGTAAGCAGGTTCCAGCTCACCACGCCCTTGGTATGAGCTAGCTTAGATTTATCTGTATTTAGTACAGTGGTCAGGAGGGTACGTAGGTGTAGTGTTGCTGGTTGCAACAGCACTGCTGGACTGCATAGCTTTCCAGCAGACTTGGAAATTAGGCGCCAGTGGTTGCATGCACTTGACCTGGAAGACCGTGAGTGTGAAACCTGCATTTTACGCGGAATTGCTTTTCCAACGCAATAGAGGTGGAAATGGGCTTCTCCACACAGCTCGCGTTGAAAAGCGACGCAGTGCCAAACGCTGCTCTCCTGCATGGACTCCACCACCGCAGCGGCATCTTGATGTGAGTGATCATATATATTTTAATCACAATTTATGGTTAGGCTTAAGTTAATCCTCTGGGGTCGACAAACGCGCGGCGCATTTTGCTGGATTTTTTCACATAGCGGCAAAATATGAAAATGCCTATAGAGAGCGCGCGCTATTGACGTCAACTCGATAAATCTCATCAGATCCATGTACTTTACGTCGTCTTGCGACCCTGTGAGTCACTCTCAATTTTAGAGAGTCTGACAGCAGGTCTCAAGCCCCGTTCACACCGCCAGCGACTTTGTCGCTGTATGTCGCTAGTCTCTGTACTGTGAAGTCGCTTGTGGGCGTTCGTAGTGCTGTCGTTCTAATGTTATTGGTAGACTGCACGTCTGGCCATATCTATACAAAATACCATCACAAGTGATATATACAACTATATCATTTTAATTTTACTAGGAGTTAGGCTCAAAAGAAACAGTATGCTGTTGGGAGAATGTTTTTATATTACCACAGCAGTGTTCAGTGGATTAAATCATTTAGCCTACTGGATTAACGATCGATCAATCAACAGATTAACTCATACTGTCATAAATTACTAAAACGTCCTTCGAATTTGACAAATAATCAATTTTCTTGTCCCTAATAGTCAACATAATGCAGGGAAACTGTAAAATGAACTGCAGCAGTGCTAAACTTGCATCATAAAATTACAACACTCGAGCTAAATGTGTGAATTAAACTCACTGAGACTGTCGACAGTTTCTTTTCCATGCATCATTTTCCATTTATTATATCCATGTTTGTGGTTAGTTACAGTCAAATCATATAAAACAGTGAAATCGCCCTCGAACTCTTCTGTCTTGCCTGCACTCGAGACGGTGACGTGAGCTGAGCTCCACTGAAAGTCTTCTTTCCTATTGGTTGTCGCTCACGAAAATCGCTTCTCATTTGCATAAAGTTGAAATTTCTGAACTTTTGTCGCGTGTCTCGCGTCGCTTGACACGCCCAGATTCTGTCGCCAACGGTCACTGTCGCTCGTGTCGCCGGAAGTCGCCAGCGCTCCATTGAAATGAATGGGATCATGTCGCTTTGTCGCTGGCGGTGTGAAGCCCCGTTCACACTACAAGCGACTTTGTCGCTGCATGTCGCCAGTGGCTGGCGGTGAGGTCGTTAGTGGGCGCTCCCACTACTGGTTGCCTAGTAATGTTTGTGAGTGACATTCATGGATGTTACTCCATGTTGTAGACAACAAATCTGTTTTCTTGCCTCTACAAGCTAACATTTAGGAAGGAAAAGTCTAAATATAAATGGAATCAGTACATTAAATGCATAATATTAAAGATGAATGAGAAACAGCGAGTGCCCTGTGCTATCGCGGCTATTTAACTGCAGCAAATGGGCAAATACTGGTCTTTCTGAGTTCACGAAACCATTCAGGCTCGGAGTCAGCACGGCGAGTACCACTGTATGTACACGGAGACATATCATACATTATTGGACAGTTTCTGACTGCTAAAATAAACTTCTCATTCATCTTGCCTCGGTCGGACGCAGCACTGAAGAGTGACGGATCACGTGTGCTCCACTGACTTCACTCCTATTGGTTGTCGCTCCCGAAAGTCGCTCTCCATTTGCATAAAGTTAAACATTTCTCAACTTTGTCGCGTCGCCAGACACGCCCCATCCAGTCGCCAACGGTCGCGACCGCGCGTCACCGGAAGTCGCCCGCTCCCCATTGAAAATGAATGGTATCGCGTCGCTTGGTCGCGTGTAGTGTGAACGTAGCTTTAACGGGGCTTCAGGTGCACGCCCCCCGCTTTCGGTTCGTCCCCTCTATCTCCGATGGGGTCTGCCCACTTTTCTAGCGTTTTTCAAATATTGCCAGTGGGTGGAGTCAGGCTCTGACCAGGGGTTTAGTTACCCTTTAAATAATCAACTCTGAAATATTCTTTCACTTTTTTATTTACGTAATGAAGAAATTCTAAAGTAGAAACAACTAGCTTAATAAGCTAACAATCAGCACTAACACACATCTTACAAAAAGTAAAAAAGATTTTACAGATTTATATCTAAGACCTAATTTCACAAAATGGATAAGGATTTAAAAACTGTCAAAATGATTTATGTAATGACATTTGCAATAATCCACAGCAGCATGCCGCTCATTTTTTACATTAGAATAGTGGAATAACCATTGCAATGAGTTTAAAAAAAGATTTAAAAAATAAACATTTAATAAAAAAGTAAATTTAACTGCTGATCTTCTGTGGTTTGTATTTTTTATTTACTGAACTGTACTTGGTCCTCATTAAATGATAGCATGCTGATATGTATTAATATTACAATAGCAATATGTCAGTGTTATTGAAATAGTGAACAAAAGCATATGCATATGCTTCACTATTAGAGTTTCTGTAATGCCACAGTGTCTATGGTTCATCTGATGTCGGCGGGTCGGAGCTGTCGTTCTCCTTCAGCTAAGAAGATCTGCATCGCCCGGTAAAGCAGGTGAACGCCTAACTCCCGTTTTCTCCGCACAGACCAAGTTGACACAACACCATAGTAGTCTCCTCTTTTCTGGTTTGTGAGCATCTTCAGCCCTAATAGAAGATCAACATGTGAACAATTATGACATTAAGATGGAAACGTGTTTGCAAAAACATTTTTAACTATCCAATCAGCCAATTTCAGATCTCTTTACCAATGGCATCCACCATACAAGCCTCGCGCGTGTACGCTTCCACAGCAATGACGTTTTGGAAACAGTGCAGAGATATTACTCCGTGCCCAGCGTTCCAGACCTGCAGGATGTGCTGCACTTTTGAGCAGAGTTTCTGGAGACATCGAGAGAAAAATACCATTAAGAACCATGAGCAAGAACAGTACTGAAAAGGACAAGGAGATGTGTTGTGTTTTTTTTTACTCAAGCAGTTTAATACAGAACATCAAATATGGTCGACGGATGCTAAACGCATGTTCTTGATGCTGGAAACCGATGAGATTTGTCCTCACATCACGCAAGTATGACTACTGTTTTTGAGCTGAGCTTCCATATTTCTATGTAGGAGCATCAGTCAATGATTATATATTAATAAAATTAAATCTATTCCATCCAGAAATTGTTATACAACCCAAATGTGATTACTCCACAACATATAATGAATGTATAATAGTATCAAAATTCTTGTTTCTTCTGAATTTTTGTTTTAATGCCTAACAAGTGTATATATAATTTTAATGTGTTTCTATAAAATGTATCCGCGTTTCTAATTATCTGAAAAACAGTTAGGCAATTAGTCAGATCTCCACCTAACTTCGCACACATCAACTCTAGACCATGCTGGCAAAAAGTTATCAAAATAATTTTAATTCAGTTAACCAGGAGTTTTCACATGTGTCCTGGAGGAGCCCAGTCTCCCTCATCTAAAACACCTGATTCAGCTCATTACCACATTAGTAGAGATTGCAAGAACGGAACTGAGTGTGTCTGATAAGAGACATACAAAATGTGCAGTGCTGGGCTCCTCCAGGACAGGTTTGAGAAGCACTAGTCTAAACTACCAGCCATTTCAGAAAGACAAAGGCTGTGATATTAATGTTGCCCACAAGAGGGAATCACAGGATAAGAGATCTTTTAAGCCTAATCTTTTTCTATCAGTTTCAATCCCTTTGAATGGAAATAAATGCATAGATCTGGCTCATTTGTATAACTACGGTAGTTTTATATAATTTTTTTATTACAGAAATTATTTAATATATTGCGGTGAATTTAAAATAGAGACAATTCTATTTGTCTATTTCAAGATGATGTATATGATAAGACAAACCTATTCCCCATTATGGTATGAATAATAAAACAATCAATGTGTGTTAAACTGCAAGCCTGAGTAATCATACAGACAGCTCATTCTGAAATACTGTACCAATGTTTAAAAGGCTACACATATTATACAAATAAATAATGACAATGAAAAGGGCCTTATGATAAATGCTTCAGATAAATAAAGTTTAGATATGGGGTTGCAAGCAGTGCTGTGAAGATGACTTTTATAGATGCACCATCAATGCCAGACTAAAATACTCTTGACAAGGTGACTCCCAATCTCCAGACGCACTTTCTGGCAGAGAAGGAATATTCATTACGATCCAAAATCATGCAAGAGTCTTTAAAGAAAAACAGAAAAATATGACCTAGCCAAGAGCGCTGCCTGGCTTGAATCCAAAAGAACACTTTTAGCGTGTTTTAAAGAGAAAGGTCGAGCAACACAAGCCCTCAAGCCATGCTGAAAATGGGCCTTTGCCATTACAGATAAAATGAAATGTAATTAAAATGTAATTGCATTTAAATTTAAATAATTAAATTTTAAAATGAATACTATTAATAATAATAATAAAATATAATATGATTGTTTTGTTTAAAGACATCTTTTGAAAGGTAGTGTTATATTTCTCTCAGTCTGCTGTCTTGCTCTCAGGTGCCGTGTCACCTGTCAGTCGTCATCAGTCGTCTTCTCTGTGTCCAATCCGCTGCGCCCTGGGGGTTTAAAGCCTTCCGGCGTGCCTCGTGTGGTGGAGCAGTGTGTGTGTTCAGTGGTTTGAGTTGTGTACTTTTTGTCATAATTTGTTTATCGTATCCCATTCTGTGAATCTAGCACACATTACTTTATTGTCTGGGCTTTATGGCGCTTTATGACAGAGGTTGTTGTTCCTTTGTGGTGGATAAGAGAACAGGTAAGCAGATGTGTGATACACACTGTGCACGTAGTAAGGTCAAGTGTTAGACACACTAGGTAAGGAGTGTATTTTTGTTTTCTGTAGCTGGAGTATGATATTTAGGGCATCACATACACCGAACAATTTGCTTTATTTTTCACATTTTTCTTTCGGTAGTTTTGAGGGCTGGAGGAGTGTAATTGTATAATTATTTGGTTTTATATGGTTCTGTAAGTTGGCGCCCCTTAGGTTCCTTTACCCGACGTTATTGGTATTTTTTCCCCCTTTCTTTATTTGTCTATACCACATTGTAAATAGCTCATGCACTGTAACTAGTGGCTTTGGCTTTATGTGAAAAAATTACTGACTTTTGGCAATGATACCAATGTATGTATCCATGGTTATTTCTGCTCATTCCAATTGACCAGCAGTAATGTAGTATCTGAATGTTACGTTCCATTCCCTAGATCTTTAAAGATCCTAACAGGTAGTGTACATCTTAAAAAAGATTTTTCTCTTCATTCATCATTGACTAAATATCACACAAAAAGAATGATCAAATAAGGACACATCTGACCTTGGAGGTCTTGTCTCCTTTGAAATATTCCAGAGCTTCATAGAGGTGACTGTAAGGTCTAGAACGCTTGCCCTTCCCAACATAGAAAACCGCATTGATGAATGTCTGAAAACATTCTTTAGGGATCATGGATTGACTTCGATATGGTAGATTCTTTGTCACTCTATAAAACAGCAGTGGGAGAAAATGTTAGGAAACAATACAAAGAAACAGTCATTGTTCAAATAAAGGCAACAAAATGTGAAAGAAAATACATGCCGTGGGTCAAGCAGCAGGTAGTTAAAGCTGGACTTAATGAAACCCTCACGCCATCTCTTATTCTGATCCGGCTTATCAAACTGCTCACACAGAGCGAGCTCATCAGCTTGACAGTTAGGAAGCAGGAATCTGTGAAGCGCATTTTCCAGTTCTGGGCTGTAACCTGCAGCTGAGAAAGAAATGCATGATGAAGTAGGCTATGGCATTTATATGCTAACACTGATCATCTACTCTTTATTCCAGAGGAACTCAACTTTTGAGGCCCAATTTACTTTACAATTATTTATCATCACCCATTAAGATACAAAATATTAAGCCAGTTTGACAGATACATTTTTATGAAATGTAAAAGACCTTTCACACTGAGCGTGATGCGATAAAGCTTAGCGAATCGCTGATGAACGGAGCTTTCAAACTGAAGGCGAAACGATTGTTTGTCTTCATCTAATTCACGCCTGCACAATAGGTGACACCAACCGAGAATATATTTTTACTCGTGTGTATCACAAAATGAAATGTGACCTTTGAGGGCCAATTATAATAAAATAACATAAAAGCTTATGGGCCAGATGGCCACTTGTTGAGTACCCTGGCTTTATGTCATGTTGTGCATTTTATTTTGTGTACTTACCACTGAAATTAGTGGGGCTCAGAGGGATTCTGGGGTTCTGAAGGGATCTCTTCAACTTCTGCACGTACAGTGGGCGGGTTTGACTGTTTATAGGTCCTGGATCTTCTCCCATTTCAATTAACTTGTTTCTGAGTTCCTTGTCGGTTAAGCCACTTACTCCAACATCACCCTGTTTGGGACGACAGCTTTCTTTGTTACGGTCTGGACTTGTAGACCCAAGCTGAAGCGAGCGCCAATCATAAAGAAGTGTGTCTTCAGAGTTACTGGTGCTTATGCTAGAACTGAAGGAGGTATTGGCCGTTGGAGGAACATGGGTCTCAATGAACTTATGGCCCTCTTCAGTGTCAGTATAAAGGTATTCCACAAGTTCATCGCTATCAGTAGTTAAAGGCTGTCCACCAAGTGTGCAAGAAAGGTTTGCCAGTGTCTGTCGCGAAGAGTGGACTGACAGTCGGCTCATGCTATACCGAGGTGTACATCCAGAGCGCCCTGAATTAGCACATGGATTCTTCTGTGCTTCTGGGGATTCATACGTCAAACTGGAAGGAGATTCTGAGTTATTTACCTGAAATGGCAAAGACCCTTGAGAAGTAAGTCCACACGTAACACAGGACTCTTTGTTTCCTACAGCAATAGGGATGAACTGTGGTGTTTCTGTTGTGGTTTGCTTCACTTCTTGTACATCAGTCAAATGGTCTACTAACCCTTTGTAACAAACAGGAGTGATTACCTTATTACCAGCCTCACTGGCACTCGTTTCCAACTGTGATTCAACACTCCTTTCAGAAATTAAGACTGTGTCAGCCATGCTCTCGGATAACATTTGCGTGTCAGCTTGGCTTTGGCCATCTGAGCTCACAGATAACTTCAGAGAGCTCAACTGCGAGTCAACATCCTCCATTTTGCTTTCTCCATTGAAGCCGTCTTCGTCAAGACTGTGCTTTGACGTACCATATGGTGACTTAACTGTGTTGCGTCGCAAACGAGTAACGGTGGGTAGCGTCTGTTCAAAGAGGCAAGAGCTGGTTTGTAAGGAGGCCAGTTTGTGGCTCATTCTCTCTGAATGACGACTCAGTCTGGACCTTGTTCTCCCAGTGACAAATGGACTTGGAATATCAGTTTCATTTCTGGCCACCTCAACTTTACCAGCATTTCCGCTAATTGCAGATAAACTCGCTTCTTCAATATGACTCCTGACTCCTTCTGGCAGGTGTCTGGTTCCATCTCCAACAACGGAAAGGCGTGCATGTCTAACACTAAAAACTAACCCACTCTGTCCTACAGTCGATTCGGCTTTCTGGGCACAGGGTTTGGTCAAAGGAGAATTTCCATTGTCTTTAGTACTGGGCAACCCATTTTCCACAGAACCTTCAGTTGGGCTCTGGTATGGTTCACTGCCACAGCTATTGTACTCGCTAGAGCCACTACTAATGAGGGGCTGGATGATGCTCTTAAATTCATCATCATCGTTAGCATCATCATCATCATCATCATCATCAAGTGGTACAGGCCCCACAACAGTCTTATCAAATTCATCTTCCAATGTGTTGACTTCTTTGGAAAAAATGAATACATCATCGGGATACGTGACATCGATTCCCTGATTCTGTAACACAGTAGCCATACGTTTATTATCTAGGAAATCAGGGTATTCAGAAAGATCTAAAGTAAGATCAATAGACTGATCGAGAGAGAACTGCAGATGATCATCTTGTCCGATAATGGGCAAATAATCAATAGTTCCTCTGAAGGTGACACTCCTCCGGTTTTCTGGTTGAGAACGAACAGGGATATTCTGAGACTGCAGACCATCACAGTCAATATCTGTGGCTTGATGCTGATGTTCAGATATTAACCCTGGATTGGCCTTATTGTCCACGACAGAAACACAAGTACTGGACAATATGGGTAACTCTTTACAAATTTCACCATTAGTCCAAATATGAGAATCTTCTGACTCGAGACCTGACATATCTGAGAGCCAGAAAGCCTGACTTTCTCTGCTCAAAGGTTTTCCACTGTGTCTGGAAAACGAGGACAGTCGTGTGCTGCTCAGTGGTTCTGCTCCAGGAGGAATCAGCACTGACGCTTCTGGACTGAACGAACTGTCACTCATGGACTGGCCAGAAAGGATTGCTAGAAAAAGGGAAGAATACAGAATATTATGATAGTATAATTTGTTCTCCATACACATGCAATAGACAAAACAATGTATTATCTTTGACGTTGATGGAACACTTCTTTTAGAACAGTGGTTCCCAATTCTGATCCTGGCACAATCCCCCTTTACATATTTTGTAAGGGTGCTCCAATCAGGATTTTAGGGGTTGATCACCGATCACTGAAACAAGTATCAACCGATACCCATCATCAATACCGATGGCCAAAATAAACAATACAACATAATAACAAAAACAAATGTAAAACATCACTGTATAGTCTTCACTGTATTAATTAAATATCGAGTAATCCTACTAACTCTACTAAAGAGCAGGGAGTAATTTTCTTTGTCTTTTGTTGTTAACATTAATGACACACTGCAGAAGGGTTATTGGGCTGCTTCCACTTTAAGAGCTGATGCACGGATCCAATGTACTGTTACATAACGTCGCTGTCGGGCGGAAACCTCCTATGTCCAAATTTGGTCAATTTCATATTTTTTCACAAATCGATGCTATAGGTCAGTCCCCATGTGGGTCTGTTATTAATTATTAACCAATCTAAAGTGTTGAAAATAGCTTGAGAGCAAATCTCTTAACTCTATTGGACACTTCAACTGTCTGAGAAGTGTCGTAACTCCACCTCTTCTTCACTCCGCGGCGGGAGACTACGCGGCGTTTTGTCTCCTCAAGATTGAAAGTCGCAACGATTAAGAAATCCTCATCGAGCAGCACGTAAAGCAAGCCTTAACTATGATATCAATTATTGATGTATTTTAAATATCTACTTATTACTAGGCTTATTATTACTAGGCTTATTAGACATGTGCATTGAAGTTTTAAAATGTATCTACTATAATACTTGAATTGAATTAAATGTTTTGGATAACAGCATTAAATTATTGTTTTTATTATTATTTTACTGACTCAAAGTTGGTACTGTGCATGTAAAATACCCCAAGTAGCAAGGTTTTATTTATGGGAGAAAAAAGGTCTGTCTACTGGCGCCAAGTAAGCCCATCTTTGGATAACTCTGTCTGTTTTTTTAGACAATAACATGTTAAAATAGTTAGGTTAGATACATTTTAGTAGGCCTGTTTTGTTAAAAATCGATAGCTGTAATGCTTCGGTGCAGAAGGAAGCCCGTGAGCCACGAAGGTAAGTTTGGGGGCAGATTAGGCTAATTTCCGCCTATTACAACCTAGACAACTCATCGTTTTTTGTTTTGCATCACTCATAGCACTTAAAGGAGAACTCCGGTCAATTTTAACATTGAGCTAATTTTTTTGTACATTTGGAGTGCTGTCAATACAGAGAACAACGACAGAAATCGGTGTTGCCTACACCGTGTTATCCTCTTTTTAAAATTTGCACCCTGTTGACTTCAATGGGGCAATATTTAAACCTGCTTTTAGCCTCTTAACATCCTTGATGTGTCATTACAAGTGCACAGGTCATGTGAGTGATTCCTTCAGGGTGAACACGAGTGAATCTGACTGCAGTAGATGTGAAAGATAGGGATAAAAATGATGTTTATTCAGCCAGCGCACATACCTGTATTTACTTCCTGTTTTCGGTCGAAGTCCATAGTAGTCGATTGTCGAGTTCACGCGCATTGGTTTAGTACCTATGATCACGCGCGTGAACTCGACAATCGATTACTATGGACTTCGACCGAAAACAGGATGTAAATACAGGTATTTGCGCTGGCTGAATAAACATCATTTTTATCCCTATCTTTCACAATGAATGGCGCCTGCAGAAAGCAAAACCGAATCCCGGACATTTTGGATGATCTCGATGGCCGGATATGTCCGGAAAAAAGAGGATGTATGGTAACCCCTACTACTCAGCTTTCTCCACAGAACAAGAGCCTGCTAGCTTAGCTTCCAAATAAAAGATGGCTGACACTGTGTGTACATTCTGCGAGTGAGATCCCCCTATGGGCGGGTTGAACACATGCGGGACAGCGCCTCCTACTGGCTGTAGTCTCTCGCCTCTGGCCAAAAAATCCTCCGATGACCCAAAATGATGATTTTTGCGTTATCGGAGGATTTTTTCCAGACAAAAAATACATAAATCTCTCGACTCAGGGGGACATGAGGGAGGAAAGCAGGGTAATTCAAAAACACTACAGGTTTTCTACTGATACAAAGCTTAATGCTAAATCCTGAAGTATCCCTTTAAATATGACAATTTACTAGGGGGGTGTAACGATTCACTCATTTTCTCCATGCATCGAATACTAATCCTTATGATGCATATGCATCGATCGTGAAACGTACTTTTGAATTGTCAATCGTTGTTTTCGGTCAATAATCAATTAAAAATGCTAAGAATCAAATTAGTTGCGATTTGATAGCGATTCAGTGCTTTAAAAATATATAAACATTAAATTACTACTATTTAATTACTTCCCAACTGCGTAGGGAGCAGGGACAGGGTTTCTGCACATTTTTTAAAGTCAAATTGACCCTTCGCTAAGCCCCGCCCTCCTTAGTTACTGTTGCTACGCCTGTCAAGCTTTTGCGCCTGGCACGTCTATTACAGTATGTATGCACTGGTTTCAGACATTCCTAAGGAGATAATTAGTCATTTTTGGCGAACAGGTGAAAATATGAGAGAACAAGACTGCAGTATGCATTCGAGGGCTATATCCACGACATAATATGCAAACGATTAGAGAATAATTTCATCAAAATTGAAGCTAAAGTCTATAACGTTAGGTCCCAGCGCAAGCAGCAGCGCCTCATACACTGACCATTCAAATGGGAAACACACAAATTGAGCCAGCAGGGTAAGTGAAATGTGAAAATATTCTAATATTTATAAATCAAACAACTTATCCATATGTATTGTGGAATAAACACAAGACATTAGCCTGACCACTTTGCAATGATAACGATCTCCCGCTTATATTTGTAGTGCGCCAGGCTAACGTTACTGCTCACACGTCGTGGGTCATATAAGTGACTACTGTTATGAACTGATTAAGTTTGCATACCAACCTTTTCCTTGGAGATCTCCGGCAAGCCCCGTGATGTTCCCTGCTTTTACTAACTAACGTTACCTTTTACTTTTACTAGAACTAACACCGGGAGAGTCGCGATCGGATTGGGTTAACGTTACTAGTTTGGCCGTCGATTAACAAAATGCTGAAATATATTTTTAAGTAATGTTAAATTATGTCAGTGATCGAGCCTCCGTCTTGCCTTTAATCACAGTGCTTGATCCACGAGCTGGGCAATAACTTTATTCTAGAGCTGCTATAAAGCCAAAACACTTTACTTTAATTTCCTATTATCAATGTAAAGCTGCTTTGGAACAATCTACATTGTTAAAAGCGCTGTATAAATGAAGATGACGCCCGGCATTTCTCCCCTTGGGTTTTAGGTTTCGGGAAGGGAACAAAATCCACCACTCCGTCCAAACTTTTAGGATACCGGGTATCAGATTTGCACAATCCATACGCACAACGCTTCGGCATGTTTCCCTCGCTCGAAAGCTTGCCAGACCTCCCGCGCCTAGTTACGGTTGCTAAGCCACGATTGGCCTGTGGCGTGGCTTAGCGAAGGGTCAATTTAAGACTTTTTAAGACGCGAAGAAATCAAAATTAATATCATGCATTAGGGGTGTGCAATATTGACAAAATATGTCTCAATCGATATTTTCAAAGTTTTGTGGGTAATAATTAGATAATATTTTACTGATTGTGTTTTTGTGCTTGGTGACATGGCTGGTTTAGGCCTGTTGTTGACAGCTGACTGATGAAGATATTCATATTTTTCATATTCTATGCAGTGGTCAGTTCACAGCAGTGACAGAAATTAACATTTTTTTATTAAGGGGTAATATTTGGCATCTTAAATTGATTTCCAGGGGCATTTTCACCTATATATTGACATTTGTAAATGTATACATCACCTTTTGTCAAATTCTAACATTCACATTAAATTCTATTAGAATAATTACACAATACCACTGTTACCAGTCAAATTAAATAATTAAATCAAAATCCATCTTTGCAGTGCAGAGGTGACACAGTGGCGGCATCAGATCTGGCATTAATATATTTACACTGCATTTACAATTGCATAAATAAAGCTATGAGATTGTTAAATATGAACTGATTTCTTATTTTAACATTCTAATTAAAAAGTACTCTAAATGTGAAACTAAAGCTGCCAGTAGGTGGCGGCAAGTCACTGTTTTAATAAATGAGTTGAGGGAGTCATTCATTCAACCGATTCGTTCAAACGGCTGATTCATTCGGGAAAGAAGCAAGTGATTGTTCATTGAATCATTAAATTGATTTGTTCAAAATGTGGATTCTATTAAAAAAAACTCGTTGCTGTCTGTTGCATTGAGACTCTGCTATGGCTTCATTTTGAAATTCTCGTCAGCGAAATAAAGGGAAAACAAACAATATTGACATTACTGTTTATAAAATTTAAAGGGGGGGTGAAATGCTATTTCATGCATACTGAGTTTTTTACACTGTTAAAGAGTTGGATTCCCATGCTAAACATGGACAAAGTTTCAAAAATTAAATTGTACGTTTGAAGGAGTATTTCTGTGCCAAAAATTGTCCTTCCGGTTTGTCACAAGTTTCGGAAAGTTTTTTTCGAGTATGGGTCTGTGTGACGTCAGATGTAACGGAATTTCCTTATACGGGTGCTAAGGGCACTTCTCCGGTAAGATCGCGGGCGCGCGCGCACTCGTACACCAGAGCAAGAGAGCGAAAGCAGTACCTCATCTAAGCGCTCTGCTCGGCTTTAGGGAAGTCAGTGTCACCAAAGAAGTGGGTTTTTGGTTGCCAGGGCAAGACAACCCTGCACAGATTCCCAAAGAACCCAGCGTTAAGGAACCCGTGGATGGAGTTTGTTTTTCCGGGGCAAAAACGAGTTGAGCAAGACTGTTTCCCTGCATTTCGACGATGATTGTTTTATAAACAAAGCCCAGATCACGGATTTGCAGATCGTCTAATGCTTAAGGATCGAGCAGTCACAATGATAAAGGTCCGCAGTCGTGCGTTGGAACCGGACGGTGAGTAAAACTGTTGAACAAATGTCTCTGTGTGTTGTTAACGTTACTAGCTCGGCGCGTTAGCACAGCTAGCTGCGCCCACACGGCCCGCCTCCAGCCGCTCGGTTTTTTCCGGAAAGACTCGGTACAGTCTATCTTTCACTTATAAATATAATAAAACTAAAGACTTTTTGGAGATATGAACGATGCAATACTACTCTATAGGTACTCAAGATTAACAGGAGATTGAGTGAAAATGAGCATTTCACCCCCCCTTTAACTCACAATGTTAATTTATTGTTAATTTAACTGTTATATAAATAAATAATCACATTTGCAATTGTGCACGGGAAAACGGAAGTCTTGCTGATGTGATATTGTAGGTCTATGATAACAACATAATATGATATAAATATGAGACAAAAACTCATTTGGGAACATAGCCTACCTATAATTGCACACATCACGCAGTGAAAGCACGAGAGACAAAAGCGATGTCAGCTCGCAGTGCCTCCTACATCGTTAAAACAATGATTACAATATCATAATGGACAATACACATCGCACACCACTACGCACATAAAGACTGAACTTAGAACTGAACTGACATTTACCAGCTCGCTTCTCCTTCTCTCCTTCTCTCCTCCAAACGCGTGTAGGAGACGGACATAATGCTGCCGCGAATGATGCGAAATGTCACGTGAACAAGCAAATCGACAAAGAAAGAATAATAAATTAAAAAAAGTACGCTAATTAGATGGTTCTAATTTAGAAAACATTTAGATATGTTTAAGTCAAATTGCCATCGAAAATTTAAGACCTTTCATAAGTAAAAATAAGACTTTTTAAGACTTTTAAAGGCCTTAAATTTTAAAAATCTAATTTAAGACTTTTTAAGACTTTTTAAGGATCCGCGGACACCATGAGGGAGCAGTGAACTGCGTAGGGAACAGGGAGCAGTGAACTGCGTAGGGAGCAGGGAGCAGTGAACTGCGTAGGGAGCAGGGAGCAGTGAACTGCGTAGGGAGCAGGGAGCAGTGAACTGCGTAGGGAACAGGGAGCAGTGAACTGCGTAGGGAGTAGGGAGCAGTGAACTGCGTAGGGAGCAGGGAGCAGTGAACTGCGTAGGGAGCAGGGAGCAGTGAACTGCGTAGGGAACAGGGAGCAGTGAACTGCGTAGGGAACAGGGAGCAGTGAACTGCGTAGGGAACAGGGAGCAGTGAACTGCGTAGGGAGTAGGGAGCAGTGAACTGCGTAGGGAGCAGGGAGCAGTGAACTGCGTAGGGAACAGGGAGCAGTGAACTGCGTAGGGAGTAGGGAGCAGTGAACTGCGTAGGGAACAGGGAGCAGTGAACTGCGTAGGGAACAGGGAGCAGTGAACTGCGTAGGGAGTAGGGAGCAGTGAACTGCGTAGGGAGCAGGGAGCAGTGAACTGCGTAGGGAACAGGGAGCAGTGAACTGCGTAGGGAGTAGGGAGCAGTGAACTGCGTAGGGAGCAGGGAGCAGTGAACTGCGTAGGGAACAGGGAGCAGTGAACTGCGTAGGGAGTAGGGAGCAGTGAACTGCGTAGGGAGCAGGGAGCAGTGAACTGCGTAGGGAGCAGGGAGCAGTGAACTGCGTAGGGAACGGAGCAGTGAACTGCGTAGGGAACAGGGAGCAGTGAACTGCGTAGGGAGCAGGGAGCAGTGAACTGCGTAGGGAACAGGGAGCAGTGAACTGCGTAGGGAACAGGGAGCAGTGAACTGCGTAGGGAACAGGGAGCAGTGAACTGCGTAGGGAACAGGGAGCAGTGAACTGCGTAGGGAACGGAGCAGTGAACTGCGTAGGGAGCAGGGAGCAGTGAACTGCGTAGGGAGCAGGGAGCAGTGAACTGCGTAGGGAACAGGGAGCAGTGAACTGCGTAGGGAGTAGGGAGCAGTGAACTGCGTAGGGAGCAGGGAGCAGTGAACTGCGTAGGGAGCAGGGAGCAGTGAACTGCGTAGGGAACAGGGAGCAGTGAACTGCGTAGGGAACAGGGAGCAGTGAACTGCGTAGGGAACAGGGAGCAGTGAACTGCGTAGGGAGTAGGGAGCAGTGAACTGCGTAGGGAGCAGGGAGCAGTGAACTGCGTAGGGAACAGGGAGCAGTGAACTGCGTAGGGAGTAGGGAGCAGTGAACTGCGTAGGGAACAGGGAGCAGTGAACTGCGTAGGGAACAGGGAGCAGTGAACTGCGTAGGGAGTAGGGAGCAGTGAACTGCGTAGGGAGCAGGGAGCAGTGAACTGCGTAGGGAACAGGGAGCAGTGAACTGCGTAGGGAGTAGGGAGCAGTGAACTGCGTAGGGAGCAGGGAGCAGTGAACTGCGTAGGGAACAGGGAGCAGTGAACTGCGTAGGGAGTAGGGAGCAGTGAACTGCGTAGGGAGCAGGGAGCAGTGAACTGCGTAGGGAGCAGGGAGCAGTGAACTGCGTAGGGAACGGAGCAGTGAACTGCGTAGGGAACAGGGAGCAGTGAACTGCGTAGGGAGCAGGGAGCAGTGAACTGCGTAGGGAACAGGGAGCAGTGAACTGCGTAGGGAACAGGGAGCAGTGAACTGCGTAGGGAACAGGGAGCAGTGAACTGCGTAGGGAACAGGGAGCAGTGAACTGCGTAGGGAACGGAGCAGTGAACTGCGTAGGGAGCAGGGAGCAGTGAACTGCGTAGGGAGCAGGGAGCAGTGAACTGCGTAGGGAACAGGGAGCAGTGAACTGCGTAGGGAGTAGGGAGCAGTGAACTGCGTAGGGAGCAGGGAGCAGTGAACTGCGTAGGGAGCAGGGAGCAGTGAACTGCGTAGGGAACAGGGAGCAGTGAACTGCGTAGGGAACAGGGAGCAGTGAACTGCGTAGGGAACAGGGAGCAGTGAACTGCGTAGGGAACAGGGAGCAGTGAACTGCGTAGGGAGTAGGGAGCAGTGAACTGCGTAGGGAGCAGGGAGCAGTGAACTGCGTAGGGAACAGGGAGCAGTGAACTGCGTAGGGAGTAGGGAGCAGTGAACTGCGTAGGGAGCAGGGAGCAGTGAACTGCGTAGGGAACAGGGAGCAGTGAACTGCGTAGGGAACAGGGAGCAGTGAACTGCGTAGGGAGTAGGGAGCAGTGAACTGCGTAGGGAGCAGGGAGCAGTGAACTGCGTAGGGAACAGGGAGCAGTGAACTGCGTAGGGAACAGAGAGCAGTGAACTGCGTAGGGAGCAGAGAGCAGTGAACTGCGTAGGGAGCAGAGAGCAGTGAACTGCGTAGGGAGTAGGGAGCAGTGAACTGCGTAGGGAACAGGGAGCAGTGAACTGCGTAGGGAACAGAGAGCAGTGAACTGCGTAGGGAGTAGGGAGCAGTGAACTGCGTAGGGAGTAGGGAGCAGTGAACTGCGTAGGGAGCAGGGAGCAGTGAACTGCGTAGGGAGCAGGGAGCAGTGAACTGCGTAGGGAGCAGAGAGCAGTGAACTGCGTAGGGAACAGGGAGCAGTGAACTGCGTAGGGAGCAGAGAGCAGTGAACTGCGTAGGGAGTAGGGAGCAGTGAACTGCGTAGGGAACAGGGAGCAGTGAACTGCGTAGGGAACAGAGAGCAGTGAACTGCGTAGGGAGTAGGGAGCAGTGAACTGCGTAGGGAGTAGGGAGCAGTGAACTGCGTAGGGAGCAGGGAGCAGTGAACTGCGTAGGGAGCAGGGAGCAGTGAACTGCGTAGGGAGCAGGGAGCAGTGAACTGCGTAGGGAACAGGGAGCAGTGAACTGCGTAGGGAGTAGGGAGCAGTGAACTGCGTAGGGAACAGGGAGCAGTGAACTGCGTAGGGAACAGAGAGCAGTGAACTGCGTAGGGAGTAGGGAGCAGTGAACTGCGTAGGGAGCAGGGAGCAGTGAACTGCGTAGGGAGTAGGGAGCAGTGAACTGCGTAGGGAGTAGGGAGCAGTGAACTGCGTAGGGAACAGAGAGCAGTGAACTGCGTAGGGAGTAGGGAGCAGTGAACTGCGTAGGGAGTAGGGAGCAGTGAACGGCGTAGGGAGCAGGGAGCAGTGAACTGCGTAGGGAGCAGGGAGCAGTGAACTGCGTAGGGAACGGAGCAGTGAACTGCGTAGGGAGCAGGGAGCAGTGAACTGCGTAGGGAACAGGGAGCAGTGAACGGCGTAGGGAGCAGGGAGCAGTGAACTGCGTAGGGAACGGAGCAGTGAACTGCGTAGGGAGCAGGGAGCAGTGAACGGCGTAGGGAGCAGGGAGCAGTGAACTGCGTAGGGAACGGAGCAGTGAACTGCGTAGGGAGCAGGGAGCAGTGAACTGCGTAGGGAACAGGGAGCAGTGAACTGCGTAGGGAGCAGGGAGCAGTGAACTGCGTAGGGAGCAGGGAGCAGTGAACTGCGTAGGGAACAGGGAGCAGTGAACTGCGTAGGGAACAGGGAGCAGTGAACTGCGTAGGGAACGGAGCAGTGAACTGCGTAGGGAGCAGGGAGCAGTGAACTGCGTAGGGAACAGGGAGCAGTGAACTGCGTAGGGAGCAGGGAGCAGTGAACTGCGTAGGGAGCAGGGAGCAGTGAACTGCGTAGGGAGCAGGGAGCAGTGAACTGCGTAGGGAACAGGGAGCAGTGAACTGCATAGGGAACAGGGAGCAGTGAACTGCGTAGGGAGTAGGGAGCAGTGAACTGCGTAGGGAGCAGGGAGCAGTGAACTGCGTAGGGAGTAGGGAGCAGTGAACTGCGTAGGGAGCAGGGAGCAGTGAACTGTGTAGGGAACAGGGAGCAGTGAACTGCGTAGGGAGCAGGGAGCAGTGAACTGCGTAGGGAGTAGGGAGCAGTGAACTGCGTAGGGAGTAGGGAGCAGTGAACTGCGTAGGGAACAGGGAGCAGTGAACTGCGTAGGGAACAGGGAGCAGGGAGCAGTGAACTGCGTAGGGAGTAGGGAGCAGTGAACTGCGTAGGGAGTAGGGAGCAGTGAACTGCGTAGGGAACAGGGATCTAATCTAACTGTGTTAGAGTAAGGCCTATTAAATAACTTAAACGATGACAACAAAAAATCTTACAATATTGAAATTTGGGTACATCATGTTCCTCTCTGGATGTGTGGGATTCATACTCTTGAAGAAGACTAGCACATTTACTGTTCTCCTCCTGTTCTGCCAGATCAGATGGTTTATTCCCATCCTAGAAATAAAGCAGTAAACACTTTTATAAGGTTCCTCACTCAGCAACTGTATGAAAAAAGTATAAATTAATCACTTAATTTAAAAAACAGAGTTAAATGTCTACATCTATACAGATGGCCTCCATCACACAGGCCAGTACTGGAGATGTTCATGCACTGAATGCTTTACTTGATCTGTGAGGTTTGGGTCTCCACCGTTCCTTAAGAGTAATCTGAGATTCTGAAAACACCCCCAAGATGCAGCGATATGCAATGGAGTCAGACCCTCACTACTCCTAAAAAACAAAAACAACAAACAACTTCATCTTCAACACAGCTATGTAGGAAACATTGGTGTACCAGGCGAATGTTCAGTAATACTTCTTTGCCATGGGCATTATTCTATTATTGCACTGAATGGCGTGAATGACCAATCATAGACAAGCATTCCTAGAAAGCTAGCGTGCAACTGATATGATCGTAGCATGGCAGTGCACCACTCGTGTCTAGCGGTGTAACCGACCTGAGGTTTGGGTCGGCGCCGTGCTGAAGGAGGAGTTTCAGGCAACGCAGTCCTTTCTCAGACTCTTTCCCTGAAGATAAATGAACCGCTGCCACGCCGTCCCGGATGATCCCATTGGGATTAGCGCCCCGGCACAGCAGAGACTCCACACACCTGCAGAACAATAGCAAGATCATGACCATATCTGCGTGTGGCAGCATGCAACAGTCCTACACAAGTGAACTCACCCTGACTGCAGAAGAGTTAGGGTTACCACTGCATGAAATATCAAATAAAGGTAAATTAAAAAGTCTACATCTAAAGTGTAAAAAGCCATTTTACACAACATTTAAGGCAATATGTTACAGGCGCCTTGGAGTTTATTCTCTTCTAAACCACCAATACTCACTGCAACCCTTTCCTAAACATCCGCATTTCCCTTCGGCTGATCCTGGACGCCGATTCAGTGCTAGTTTGATCTATTATTTAATGTTAATAAAATGTTACAGATTTATGTAGCCAGTGAAAATCTATAAAATTACAGAATATATTTTGAAACAAAGGTCTTGTTAATGAATCCGTTTTGTTGAAGGTAATTAAATCCACAGTTTTTCAATAACTGAAGAATATGTATGAGCTGAAGCCCGATGATAAACAGCTGCTGACTTCTACAATTCTTGACACGCCAGGGTTACATTCAGATGTTAATATAAATAATTTAGAGATCATCACCATATTTATAATGAAACCGTCATTTTTTAAATATGTATAAATCATATTATATAATAATATATAATAGCTATCATGTTATTGTTATCCCTGTAAAGCTATACTACCTTTGTTTATAAATTACTTTATTATTTATTTAAAATAACACTTTAATTAAGGTGTTTTTCCTGAATAAAAATACATTTATTTTATTTATTAAAAGAAACAGAAAAAAAGTACAAACTTTGTTCAAGTAGCCTAAGTGTTTTGATCAAGCATTAACTTTAAAGGGATAGTTCACTTTGAAATTAAATGTTGGTATGCTTTAGCTTACCTCAAGGGCATCCAAGATGTAGGTGTCTTTGTTTCCGCAGTAGTTTCAATTTTGATATTTTTAGGTCAAACCGTTCTTGTCTGTCAGTCCTATAATGCAGGTCTATGGTCACTGTCTCAAAGAGCATCAGTCCTATAATGCAGGTCTGTGGTCACTGTCTCAAAGAGCATCAGTCCTATAATGCAGGTCTATGGTCACTGTCTCAAAGAGCATCAGTCCTATAATGCAGGTCTATGGTCACTGTCTCAAAGAGCATCAGTCCTATAATGCAGGTCTGTGGTCACTGTCTCAAAGAGCATCAGTCCTATAATGCAGGTCTGTGGTCACTGTCTCAAAGAGCATCAGTCCTATAATGCAGGTCTGTGGTCACTGTCTCAAAGAGCATCAGTCCTATAATGCAGGTCTATGGTCACTGTCTCAAAGAGCATCAGTCCTATAATGCAGGTCTATGGTCACTGTCTCAAAGAGCATCAGTCCTATAATGCAGGTCTATGGTCACTGTCTCAAAGAGCATCAGTCCTATAATGCAGGTCTGTGGTCACGGTCTCAAAGAGCATGCACAGAGTCCAAATTAAAACAATTCCCCACCGTAAGTACACATTGATGGCCTAAGACACGAAACGAGCGGTTTCTCAGTGACTGTTTCTCACACAAACCGCTTGTTTCGTGTCTTAGACCATCAATGTGTACTTACGGTGGGGAATTGTTTAATTTGGACTCTATGCATGCTCTTTGAGACAGTGACCACAGACCTGCATTATAGGACTGATGCTCTTTGAGACAGTGACCATAGACCTGCATTATAGGACTGATGCTCTTTGAGACCGTGACCACAGACCTGCATTATAGGACTGATGCTCTTTGAGACAGTGACCATAGACCTGCATTATAGGACTGATGCTCTTTGAGACCGTGACCACAGACCTGCATTATAGGACTGATGCTCTTTGAGACAGTGACCACAGACCTGCATTATAGGACTGACAGACAAGAACGGTTTGACCTAAAAATACCAAAATTGAAACTACTGCGGACACAAAGACACCTACATCTTGGATGCCCTTGAGGTAAGCTAAAACATACCAACATTTAATTTCAAAGTGAACTATCCCTTTAATTAAAGGATTTGTATCAATAATCTCAATATTATCTCATTTGCTTCACCACCTCATACATTTCTTTTCCAAAAAAGGGTTTCTCCATCAGAGTTCAATAAAAAGACACACTGAGCTCCGTTATATCCCATTTCAAATGTACAAAATTATAATGACTTTAAAATAAAATAGTTATTACAGAGCACAAGCAATTCATGAAACCACTGAACCCGATTTCTGTTGTTTTGGTCATCAGAAATTGAATATAATAATTTGTGTTTCGATGACAGCTTGATCCCAACATGCCATTTCTGAAAACAAGCGTGTTCTTCGTTCTGTTTTAATGAGTATCTTATTGTAAGACTGCATGGTTTTATTGTTTACTTGTTTTTGCTTGTTTAGCTTTTATAAATCTACAAGGACACTGGAAGTTTAAGTTATCCTAATGTAAGAGTTTGAACAAGGTGAACAACGTTATAGTTACTGAGATACAGCCCTTGTGACAAATAGAAACTTATATTTAAAGTGCAAAAGTCCGTGTTTACCTGGCGTCTGCCTCACTGACGGCATCGATCAGCAGAGCCTCCAACTGCGCCATTACTGAGAGTTAAACTGCTTCCACGCCATGTTTCTACAGGCTAAACTCTCAGCGAAAAGGACACAAAAGGGTTCTTAAACATGTTTTATGTCTTTGTTTTGATGAAGTTTCCTCCTGAACAAGAATATTATCCTCACACCGCTGTCATCCATAACAAAATTCCCTCCATTCACAGTTTTTCCGCTTCGGCCAAATGACACAGCGCCATCTGCCATTGTGGAGGTGTAGTGACTCACAGAGACTCACAGCGCCATCTGCCGTCGCGGAGGTGTACAGACTCACAGAGACTCACAGCGCCATCTGCCGTCGCGGAGGTGTACAGACTCACAGAGACTCACAGCGCCATCTGCCGTCGCGGAGGTGTAGTGACTCACAGAGACTCACAGCGCCATCTGCCGTCGCGGAGGTGTAGTGACTCACAGAGACTCACAGCGCCATCTGCCGTCGCGGAGGTGTAGTGACTCACAGAGACTCACAGCGCCATCTGCCGTCGCGGAGGCGAATTTTTTTTTTGCAGGGTGGTAGCGGAAGACTCATTAATATTCATAGAGAACTCATCCCTGATTGGCTCGCCGCGTGACACAGTGACACAGTGCCCAGAGTGATAGAGAATACATCGCCTCAGGCTCGTGACAGGGATTGTGATTGACCTACATGATTAATGTTAGTAATTTCATTGGATTATCGATGAAAATCACGAACGCAAATAAATGAGTCGTGTTGTTTTTGACCAACACGATTCATTGTATTACAGTTTTTCTCAATTGCTAAAACACTAAAACCCATTAGCTGAACAAAATTCTCAGTTGCCTGAACTCATTTAGCTAATTGTGCAGTCTGCTGTCAATAAAGTTACCTTAAACCATTTCACAAGATAAACCACAATTTGCAGATCTCCCTTAGACAAAAAACGCTAAACACATTCTCAAAACACATTCTGCACTCTAATGCACATGTCATCCACACTGGTAAACACAAGAGGCAACAATCAAATATAAATAGAGAACGCATGTCATTTATTGAACACAACCTCTCAAAACTGATTTGAAGATGAGGTTTTGTCTTTAATGTTTTCAGAAAAAGGAGCAAGGTTTCAGAAATTGTGTTTTAGCAATTGAGAAAAACTGTAACAGTGGGGACTTTGCCAAAGTCTTTTGGCCTTCATGAGCCAATGCAAAATAGAAAGTTCAAAATGGCCAACTTGATTATTCTGTGGTCCCTGTAATAGTAGACTGATATATTTATTTAGTCTATCTTAAGTTATTTCATTCTTGAGTTTGAGAAATGAGAAAATGTTTCTCATTTAATTGAATCATCACTAGGTAGCCTGGTAAATAAGCAGAATATGGACCAAGTAGTTAATTTCTCAGGCTGGAAGACTGTCATTGGGGCAGATGAAATGGGAGACAACAAACATTAAACAAACTTTAAAACATTTATTCAGATATCCCATGCAATTAGGGCTTACTTCAGTCAGTGCACTATGTACCAATATGCAAATTAGAGTTTCTATAGATACACTTTAAACATAACAGTAATATGTACTAAATAAAACTGAGTTTAACAGCACTCAAATATTACCGAAACTTGAATGACTGAAACAGAACTCAAACTAAATGAATTATAGAACATTTCTAGATCACAGAATGATAATTGTATAATTAAGTGATTAATTAAGTGATGATTGAGCATTAGTGATGAGCACCTGCTGTTAACAAGCAGAATCACTCAAGGAAAGAGAAACACAAGAACTACAACTGACTTCCAGCCACAGCACAATCAACTGGAGATAAAAGAAGACATTAAATATCTCAAGATCTCAGCAGAGGAGGATTTAACAACTCCATGAACATCAGATAATATGAAGAATTTTACAAATAGTTGTGCACAAAAAGTTTCACAGAAAAGGAATTGCATGACTAAGACTCACACAGACATCAAGAATCAGCATATGAATTTCAACAATGGTGACCATTAAAAATGATTCATGCTGCAATGCATGCTGGGTACTAGCATAATACAAAACTTATCCATTATCCATGGCTCCCAGCATGCATTGCAGTATGAATAATTTTTTAATGGTCACCATTGTTGAAATTCATATGCTGATTCTTGATGT
The DNA here is from genome assembly GCF_949319135.1 of Squalius cephalus. Lineage (NCBI taxonomy): Eukaryota > Metazoa > Chordata > Actinopteri > Cypriniformes > Leuciscidae > Squalius > Squalius cephalus. The sequence continues at coordinate 64,141 of NC_137129.1, forward strand.
CTGTGTAAGTCAGCATAATACCTGAAATGTTATTAAAATCTGATTGTCACAACAATGGTCCTTACAGCAGAACCAGTTCTATTATAATGAATAAAACAAGCAGAGGTGGGAAATCCAGGGGCCAGTGAGTAGAAGTCCTTCCCTATGTTTATTCCACCCATGAACTCAGTCAGCTGATTTCACTAATTAGTTCTCTCTCCTGTCTGAATTAGCAAATCCAGGTGATTGGAACAAAATACTGAGGAGGACTTTTACTTTCTGAACCTGGACTTTACACCTCTGCATAGCAATGCCACATGTCAGCCAAGAGCAAAGAAACAAACCAGAACTGGACCTTATCGAAGCCACAAAAAAAAGCTGATCTGATCTTCAGCTGATTTCATCTGAGGCTGTGGCTGAAATTACTTTTTTTTTTTTTTGTGGTTTGTTTCTTTGCTCTTGGCTGACATGTGGCATTGCTATGCAGAGGTGTAAAGTCCAGGTTCAGAAAGTAAAAGTCCTCGTCAGTATTGTGTTCCAATCACCTGGATTTGCTAATTCAGACAGGAGAGAGAACTAATTAGTGAAATCAGCTGACTAAGTTCATGGGTGGAATAAACATATGGAAGGACTTCGACTCACTGGCCCCTGGATTTCCCACCTCTGAATACAAGTAATACATTACCTGTCTAATCAGAGATTAGGCTCTGGAAAAGATCAGAGAATCAAGTCACTAAATTATGAGTTTTATTATCTAAACACAACCACATGCTCATATTTTCTTCAGTTGTAGTTCTTTTGTTTCTCTTTCCTTCATTGATTTTGCTCGTTAACAGCAGGTGTTAATCACTAATGCTCAATAATCACTTAATTAATCACTTAATTTCTTGACTTCAATGTATATTTACTTTTAGTAAACACAACTGAAATAATTGCAGAGTACTCATAACTATTGTTTTTTAAAATTAAAATAATTAAGGCAATCGGTGTCCTCAAATGTACTAAGTTAGCTTAACTTATTGAATTTGACTTTGTGTGTGACATTGTGAACTAACAGTAACTGCAAGTGCTCTGTTTGTCAAATTTAAACAAGAAAAAAAAAAGAAAAGAAAAAAAGAACTTTTCTATTTGTTATGTTTTTTGGCAAGTGCAACACAGTCAGTAACACACTGCGATAGTCTATGTGGTGCATGCCTTTTCGGAAGTGAATTGCCCCTTGCCCTTCCGTAGCTGTGCTCTCGTCTTGAGCTTTTTGTTGGTCGCCCAGTAATGAGGGCACGTCTGCCTCCAAGTGGCGTTTTCCGACGAGCCACTGCTGTCGGCTGCACTCCAATTTTTGTGCTCGTCTGCATGCCCCTTCTAGCCATCTTCCAGGCACCTGATCCAGGACATGCACTTTGCCGGCCAAATGTGGCCAGTGCAGATATTAGCTGGCTGTCGGTAGTCAGTCTGTCATAAGATGCCAGCATCTTCTCCATGGGAGCCTTGTACAAGTCAGGCTCAGCCTGTAATTTTCGAACAAGGCCCTCCATCATCCCCCTGACCCGAATTTCCAGCCTGCTGACAATGGGTACAACAACATACATCAAGTATTGGTTAATGGTTACTAGTAACAAGTACATTTTTTGTGATGGTGTGTGTGTGTAAATGGTAGTAACTTCTGGTGTGTGTGTGTAGTAACTTCTTAAAGGATTAGTTCACCTCCAAAAAATGTTTTGCTGATAATTTACTCACCCCAATGTCTTTCTTTCTTCAGTTGAAAAGAAATTAAGGCTTTTGAGGAAAACATTCCAGGATTTTTCTACACAGAATGGACTTCCATTGCAACCAGCTATTCAAATGTTCAAAGAAGGTTCAAATGTCGGTCACAATACAGCTTCAAAGTCTCTACACGATCCCGGTCGAGAAATAAGGGTCTTATCCAGCGAAATGATTGGTTATTTTCACACAAAAAAAATAAATTATATACTATTAAACCACAAATTCCCGTCTTTTACCATCTCTGAGATGCGCCACGTATTGCGTCATCACGTTGGAAAGGTCCAAAAAAAAATTAAATTAAATAAATAAATAAAACAAAATATGTCGGACAATTTTGAAGTTGGAGGAGAAAATGAGATGGAGTTTTTCACCCTTTCCTACTTTTTTGAACCAGAGTACACAGACAAATAACTTGATGACGTGACTCGTGACCTTTCCAACGTGATGACGCAATGCGTGGCACATCTCAGAGATGGTACAAGATGGGCATTTGTGGTTAAAAAGTATATAATTGTTTTTTTTTTTTTTGAAAATAAGTGATCGTTTCACTGGATAAGACCCTTATTTCTTGACTGGGATTGTGTCGAGCATTTGAAGCTGCACTGAGACAGACATTTGAACCTTCTTTGAACATTTGTAAAGCTGGTTGCCAATGAAGACCATTATAAATCCTGGAATGTTTTCCTCAAAAACCTTAATTTCTTTTCAGTTGAAGAAAGAAAGACATGGATACCTTGGATGAGTCAATTATCAGCAAACATTTTTTGAGGATGAACTAATCCTTTAAGGTAGTAACTTCTGGTGTGTGTGTGTGTGTGTGTGTGTGTGTGTGTGTGTGTGTGTGTGTGTGTGAGTGTGTGTGTGTGTGTGTGAGTGAGTGTGTGAGAGAGTGTGTGTGTGAGTGAGTGTGTGAGAGAGTGTGCGAGTGAGTGTGTGTGAGTCACCACTGCCCCTCAAACAGACATAATTTCTGTCACCGCAAACAAACACACACACACATTAACGCATACCTTTTATGCCCCCAAACAGGGAATGCAAACAACACCCACAATCCCCCCTGTCTCTCTCTCTTGCCAACACTAGCCAGTAAACTCACCTGACCTGAACTACATCCATGCGATAATGTCGTGAGGTGAGGGAGATGAGTTACAGCTCACCCAACAATAAAGATGACCTGAAAGTCACTATCAGAGCAAGCCTAGCCCATCCATCTCTCTCCCACTTATTTTTATTATTTCTCTGCTGTTCTGTTTAGGTGAAAAACCACATAACATTAAAAACACTTTTAATTTGATTTCTGCCCACCTCTGCCTGTTGGATTGTTCAGATGAGCCCTCACCAGCTGAGCAGTCATCACTATCACCAGCCTCGTCCACTCCTCGGGCTGGGCTTTCTGGGCTCTCCGCTGCAGCTGCACAAAGGGGATCTAAATAAAAATTTAAAATAATTATTATTATTATTTTTATGAAACTATGGCTGATTGTCAAATAAACCGCATATTCATTCCAAGTTATTTACCTGTGACAGACTGGTCTGCATTTAGATCTTCAGTCATTCCCATGTACCACTGGCCTGGTATGTTGTTCTTTCCTTTGTAGGGCAGAGGAAGAGGTTATTACTTGCTATACTGTATCTAAACCCATAAAGCATTCGATGAAGGGCAAATCTGGTGTAAACTGACCCATAGCCCTGTCTTAGAGATGTGCCTCACCATAGAACAAGGGACAACAAAATTTGCCACAACACAGCCAAAGTTATGGACCAGGATACTATACCTGTGGCAATTTCATAAAATGTCTTCCTGGCAGCTGGTGTGAGTTTCCGGTCTTTGTCCTGCAGCTGTTGGGTATCAACCATGAAGTTCACCTCATCCTCCTACAGTTTCACATCAAAGGGGACATAACATAAATTAGTTTAAAAAATCATAGCATACAGCATATGAGAATTAAATGGCAATAATACACCATGTAACAATTTCATACATTGGTTCTTCTTGTGTCCCCTTTCGACTTCAACTTTATTCTATTATTTGCTGCGTCGATGAGCCTCCGGCAATAGTAGGCCTCTAGCCTGGTGGTTATGAAATCCATCAGCTGTGTTATGTTGTAGGCCTTCAGCCTATAGAGGACCTGGTCCTTCAGAACCCTCATTGCACTCTCCACATAATTGTTGGTGTCGTTCCCTCGTGTGGGGAGATGAGTGCGGAGACAAATTGCCCAGGCCTCACGTCTGCTGAAAATAGATGTCAGATATTTGCAATATCGTGGGTGAAGCTTTGCCGTGGAGTCCTCTAAGGCCCGATGGTATGAGGCCTCAAGTTCTCCTGGATTTCTTGCATACACCATAGCCTTGAAGAGCTGTAGCAGGGTTTGACGGTCAGACTTTGGTACAGCATTGTGGGCATCCCACAGCCACCTCCACATCGCCTGCAAAATGTGGAAAACGCAGAGGATGGGGTGTGTATGTGGATAAGACTCGCTGAGAGCCTGTCGTAATGCCTGGCAGTCATCAGTCATTGCCACTTGTGGGCCGAGATCTCCCCTGCGGAAAAATGCATCCTCTGGAAGAATGCTTTTGAGGAGCTGTAGTCCTGCAGTGATGACACTCTGAGACTCAGATGATGTTATCATTACACCCAAGGGCAGTCCTCCAATAGCTGAGTGGGTCAAAAGTAGGAACACTCTGCTATTTGTTCTGTCGCAATTTCCAGAAGAGTCCACAAAGACCATCTCTGCACTCTCAGGGATCATTGAATGGACTCGCCTCATGAGGGGACTGCATAAGGCAATGATGATGTTCTTGGAATCTGCAAACATCTTCCCGCACTCAGTCCCCTCCTTTTTGTTGTATGCATCAAGTGATGCCTGTAGGCTGGTGAGCATCGTGTCCCCGGATAACTCCCCGTACGACCTCTTGAAAATGTTGTAATACAACCTAAAATGACAATTACACACAGGATTTAGTAAATTTTATCAAGTGACATTATCAACATTATCACATAATTTTTCACTTGATAATAGTGATCACATTCTTAGAATGTTCCAATTGTATTTTTTACTTTTACTTACCTAAAACAGAAACTTAGATCAGGACAAATCGAGCGATCAGCAGCTGCAAAGACGTATGAGTCGCCCATCTCTTCCTGAAGGTCGTATTTCAGTGTATTTAAAGCAGAGGAGGGAGAGTGGCCACTTTGAAAAAGAGTCTGTAGTTTGTTGATTGTCTCTGGTGCTACATCTCGTTGCCTCATAGCCTCAGCACACATGAGCAGGTGATTATGTTGATGTTTCAGGTTGATGTACAAACATAATCCTTCTTCTATGTGTAAATCAGCAGATCTGAGTACATTAAAATTATTATTACATATATTATTACGTTATTTAGGAAACTGAGACAGAGAGTGACTTTTTTTTACAAAACAGCAAGCCTGTTTTTTGGGGTAGCAAATCTATTTTTAGATCTAACCTGGACTTTCTGTTCTGCGAAAAGCTTTGCCTCTTGAGAACAACATACATCACAGCAGGGCAGGATGTATTTTTTTTCGAGGAAGAATGCCGTGTGTTGTGTTGGCATCTAAGGTCCACCTTCAAACACATTCAATTAAGGTTTTGGCTCAACCCTTGAAAAAATAAATGAATGCACCTGCTATGAAATCACTTACTCTGTATATGTTCTGCCTTTGTTGTTCCACAGGGTAGCTTTTGTTCACCCGCCATGTCGTTTGTGATGACTTTTGAAAGGCTTGAAGCCATCTGCGAACCTCCTCCTCAGTGTGAAGTTTTACTTTTAGAGTAATGTTGCAGTTCTTGCCCTCGAGAGGCTCAAATGAACAGATATGATGTTCATAGTCCTCAGGGAGGAGTTTCTGTCAAAGCACAAAAAACATTTAAAGAGTGGGCAAATGCATGGTGTAACCAAAGTAACATTTAACATTAACACCTACATTCTGTAAACTATCTCTGCCTTTAAGTCAGTTAAGTGTGCTCCATGCACAGATGGTAGAAATGGCTTTCCAATATTTCCAATACTTATGTCAGTGTTTTTTTATTTTTTATTATTTATGTGATGCTTTTGCTCAATAGCTTCAAACTAAACTTTGCCAATGGGACCTATACACTTAAAACCCACTCAGAAGAAGTTGTTTTTCTATACACTCTACTAATGGAGGGGGGGAAAGGGGTTGGAATGCCAATGGAACACAACAAGATGTTGACTTAATGTCAAAGTGTAATTATTTGTTTGCTAACAGCCTAACAAGTAGTTTAACATTATCCACGCTTCAACAACACTGTTTTTTTGTTTTATTCTTATCCATCTACACCTAACCTCCAGCAGCTCCATCTCCTCAAAGTTGTCAAGTGTCTGGCAAATGTTGCAAGCTTTAATAAATCCTGCCATTATGCACACCACTTCTAGAAACAGAACAGAATGGACTCTTGAATGGAATCATCAAGACATGGACACTTTAAAACAATAACTGGCTTTGTCACCATCTGCAAAAAGTTCACAAGGTTCATAACCCTTACGTGCCCGCACCGAACATTCCAATGTTGGTACTGGATAACCACCTCACATAAAAAGTTCTATGTCTTGAGTAAGTAAGAAAGTAAATGTTTATTTATATAGCACATTTTTATACACTGGGTGCAATACACACACACTATATATATATATATATATATGTATGTATGTGTGTGTGTGTGTGTGTGTGTATATGTTCATATATATATATATATATATATATATATATATATATATATATATATATATATATATAAAATATCAAATATTAAATATACGAGCTTGAAAAAACATTTCTGAGAGGCTTTTGCATCTGAACTCTTAATACCACGAATGAGAGCATATTACTGTCAATTTACTTGTAAACATTTAAGAAGTAAAGTAAACATTTAGAAGTGAAGCAAACAATTTAGATAAAACATGATAAGAACCGATTTAACAACATTTAATCCTCTTTAAGAAATGTATCTTTTACCTTTTTTAATATCAACGACAATAGAGCGAACGGACACGTAAGGGTTAACTCACTATTAATTCAGTTGGTTTTGGAATACTAAGCCATTAAAAGTTCATTAGAAGACGAATCACATGTGTGATCAAATAATCAAATATGAAATGAAACTTTACCTTCGTGAATGTGTCTGTTGTCACCACCATAGACTGTAAAAAATAGGTTGTCACGATCTGAGGCGATGTATTCTCTATCACTCTGGGCACTGTGTAACGGCGAGCCAATCAGGGATGAGTTCTCTATGAATATTGAAGCCATTAAAAGTTTATTAGAAGACGAATCACATGTGTGATCAAATAATCAAATATGAAATGAAATTTTACCTTCGTGAATGTGTTTGTTGTCACCATAGTCTGTAAAAAATAGGTTGTCACGATCTGAGGCGATGTATTCTCTATCACTCTGGGCACTGTGTCACTGTGTCACGCGGCGAGCCAATCAGGGATGAGTTCTCTATGAATATTAATGAGTCTTCCGCTACCACCCTGCAAAAAAAAAATTCGCGTCGCGGAGGTGTACAGACTCACAGAGACTCACAGCGCCATCTGCCGTCGCGGAGGTGTAGTGACTCACAGAGACTCACAGCGCCATCTGCCGTCGCGGAGGTGTAGTGACTCACAGAGACTCACAGCGCCATCTGCCGTCGCGGAGGTGTAGTGACTCACAGAGACTCACAGCGCCATCTGCCGTCGCGGAGGTGTAGTGACTCACAGAGACTCACAGCGCCATCTGCCGTCGCGGAGGTGTAGTGACTCACAGAGACTCACAGCGCCATCTGCCGTCGCGGAGGTGTAGTGACTCAGAGTTCATCACTGGCGCCTCAGCATTTCAGGTTTCGTTTCTCCATGTTAAAGTGCAGCGAGTGAATCTGAGTCTCTCGAGGTTTAAAGTCTCTGCCACTACAAAATATATCTTATAGCATCCAACAAAAGGCACAAGACAAACAAATGCTCATGAAATTGATTTGAATTAAAGCTATGATACAACAATGCATCAGCATAGAGAAGTGTGGACGATATTTTGTATTGAGAAAAAAAGATACAGGCATGAATTAATCGTTCAGTAACATGCATTACGTAAGTAAATATTTTTAATGTGCAGACACAGTTCAGTTAGGCTATTTTTGTTATTTTGTTATCGTTGTATCGCTGTTTATCATTTATGTAATCTTTGTGACTGTCAGCAGAGGGCAGCACTTTCCTCTCACCATCAGATCCACACAGAAATACCAGCGAGAAAGAACACAAGCGACCCATAATGCACTGCAACCCGTGAGAATTGCCAGTCATCTTCTGTATTAGTGTGTGTGTGGTGTGGATTCAAGCGAGCTTCTTATTTACATGCCTGATTATCGCATAACGAGACCGAACTCCAGAATCTGAGCGTCAACATGAAAGAAGCGACGGCGAAGAAACGCGAGAAAGCGCGCGCGGATAAAGATGTGGAAGATGTGGAGATGAAGGAGGACGAGCACGAGCAGCGCGCGCCCCGCGAGCAGGACCAGCTCACCCTGGACGGTCTGAATATTACTTATTATAATCATAGCCTAAACCCTGGACGGTGTGAACATGACCTGTCATAACCCTAACCGATCTCGCTTTATGCCATAAAAAGCCTAACCTCTGACGCCGCGAGCACCAACACCGGCTTCTGCTGTGATCTGGCGCTATTGCTCTGTTATTATGACTAGATCTGATCACTAGTAGCAAAGCTGTCTGTGGACGAGAGCATAAGAGCTTTCGAGAAACGCCATTAAAACAATGTTCACTCACATTAAAATAACATGCTAACATAACATAACTAACCCATGCTAGGCTAGGTCAGTCTCGGTCAGTGAAGTCCTCTTTATTTACATCGGCTGTACAGCAGATCTAGAGGAGAATAGCGTCACGGTCCAGCTTCAGTTCAGTGATGCTTCATTTTTGTTGAAAAAAGTTATTAATTTAGTACAGTTTTATATATATACAGCTCTGGAGAAAACTGTGATGTCATCGTCCAGCTCAGTTCTTATATAGAGTCAGTGCAGGAGATCAACAATATTGTTGAATATTAAATACACAGTGGATGTCCTCATTAATATGCACTGCTCGTCATGTGTTCAGCTGACAGAGCTCCACCGACTAATGTAATCTAACTTAGTGCTGAACTTTATTACTCAATAAACAACCATTTCAACTAATAGCAAAAATAATTGTAAAGATAGCTATGCTTTAACACACTTTTTACACTTATTTTTCAAATGGCATTGAATATTGCATTATATAACCGTAACCACAGTATGCTTACATGGCAATAATAATGAGTGTTTGGCTCTGTGTTCTTATAGAGTTGGTGTTGTTGAGTTAGGTTAAGTCGGGGCTAGGTTAAGGCGGGGCTAGGTTAAGTCGGGGCTAGGTTAAGTCGGGGCTAGGTTAGGGTTTAATTTATCCTCTATTAATCGTGAAGGCATTGATTAGCTTGATCTGGTGTGTTGGATCAGTGGCCCTTCAGGACCCACGCTGATGTAGGCTGTGACGACGTGTGCATAAAATGTATAAAAAATAAAATAACCCTTATATTATGAAACGGCTTGTTTTGAATTAGAAAAGCAGTTTAAGTCAGTATATTAAAAGAGATGATGATATAAACCAAAGCAGAATGTAACAGTTAGGGTTACATTTGATTAAAGGGAATCGCAGGAACACACATTCACTGTGTCTTTTTCCTGTAAATGCAGGAGACTCGTTGTCTAGCGTGAGGGTGAGCAGGGTTAGGGTTAACCCAGGGTTAGACTCTGATGGCAGGGTTAGGGTTAACCCAGGGTTAGACTCTGATGGCTGGGTTAGGGTTGGAGCACTGATGGTGAGCAGCATAGGCGTCGTGGGGACGCATTTTGAACGTTTTCAGTGGTTTATGAGGAGCAATATGAGAGAGAAATGTGGTAATCATTGTCTGACCCAACAAAAATCCATTATAATATTTATTTTATCTTATTTTTTGTGTTCGCATTTATGAGGGAAAAAACAATGTTACGGTCGTGTCAGTTCTCGGTTACGGACGTGAGCCAGTGATGCGCGGGTCAATGTATAAACAACCCGCACCCGACCGACGCTTTCAACTAACCCGCCCGCACCCGACCGACGCTTTCAACTAACCCGCCCGCACCCGACCGACGCTTTCAACTAACCCGCCCGCAACCCGACCGACGCTTTCAACTAACCCGCCCGCACCCGACCGACGCTTTCAACTAACCCGCCCGCAACTCGGACCGCAAAAAAAAATAAAAAGAATATTGTGCCCGACCCGCTTCCTGACCCGCATTTTTTTAAAAGTAGTAAATGCTCATCGTAGCGTCATTGGGCCATAGACGTAGGAACTAGGGGTGCTGTATGATATAGCCTAGTGTTATGTAATAATTAGGGCTGGGCGATATATCGCATGACATCGTTAGGCGCATCTCGTCAGTAAAGCCGGTTCCTTGATTAGTAGTAAATCGCCATCGCCTGCTTTCAGATGGAGCGGCATTCACTACACAGAGCCGCAGTTCACTGACAAGCTGAGCCATATCGCATTAGTTATCGCAGGCGATGCGTCCGTGATATCGCATCGTCAACTTCATCTTTGCAGCGACACAGAAAACACCAGTTTATTAATAAACAATTAAATGTCTCCTTGCTATTTTAGACACATTCATAATCATAACTTTTACCGGTTCTTTGTGGCTAGCTTTATGCGTGCGGTCGTGTGCTTGAGTGCGGCTATATTACGTAAACGCTCATTATCCTGTAGGCTATAAGTAATTAAATTAATATAAAGGGGCGATTTGTCCACTAATGGCTTAAATCAACAACTACTAGTCAACTAGAAAAAAACTTTAGTCGGAGGCAGCCCTTATTCCACATGTTTTCGAGCCAGGCTCAGGCCGAGCGGAGCGGAGTATTCAGAGATGCGCTCTCCACTCACGAGCTCTGATCGGAACAAACCCGAACCACTGTCTGCTGAACTTGCACAGAAACATCAAAATATAACCAGCTTTTTAAAATGGTTTTTAAAACTAAACATTTAGACTATTTTAGCACAAATTATGAGCTTATTGACGATTTTTGATCATGCACTATGCAAATGCACTTCCGAATGCGTCTCTGTCCCCAGCACATTTCAAACCAAACTGATGCCCATGTTGAGCAGGGTTAGTTAGGGTTGGACTCTGTGATGGTGAGCAGGGTTAGTTAGGGTTGGACTCTGTGATGGTGAGCAGGGTTAGTTAGGGTTGGACTCTGTGATGGTGAGCAGGGTTAGTTAGGGTTGGACTCTGTGATGGTGAGCAGGGTTAGTTAAGGTTGGACTCTGTGATGGTGAGCAGGGTTAGTTAGGGTTGGACTCTGTGATGGTGAGCAGGGTTAGTTAGGGTTGGACTCTGTGATGGTGAGCAGGGTTAGTTAGGGTTGGACTCTGTGATGGTGAGCAGGGTTAGTTAGGGTTGGACTCTGTGATGGTGAGCAGGGTTAGTTAGGGTTGGACTCTGTGATGGTGAGCAGGGTTAGTTAGGGTTGGACTCTGTGATGGTGAGCAGGGTTAGTTAGGGTTGGACTCTGTGATGGTGAGCAGGGTTAGTTAGGGTTGGACTCTGTGATGGTGAGCAGGGTTAGTTAGGGTTGGACTCTGTGATGGTGAGCAGGGTTAGTTAGGGTTGGACTCTGTGATGGTGAGCAGGGTTAGTTAGGGTTGGACTCTGTGATGGTGAGCAGGGTTAGTTAGGGTTGGACTCTGTGATGGTGAGCAGGGTTAGAGCACTGAAGCTGACGTGTGTGTGGTTTCTGGTGTCTGGTGTGTGCAGATATCAGGGAGCACGTGAAGCAGATCGAGAAGGCGGTTCTGGGGAAGGAGCCGAGGTTTGTCCTGCGCGCGCTGAGAGCTCTGCCCTCCACAAGCCGGAGACTCAACCCTAATGTCCTCCACAAGGCCGTGACCGGCTTCTTCACCTCCAACGCCGCCAGCAAAGAGTTCCTGCTCGGCTTCCTCCCTCAGGTGCACACACACACACTCACACACACACCAGCCTCTCTCTCTCTCACACACACAGACACACACACACACACACACACACCAGCATCTCTCACACACACACACACACACACACACACACCAGCATCTCTCACACACACACACCAGCATCTCTCACACACACACACACACACACACACACACCAGCATCTCTCACACACACACACACACACACACACACACACCAGCATCTCTCACACACACACACACCAGCATCTCTCACACACACACACACACACACACAGCAGCATCTCTCACACTCACACACACACCAGCATCTCTCTCACACACAAAGCATCTCTCACAATCACACACACACCAGCATCTCTTACACACACATTTACATTTAGTAAAATTCTTAGTACCGGATTACGCTCTGCAGTGAGTCCAGCTCCGCCCCTTATTATCGGATTACGCTCTGCAGTGAGTCCAGCTCCGCCCCTTAGTACTGATTACGCTCTGCAGTGAGTCCAGCTCCGCCCCTTAGTACTGATTACGCTCTGCAGTGAGTCCAGCTCCGCCCCTTAGTACCGGATTACGTTCTGCAGTGAGTCCAGCTCCGCCCCTTAGTACCGGATTACGCTCTGCAGTGAGTCCAGCTCCGCCCCTTAGTACCGGATTACGTTCTGCAGTCAAGTCAAGTCAAGTCATCTTCATTTATATAGCGCTTTTAACAACGTAGATTGTTTCAAAGCAGCTTCACAGAGATAAGCGTATAATTTAAGGTAACAGAGATTGTTTTGGCTTTATAGCAGAGTTAAGTTATTTCCATCTAAAGTTAGTTTTGATTGATTTGCTTCCGTCGCAACGATCATTTGTTATTAAATTAGGGGCCGCTAAGACGACACCATTCCCTCTACACAGACTTTAAACACGAACCTGTGAGAAACACTGATGGCGGTCACATGAGCATTTAGAACGGGTTCTATAGTTATGTGCGTTTGAATATACGCAGGTTTGGAATTTCCTACAAGCCAAGCCTAAACAAAGTACTTGTCTTTCCTTATAAATTTTGATAAAGAATTTTATTTTATTTTGTTGCTTTGGGGTAGGAACGCGAAACGGATTTCCCGACAACGCCTTATCTGTAGAGTGGTAGTGGGATCCTCCATAGGGAGAGACTAGTTGGCACTTCAGCACTGCGTTGTCATCGGTCCAGGCGAAGGTCCTTCGTCAGATCTGGATACGGCCTGGATCCGGCAGGCTGCAGGAAAACCTCGGGATAAACACAGACACTAAAATTAGCGTAGATGCCATTCTTCTCATGATGTAACGAGTACATCAGGATTTATGGGAAGTGTTCCCGGTTCCGGCTGACCTAATCTATGCAGCCTAACATTAAATTATAGAAGTCTATAATGTATTATGTGAATGCTAGGTCAAAGAGATGTGTCTTTAATCTGGCTTTGAACTGACAGAGTGTGTCTGCTTCCCGGACAATGGTAGGAAGACTGTTCCAGAGTTTTGGTGCTAAATAGGAGAAGGAGTGAGTGTGCAGTGAGTCCAGCTGCGCCCCTTAGTACTGATTACGCTCTGCAGTGAGTCCAGCTCCGCCCCTTAGTACCGGATTACGCTCTGCAGTGAGTCCAGCTCCGCCCCTTAGTACCGGATTACGCTCTGCAGTGAGTCCAGCTCCGCCCCTTAGTACCGGATTACGCTCTGCAGTGAGTCCAGCTCCGCCCCTTAGTACTGATTACGCTCTGCAGTGAGTCCAGCTCCGCCCCTTAGTACCGGATTACGCTCTGCAGTGAGTCCAGCTCCGCCCCTTAGTACCGGATTACGTTCTGCAGTGAGTCCAGCTCCGCCCCTTAGTACCGGATTACGCTCTGCAGTGAGTCCAGCTCCGCCCCTTAGTACTGATTACGCTCTGCAGTGAGTCCAGCTCCGCCCCTTAGTACCGGATTACGCTCTGCAGTGAGTCCAGCTCCGCCCCTTAGTACCGGATTATGTTCTGAGGTGAGTCCAGCTCCGCCCCTTAGTACCAGACTACTGTGCTGGGAACCTCAATGGAAAGTAGGGGTGCAACGGTACAGATAGCCCACGGTACGGTCCGTACCTCGGTTTTTGGGCCACGGTCTCGGTTCGGTTTCGGTACATGTTTTGTGCAGAAAGAGACTGCTATTTCATCCCAAAAATATGTTTTATTTTTCTTATGAGCATAAACAGAATGTCACAGTAGGAAGAACATCAATGTATGGAATAAATTAACACTCTAGTCTGTACTGAACAACACTAAGTAATACAACCTCTTCAACTATCACTTATATGAAATACAAAATGTAAACAAACACACTTCAAAATATTCAAGTGGATCCCAATTCCAAACCTTGATAACTGGTATATGAAGTGATCAATGTGAAAGAAAAAGTGCACTTTTACCTTTAACAGACATAAATTAGCTTGTGCTTTGAATAAAAAAAAGCAGAGCAAAATAATATAATAAAAAAACACTGCATTCAGGATACAAAGTGCAATGTTATTTACTCATCCACTATTGAGAGATTCTTGTGCAAAAAGATGAGTCTATCAACACTGTCTGGTGCAAGGCGAGACCGGTTGGCACTAACGATGTCCCCAGCAGTGGAGAAAATTCTCAACTTTTCAGAATGCCGCAAGCGCACCGTAGGTCACGTGACAAGAACCAACCATAGCGCGGTTGCTTTAGCAACGACAGACGCCTCCGGAGCGCAACCGCCCTAGCGCTTTGGACAAAGGAGAACGCGGCGCGCCTAGCGTATTCTACGCGTTTTTAGGCGCGATATGTGAACGGCGCCTAAAGCAAAAACTAAAAGGATCAGCGCGAACTCAATGGCAAAACCGAAGTCCCGCGGGACACGAGGGTAGATTGTACCGTGCAGGGCTGACCGAACGGTCCGGGATTTTACCGTGTACCGTTGCATCCCTAATGGAAAGGTCCAAAAAAGTGGTAGGTTTGGTATTATTCACAGCTTCTGACAATTGAAACTAATTTTGTACTGTACTGTACTGTACTGTACTGTACGGCTCTGTGGAAACGAGCCATAAGTTGGCCCTAATCAAATACACCTGAACACGCTGATCAATGTCTTCAGGATTACTGAGGGGGTTTTCAGGTTTGGAGCCAAACTCTCCAGGACCGAAGTTTTCTACCCCTGGACCAGTACAAATGCAACAAGTGTTAAATAACACTGCGGTTTCTCTACTTTGTGTCGTTAATTCATTGATTGAGGTGCTGTCTGTTTTTCCCGTGGGAAGTTGGCAACTGTGTTTTAAATTGCCTAGTAGTAACCATACACATCTTTTTAGTGTTTTAGATACGGTGCAATTACTGAAAGCGAAACATTCAAGGTATTTGGGATAAGATGCCGATTTTGTCCATTTCTGTCATTACACGCACATGCCAGAGCATGAATTGAATGTTTCTCCACAGCAGTTGCAGCATTACCCTGCAGGCAGTTTTAGACGGGGAGTAAAAGTGGTTCAGCAAAATCATTGAACAAACAAAATTGACACACCCAAAGTGAAATGGCTACAGCTCTACGGGAACAATCCTGGTCTCTTTTGAAAGCAGACACTTGATATTATATCCTCACATTTTCAAGAGTGCAAATAATGTCCATTGGACAAAAAGTAGCTGGAAACGCTTAACATTGAGCCCAGAGGGTTATTGCAGCCCTAAAATGAAACGCGAGTTGCTGTTGATTAGTAACAGAAGTGTGTGTCCTCCAGCCGGTGGAGAACGAGGGCGATGTGCAGTTCAGGCCTCGCACCGGTAAAGCCGCCGCTACCCCCCTGCTCCCCGAGGCCGAGGCCTATCTGCAGCTGCTCATGGTGGTCTACCTCACCAACAACCAGCGCTACACCGAGGTGAACACACACACTATATAGCTCATCTGTTGGAACTTCAATTATTCAATCGTCCAAATAATCATTAGTTGCAGGTCTAAAATGCTCTGATTTCACCCATAAACAGGCTCAGAAAGTCTCGGATGACCTTCTGCAGAAGATCGGCTCTCAGAACCGTCGGGCTCTGGACTTAGTGGCTGCCAAGTGTTACTACTACCATTCCCGTGTGTACGAGTTCCTGAACCAGCTCGATGTGGTCCGCAGGTGAGCCGTTCTTCCACAATAACTCGAGGTTCAGCTTGAGAGAGCGTGTTTCATGCGGTTGTGTTGTTGTGTTCCCCAGTTTCCTGCACACGCGCTTGAGGACAGCGACGCTGCGCCGTGATGCTGACGGTCAGGCCACGCTCCTCAACCTGCTTCTGCGCAACTACTTACAGTACAACTTATACGACCAGGCTGAGAAACTTGTGTCCAAATCAGTGTTCCCCGAGCTGGCCAATAACAACGAGTGGGCTCGCTATCTGTACTACACAGGTGAGTGAGGGCCGGCGTCGCCAGCACACCAGTGCAAGGTTTTCTCCGGAGTAAGGGATTAAAGTTAATGAGAGGGAGAAACTAGAGTCTGTGTAAATAAAAATAAAAAACTTGAACTAAGGCAATTAAATAAGTATAAATCCCAAATCAAATGCAGTGCTTTAGTGTCAAATGATCATTTCCATGAGACAAAATATGTTGTATTATTAGTAAATGGCATAGTAATATTGTGACATTATTATTAGTATTATTATTATTAAGTGTTTGGCTGGTTTCAGGGCGGATCAAGGCCATCCAGCTGGAGTATTCAGAAGCCAGGAGGACTCTCACTAACGCCCTGCGTAAAGCTCCTCAACACACAGCAGTGGGCTTCAAGCAGACCGTGAGTGTCTCTCTCTCTCTCTCTCTCGTGATGCTGACTGAGTGTTCACCCCTCTCTCTCTCTCCGCTGTGTGTGTGTGTGCGCAGGTTCATAAGCTGCTGATCGTGGTGGAGTTGTTGCTGGGTGAGATTCCAGACCGTCTGCAGTTTCGTCAACCGTCTCTCAAGAGATCTCTCATGCCCTACTTTCTGCTCACACAGGGTAACTCTTCACACTCTTCACACTCTTCACACACTTCACACACTTCACACTCTTCACACTCTTCACACACTTCACACTCTTCACACTCTTCACACTCTTCACTCGCTGCACACTCTTCACACTCTTCACTCGCTGCACACTCTTCACACTCTTCACTCTCTTCACACTCTTCACACTCTTCACTCGCTGCACACTCTTCACACTCTTCACTCTCTTCACTCTCTTCACACTCTTCACACTCTTCACACTCTTCACTCGCTGCACACTCTTCACACTTTTCACTCGCTGCACACTCTTCACACTCTTCACTCGCTGCACTCTCTTCACACTCTTCACTCGCTGCACACTCTGCACACTCTTCACTCGCTGCACACTCTTCACACTCTTCACTCGCTGCACACTCTTCACTCGCTGCACACTCTTCACACTCTTCACTCGCTGCACACTCTTCACTCGCTGCACACTCTTCACACTCTTCACTCGCTGCACACTCTTCACACACTGCACACTCTTCACACTCTTCACTCGCTGCACACTCTTCACACTCTTCACTCGCTGCACACTCTTCACACTCTTCACTCGCTGCACACTCTTCACTCGCTGCACACTCTTCACACTCTTCACTCGCTGCACACTCTTCACTCGCTGCACACTCTTCACACTCTTTACTCGCTGCACACTCTTCACTCGCTGCACACTCTTCACACTCTTCACTCGCTGCACACTCTTCACACTCTTCACTCGCTGCACTCGCTGCACACTCTTCACTCGCTGCACACTCTTCACACTCTTCACACTCTTCACACTCTTCACACTCTTCACACTCTTCACTCGCTGCACACTCTTCACACTCTTCACACTCTTCACTCGCTGCACACTCTTCACACTCTTCACACTCTTCACTCGCTGCACACTCTTCACTCTCTTCACACTCTTCACTCGCTGCACACTCTTCACACTCTTCACACTCTTCACTCTCTTCACTCTCTTCACACTCTTCACACTCTTCACTCGCTGCACACTCTTCACACTCTTCACTCGCTGCACACTCTTCACACTCTTCACTCTCTTCACACTCTTCACACTCTTCACTCGCTGCACACTCTTCACTCTCTTCACTCTCTTCACACTCTTCACACTCTTCACTCGCTGCACACTCTTCACTCTCTTCACACTCTTCACACTCTTCACACTCTTCACTCTCTTCACACTCTTCACACTCTTCACTCGCTGCACACTCTTCACTCGCTGCACACTCTTCACTCGCTGCACACTCTTCACTCGCTGCACACTCTTCACACTCTTCACACTCTTCACTCGCTGCACACTCTTCACACTCTTCACACTCTTCACTCTCTTCACACTCTTCACACTCTTCACACTCTTCACTCGCTGCACACTCTTCACTCTCTTCACACTCTTCACACTCTTCACACTCTTCACTCGCTGCACACTCTTCACACTCTTCACTCTCTTCACACTCTTCACACTCTTCACTCGCTGCACACTCTTCACTCTCTTCACACTCTTCACACTCTTCACTCGCTGCACACTCTTCACACTCTTCACTCGCTGCACACTCTTCACACTCTTCACACTCTTCACACTCTTCACACTCTTCACACTCTTCACTCTCTTCACACTCTTCACACTCTTCACTCGCTGCACACTCTTCACACTCTTCACACTCTTCACTCTCTTCACACTCTTCGCTCACTGCACACTCTTCACACTCTTCACACTCTTCACACTCTTCGCTCACTGCACACTCTTCACACTCTTCACTCTCTTCACTCTCTTCACACTCTTCACACTCTTCGCTCACTTCACTCTCTTCACACTCTTCACACTCTTCACTCGCTGCACACTCTTCACACTCTTCACACTCTTCACTCTCTTCACTCGCTGCACACTCTTCACACTCTTCACTCTCTTCACACTCTTCACTCGCTGCACACTCTTCACACTCTTCACACTCTTCACTCTCTTCACACTCTTCACTCTCTTCACACTCTTCGCTCACTGCACACTCTTCACACTCTTCACTCTCTTCACACTCTTCGCTCACTGCACACTCTTCACACTCTTCACACTCTTCACACTCTTCACTCGCTGCACACTCTTCACACTCTTCACACTCTTCACACTCTTCACACTCTTCACTCGCTGCACACTCTTCACACTCTTCACACTCTTCACTCGCTGCACACTCTTCACACTCTTCACACTCTTCACTCGCTGCACACTCTTCACACTCTTCACTCTCTTCACACTCTTCACTCGCTGCACACTCTTCACACTCTTCACTCTCTTCACACTCTTCGCTCACTGCACACTCTTCACACTCTTCACTCTCTTCACACTCTTCACTCGCTGCACACTCTTCACACTGTTCACACTCTTCACTCGCTGCACACTCTTCACACTCTTCACACTCTTCACACTCTTCACACTCTTCACTCGCTGCACACTCTTCACACTCTTCACACTCTTCACTCGCTGCACACTCTTCACACTCTTCACACTCTTCACTCGCTGCACACTCTTCACACTCTTCACACTCTTCACACTCTTCACACTCTTCACACTCTTCACACTCTTCACTCGCTGCACACTCTTCACTCGCTGCACACTCTTCACACTCTTCACACTCTTCACTCGCTGCACACTCTTCACTCGCTGCACACTCTTCACACTCTTCACTCTCTTCACACTCTTCACACTCTTCACTCTCTTCACTCTCTTCACTCTCTTCACACTCTTCGCTCACTGCACACTCTTCACACTCTTCACTCGCTGCACACTCTTCACACACTGCACACTCTTCACTCGCTGCACACTCTTCACTCGCTGCACACTCTTCACACTCTTCACTCGCTGCACACTCTTCACTCTCTTCACTCGCTGCACACTCTTCACTCTCTTCACTCGCTGCACACTCTTCACACTCTTCACTCGCTGCACACTCTTCACTCGCTGCACACTCTTCACTCGCTGCACACTCTTCACTCGCTGCACACTCTTCACACTCTTCGCTCACTGCACACTCTTCACACTCTTCACTCGCTGCACACTCTTCACACACTGCACACTCTTCACTCGCTGCACACTCTTCACTCGCTGCACACTCTTCACACTCTTCACACTCTTCACACTCTTCACTCGCTGCACACTCTTCACACTCTTCACTCTCTTCACACTCTTCACTCGCTGCACACTCTTCACACACTGCACACTCTTCACTCGCTGCACACTCTTCACTCGCTGCACACTCTTCACACTCTTCACACTCTTCACACTCTTCACTCGCTGCACACTCTTCACACTCTTCACACTCTTCACACTCTTCACTCGCTGCACACTCTTCACACACTGCACACTCTTCACTCGCTGCACACTCTTCACTCACTGCACACTCTTCACACTCTTCACTCGCTGCACACTCTTCACACTCTTCACTCTCTTCACACTCTTCACTCGCTGCACACTCTTCGCTCGCTGCACACTCTTCACACTCTTCACTCTCTTCACACTCTTCACTCGCTGCACACTCTTCGCTCGCTGCACACTCTTCACTCGCTGCATACTCTTCACACTCTTCACTCGCTGCATACTCTTCACACTCTTCACTCGCTTCACACTCTTCACACTTTTCACTCGCATTTAAAACTTAAATGATAAATGTGTGTGATCAGTGAAGTTGTGAAGGGTGTATTTTAGTGAACGGTTTCTCTTCTGGTGAATGGAACGACTGAACAAGTCCATCCCTGATCTATTAGATCACTTTGCGCTTTCATTGACATTTATAAGTACAAGAAATAAAAAAAAATTCCATTTGTATTACAAGTAGTGGTGGGCCGTTATCGGCGTTAACGTGCTGCGTTAACGTGAGACTCTTATCGGGCGATAAAAAAAATATCGCCGTTAATCTATTCTCAAAGTTGGGTTGGGAGCTGGGTCTATACTACGCAAGCTATGATGACTTTCACCTTGATATTTTAGCGCGGATGTATACCTAGCCGAATTCGGTTCGGTGTTCGGTACGCATTTTCAAACCAAACGGTTCGTTGGACCAGTTCTCCTGTCGACCAAAATTTCGTTATTTCAAATGTAGGCGGGTCGCGCGTGGCAAGCGCGCTCATAATGTAAGAGACGCTGGCGCAACCACAACATTGTCCGACATCAAATGGCAAACGTAATGTAAGCGGAACGAAACTGGGCTACTCATTATTGTGTGGTTGACGGACCGATGTTTATCAGTTTGGACCAAAGCAGCGCGAGCCGATCGTGATCATGTGACACTGTTACTACACAGCGCTAAGAGATCCAGTAAAGAAAGCATTTTAATTCGCCACAGAAGTAATAACATTGCTGCGAGATTTGCATTTCTCCGTTATTAACGGATCAAACAGTGCATGGAAGCCAGGAATTAACATTGTGCCATGAATGAAATATTCGGTGTCCACAGATCAGCAACATTCACCATGGATTTACTGTAGTAACACTAACTGCAACCATGGAAGTTTGGCAGGAATAGTAGGCTATAATGCTTTCAAGTAACATTACGTTGGTTTTATTTTGACATTATGAATAAAATAGCTGCCCTCAAATGTTAATCTGAACTAAAAATAGACCTTTGTTTATAACTACTACAATATTAGGCTACATTTCATTTTTTCCAAGGAGCTGTTTTGTTTTATATGCTCATAAGAAGAGTCTATTATAGCTCCATCATTGCTCAAAGTAAAAAATAAATAAAAAAAAATAAATAAATCATACTTTAATAATAATAATAAAAAAATCTCTGGCATTTCTTCACAAGTTCTTTTAAATGTCACTTTGTATTTAAGAAACACGTGCCCTTTAGTCATTATTTGGGTAGCACACACATATTCTGAATGCCTTCGGCAGAATTCAAATGAGCCATTTTAATCTAGATTAATTTCAAGATTACAGTGAGATTAATCTAGATTAAAAAAATTAATCTATGCCCACCACTAATTACAAGTAATTAAGCTTCAAATTCTTAACTCTTCTATCTAGCGGTGAGAACCGGAAATCTTGCCAAATTTAACCAGGCGTTGGATCAGTTTGGAGAGAAGTTCCAGACCGACGGCACTTACACATTGATCATCCGTCTGAGACACAATGTCATCAAAACCGGTGAGTTCTGCTTCTCTGTCTTTACTTCCATTGTTTATGAGCACGAGTACAGACTAGATTCTCTTCCGGCTGTTTAATAAGATTTTTAGTAATGATAGAGAATCATTTAATTAACGTGAATAAGAACAGATTCTGTAGAATGAGTTTAGAATATAAAAGGCTTAGTCTCATTTGTGTTTGTAAGAAGTTTCCGGAAGACCTTCGTCTCAAGCAGACCAACAGGGGTTCAGGGTTACTCGACTGAAAACACTCAGAGGACAATTCTGCGAACATTTACATTTTCAGATTTGTCTATTTTATTTCAGTTTGGAGAGTTCATTTAAAGGGGTTCAGTACTGTTGAATTAAAATTGAGAATCAGGAAACATGTTTGTTTTTTTCCCTAAATGAACGCATGACCGGGCCGGATGAGTGTCCAGTGGACTCTCAGGAGTTAGGGTTAGCTCTCTCGTGTGTGTGAAGGGAATGCTAGCCTGTTTTAGAGCTTAGATTCTCTGCCCGATCCCGATGTTTCCCGCCACTATCCTCGGGCCGGGCCCTTGATCAGTGCGTCACATGTCATACGCAGCGTCTCCTCCACTCGCACGCATCACGCCGGGCCTGCTGTCACTGTGCTGTATTGTGGAGCTTAAGTGTAACATAGAGCTTGAAGATGTAAAGAAAAAAAGAAAAACAGGAGAATTAACTTGAATGTGCAGCAATTTGTACAAATAGAGAGTCTGTAGGCCTACTATATGTGCTGTAGCCATTAAATAAGCACATTTAGTTTCATATTTGTTAAAATATTATAATGTTGGTTTTTTTTTTTCATTTATGTTGATTATGAAAAGTGAACAGCACGAGTAAGATAGGATGCGCAATATATTGGGAGACATGGAGCGGGTCAGACATGCTTTTGACCACTTCATTAAGTTGTTTTGTAGAAAGACTTTCTTTAAAGTGAATTTCGTTTTGTATATATTGTATCTTCATTTTAATCAATTTTTCATCAACCAATTGCCTGGATTTAATAAATAAAAAGCAGACAAATATAGCAGACAATATAATCATGACATGGAGGCGCCGGCGTGGTCTTGCACTGCACGTGAACTGGAGGCATCTCATCATAAATGACCGAAACTCAGTGTATGCCTCACAGACATGAGAAATACATCTAAAGAAAGCCTGAAATGTCTTTAAATTAAATGATTCAAAACGAAAAGAAATAGGCCACTCTCTGATTATGTAATCCATGATGTGCATTTATCTCGTTCACTAGATGATCGTCAACTTCATCTTTGCAGCGACACTGACACAGAAAACACTTGTTTATTAATAAAAATGCACTTGTCACCGGATTTACAAATGCACATCTTGCTTGTTTCACGCACACATATTATGTTGAAATAACGAGATATTATGTTGAAATAACTATTAATAAATCTTTGAATATTAAATATTAAGTGGCCAATTTTTGCTCATTTATTAATAGTATTTATAATATATCTAGCACCCCCTCAGCACCTGCAGCCGCCCGTGGTTATAACGGCCCACGTATTTAAAAATGGTCGGGTTTAAATCAGGCTCATAATTACAGCTAATGTGTCGGGCCAGGCTCGGACACAACGTGCTTTTTTTGGGCCCGATCTAAGCTCTAGCCTGTATTTAGGCAGCTGGATTAGGGTTAGGGTTAGCTCTCTCTCGTCTGTGTGAATGGAATGCTAGCCTGTATTCAGGCAGGGTTTAGGCAGCTGCTGGATCCCTAACGCTGTGTGTCGTGTGTGTGACGTGTTCCCGTGTGTGTGATGTGTTTGCTGTAGGGGTGAGGATGATCAGTCTGTCGTACTCTCGGATCTCTCTGGCGGACATCGCTCAGAAGCTGCAGCTGGACAGTCCTGAAGATGCCGAGTTCATCGTGGCCAAGGTCAGTGACCAGCATCATGTGTACACACACACACACACACACACACAGCGCCGTCACACTCACTCACTCAGTGTATCTCCAGGCCATCCGTGACGGTGTGATTGAGGCCAGCATAAACCACGAGAAAGGTTACGTTCAGTCTAAGGAGACCATGGACATTTACAGCACTCGAGAGCCTCAGCTCGCCTTCCACCAGCGCATCTCCTTCTGTCTGGATATACACAACATGTCTGTCAAGGTAGGACTAACGTATCCAACGGACTGTTTCAAAATAGTTCATTTTAAAACAAGAAAGACCGGGTTTCTGCAGGGCATTAAAAGTCATTAAATGGATTTTGTGAAAATTACATTTACATTTACATTTACATTTATTCATTTAGCTGACGCTTTTATCCAAAGCGACTTACAATTGCTATATATGTCAGAGGTCGCACGCCTCTGGAGCAACTAGGGGTTAAGTGTCTTGCTCAGGGACACATTGGTGTCTCACAGTGGATTCGAACCTGGGTCTCTCACACCAAAGGCATGTGTCTTATCCATTGCGCCACACCACCCCATTTAATTAAGGCCTTAAGTGGCATTAAAAAGCATAAAATTTTAATCCTACAGGCATTAAAAATGCTGATAGTTTATATTATCAATGTATTTGAATATAGCCTTCATAATTAAAAGTTTTCATTTGCTGTCGCAAAATATGTACATTATTGTGATAAACCCGCGGAACCAGTTGGTGATTGCTTCCGGCCGGAGCAGAATTGCCGTGACGCGGAGATGACGCGATGATGCGAAGATGATGCGGGCATTTTGAACAGCAGGAACAACAGGAATAAAACTAGACCAGAAAAATGGGGAAGGGTTAGGAAGACAAACAATTTAGGACATTGTTGCAGCCCGTTAGTGGTCAAAATAAAGAAGGATTTTGCAGCGTTTGTAAAAGGTATTTAAGTTGGGTAGCTACAATGGGAATCAACGCTGTAAATCTCATATGCAGTCTGACCGCCACACATCGACGGGAAAAGGCAGACAGCAATAACTGTGTGTAGTAACTTTCCCTCATCAGCTCGACATCCGCTGTTGAAGCTCACTCTGTGTTTTTGTGCAGATGATTTGTTGACATGCAATGTCTTGTCACAGCACTGTCTCTTTTGACTAACTTGAGTGGTATAATTGTTGATTACTGTCTGTATATATATATGGCTGTCAACATTAACGCGTTAAAGCATCTGCTAATTTTTGTCATCCTTTGGGTAGGGTTACATTATATGATCCCGCTATTATTCATGCAAATGCTTTTGAATGCGCTGCCTGTGAATGTCCTGTCTATGTGACACACACACACACACACACACACACACACACACACACACACACAGAGAGAAAGACGCGTGGCAGAAAACGGTTCTCTTTCGCGCTCGAACGAACAAAAACACACAATTATGCAAAAATGTCAGTTTTGTGAGTATCCTCATTACATAAGAGCGGTCTTAAATCAGTGAAATAAAGTCTTGAACGCAGAGTTGTGAGAGAATGAGGCGCGTGTGAGATGTGTCGGTCAGCAGCGGCTGCTCTTAAAGGGACAGCAGCCAATAAAGCTTTCTGTCAGTAAAGTTAATCACAGAACAAAGGGAACAGAGAAAATTACTCACTGCTATTGACTAAAGAACTCTTGTAGCTTTAATAAGCATTAGTCTATATTTAATTTATAACTTATAACTTTATTTAATTTCTGTATACGTCCTACCTGTTAGACAGGAAGGGCAAAGGTAAATATGACATTTATTATAGGTTTATGTGAGGATTGTTTAAGTTAACTTTTTAATAGATTTCACTTACACTGCAATGTTGGATGGCTAGAATTAATGTTTAAATTTAGGGGGCAAAAATCATTTTTATCCAGTCATCAATAGCTGTATTAGTATCAGTGAGACAGGCCTTTATGTTGTCTCTACATTCATTTGTAGATTAACTATGAAATTATTACATTATAAAATATATAAACTAATATAAACCTATAAAACTGTGTTTTTAATAGCGATTAATCACAGAAAAAATTGGATTGAGTTATTTTTTTCAATCGATTGACAGCACTAATAAATATTTTTAAAAAAATGTAAAAAATGGCATTAAAAAAGGCATTAAAAAGTATTAAATTTAAACTGAAGATCCCTGCAGAAACCCTGGAAAGAAGTGTGTACTGTATAGTGTCCTGAACCCTTGGGTTGAGAGATCTCAGCACTCGAGCTTCTCCCATTGCTATCAGTCACAAATAATTGTTATTATATAGTATATCATATTTATATTATTAGTATGAGTTCCTTAATATATCTTGAGCACGTAGGTGGATCGCATCAATAATGCTTTTTTCTGACACTTTCTCAAGCGTTAATTTTCTGAATTTCCATGCATTGCTGAGGCTCAAGCCTGTGAAAGGGCCTTTTATAACACTCATGTTCTAAAGGTTGATTTATTAATTTGATAAACATGAAGTTCGCTCTATGGGGATTATAGTTCTGTTAACTTTATCCACACGATTCTGTGCAGGCCATGAGATTCCCACCGAAGGCGTACAACAAGGACCTGGAGTCGGCTGAGGTGAGGGACGCACACACACACACACGCACGCGCGCACACCCACACACACACACAGTTGTTGACCGCTTGTCTGCATGTGTTGACAGGAGAGAAGAGAGCGGGAACAGCAGGATCTGGAGTTTGCTAAAGAGATGGCAGAAGATGATGATGATAGTTTCCCATGAGTCTCGTGTCCTTTTTTCCTCATATCTTATTGTGTTTCGGTCCCGGATCTTTGCAAATAGCGTCTGTTCCTCACAGGTGCTTCAGCTTTGCTCTTATTGTAATCCATGAATGTACTGTGTGATGTAACATTATAAACGCATCAGTTCTCTGCTTTTGAAAATTAATGGATGCTTGTTTTTTTTTCCACCAATACATAAATCAGTTTTATACATGTGGTTTGCAGCAATAAATCTCAATTAAACATAATAGTGTCTTGTTAGAAAGTGTTGAATTGAATTGTGAAAAGCATTGTCTTGCTTTACTAAATTAACAAAATGGACAATTTAAATAATTAATTTTGAAAAGGGTGGAATTTACTCAACTTAACATTTATTTATAAAGCACTTTCAAACCATAAGAATGGACCAAAGTGCTGTACAGAGATAACATTAAAAACATACAATGCCAACACAGCATGACACCAATATGAATCATACAACGAAATCACTCGCATTAATCCGACCCAATCAAACGCCAACAGCCTGATCCGATGAAGGAGTCTTTAAGTCCCGTAGACATTATCCGTAGTCATGGTCTCAGCTATCATTATTAAGCCGATAACATATCAGCTCTCAAGATTTTACAATTTACAAATTCACACGTCAGCTCGCTCCGTCTCTGCTCTTCCTCTGGACTTATTAAATACCTGTATTGCTGACATTAAATTCTGGTCACATTGCAACCTAAAATTCAGTAATGACAAAACTGAGGTTCTTGTTTCCGGTCCGGTTTGAGTTGATCTATTGATGGCGCCACATTAATTCCATCTCATATTGTTAGAAATCTGGGTGTAATTTTTGATTCTTTGTTTACATTTTCATCTCATATAAGCTGTTTTACCAAGACTGCGACCGGCTCTCAGCACTGAAGACACTGACACTATAACCCATGCTTTAATGAGCTCTCGTCTCGACTTCTGTACTCGCCTGCTAAAACTATCACTAGACTACAGTATGTTCGGAATTCATCAATCAAGTCACTAAATCTGATCACATGACCACTCTGTTCTATAATCTACATTGGTTACCTGTTCCTCTCCACATTCAGTATAAAATGATCTTTTTAACTTTTAAATGTTTTCATGGACTTGCTCCCAGTATTTATCTGAACTTCTGCACTATTCTTCGGTCATCTGACTTAAAACTGCGGACTGTTCCTCGTGTTCATCGTTCATCGACGTGTGGAAGATCGTTCAGTGCTGACGCTCTGAAACCCTGATATTCTCTTGCCCTAACCCTTCCGGACACTTCTACTATATCCTCATCCTAACCCAAACTAGAAACCTTTCTTTTCTTACAGTATTTCCAACCCTCCTCTGTTTAGTGTTCTGCTTTTTTGTTACTGTATATTGTTATATGTATATTTACTATGTGAAGCATACTAATGTTTGATGCTGTGTTTTTGTTATCTTCTTGTACAGCGACCTTGAGCTTGGGAAAGGTGCTTTATAAATAAAACATTATTATTATGTCCCTTTTAAAAATGGCCATATTTGAAGATTTTATGAATTGCGGCAAGGCATTCCACAGTGTAGGAGGTGCAAGGAAAGGCCTGATCTCCACCACGCTTTGCTTTTCTTCTATTAAAATCAAAGGCTTCGGTTAAAGGTAGGGTAGGTAGGAATTGTCTAAAAAACTTCTTTTCCAAATTTGTTTAAACTTTATTTATATATCAATACATAATTAAAATGTAAGTACTCTGAAAAAGAAAGTATAAAAATCGAGTGTCTGTAGACCTCTCACGACTGTTTTAAAGACAGCTCATTATTTCCATTCACTCCACCCCCTCCCTTCTGGGCTCCTTCCAAAGCCACGCCCCCAAAACACATGAACGCGCGACTCCCACCGCTGAGCTGGACGCATTATTTACCTGAGACGAGCGGAGAGGAAGGAGGCAGTGCATGTAGTGACATCATGTCAGAATCACATGTAATAAAAAAATCTAACTTTATCATTATGAATATAAACAAATAAGATGGCTTTTAGTACTCACTATCAAGCTAGCATATTGATATTGGTAAAGTTTAAAATATTTTTTTTTTGATTCGCTAACGAGCTAGTTATATCTATAAGGCAAAGCTAAAAACAGCTTGCATTGATACACGTTTTTCCATTACCATCAGTTACACTGTGATGAAGATGAATTTCGTGTAAGATTCATAACATATACGGTGTTCTGCATGTAAGAGTTTCCATGATGAAAGCATTGTTGACTCTGATGAGGACTACACTCCAGAGACAAGTACCGCATCGTCAGCTCGAGGACAGGTCCGGGGTCGAGGGCGAAGCAGAGGAGGTCGTGCAAGAGGCCGTGCAACTAGGGTCCGTTTTATTTCTTTGTTTATCCAAAGACGTTTTGTTCATTACCTTTTCTAGTACTGTCTTCCTTTTTTGCCTTGTTTGCCTTCGCTAACTGCATATGCCGGTAATGTGAATTTTGATTGCTCTTTCTCTGCCATTGTTTTGCTATTCCTAGGTTCTGTGCCTGTTGAATTCCTCAAATCTAACGGGTGCGCGCGCATATGGGCAGATCCTGTGTGGCAAAAGGGTGGTTGCCATGGTTGCGAGAGAGTGACAGTCGCCTAAGCCAATCCTTTGTTTCGTCCAGAATGGAAATAATGAGCTGTGTTTAATGCAGATTAAACGGTCTAGAGTCACTCGATTTTTATACTCTTTTTTTCAGAGTACTTACATTTTAATTATGTATTGATATATATAGAAAGTTTAAACAAATTTGGAAAAAAGTTTTTTATAAAATTCCTACCTACCCTACCTTTAAATGTTTGAGTGATATGTGCATTTTACAGATGAATGTTTAGAATCGCAGAAGCGGCGGCTTCCTTCCCATCCGGAAGTGCGAGTGTGTGTGTGTGTGTGTGTGTGTGTGTGTGTGTGTGTATACATACAGTGCCCTCCACAATTATTGAACCCCCTGGTAAATATGATCAAAATTGTCTGTAAAAAATAAATCTGCATCGATTATCCTTGTGATCTTTCATTCAAAAAATGTGCAAAATTCTAACCTTTCATTGAAGTAAAAGAATTGAAAGTGGGGGGAAATCACATTATGAAATAAATGTTTTTCTCCAAAACATGTTGGCCACAATTATTGAAACCCCTAGAATTTTTTACGAGTAAAATATCTCTGAAGTATATTCCCATTAATATTTACCTTTTTTAGTACACCAGGGTGACTAGGAACATGAAACTGTCCAGCTATGACTTCGTGTTTCACAGGAGTTTAAATATGAGGAAACACAAAGGCCAAATCCCCTTAATCATCCATCACAATGAGTAAAACCACAGAATACAGTTCTGATGCGTAGCAAAAGATTGTTGAGCATCACAAACTAGAAAGTGGCTGTAAGACAATAGCTAAAGAATTGAAAATCCCCATTTTGACCATCAGGGCAATAATTAAGAAGTTATAACCAACTAAAGATGTTATGAATCTGCCAGGAAAAGGACGTGTGTCTATACTGTCTTAATGCACGGCGAGTATGAAAGTTTGAGTGGCCAAAGACTCTCCAAGGATCACAGATGGAGAATTGCAGAGATTAGTTGAGTCTTAGGGTCAGAAAGCCTAAAAAAAAAATTATCAAACAACCCCTACATCCCCACATGTTGTTTGGGAGGGTTTAAAAAAAATCCTCCTCGCTCATCCAAAAACAAACTCCAGCAAATTTAATTGTCAGACATGACTGGAACTTCAAATGGCACAGGGTTCTGTGGTCAGATGAGACTAAAACAGAGCTTTTTGGCAGCAAACACACTAGATGGGTTTGGTGAACACAAGGATAAAAAGTACCCCATGTGTACAATTTAATATACCATTGGATCTTTAATGTTGTGGGCATATTTTTCTGCTGGAGGTCCTGGACTTCTTGTTCAGATACATGGCATCGTGGATTCTATCAAATATCAACAGATAAAAAATCAAAACCTGACGCCTTCTGCTAGAAATCTTATAATGGGCCGTGGTTGGATCTTCCATCAGGACAACGAT
Source organism: Squalius cephalus (assembly GCF_949319135.1). NCBI lineage: Eukaryota > Metazoa > Chordata > Actinopteri > Cypriniformes > Leuciscidae > Squalius > Squalius cephalus. The sequence goes on from NC_137129.1 coordinate 94,764, forward strand.
CCAAAACAAACATCAAAATCAACACAAAAATGTGTTGTGGAGCACAAAATGAAGCTTCTGCCATGACCGTCCCAGTTCCCTGACCTGATGAGTGGGCTGAACTGAAGAGGAGAAGCACCAACATGGATCTGGGAATCTGAAGGATCTGGAGAGATTCTGTGTGGAGGAATGGTCTCTGATCTCTTGTCAGTTATTCTCCAAACTCATCAGGCATTATAGGAGAAGACTCAGAGCAGTTATCTTGGCAAAAGGAGATTGCAAAATGTATTTAATAAAAGGGTTTCAATAATTGTGGCCAACGTGTTTTGGAGAAAAACATTTATTTCATAATGTGATTTTCCCCCCACTTTCAATTCTTTTACTTCAATGAAAGGTTAGAATTTTGCACATTTTTTGAATGAAAGATCACAAGGATAATCGATGCAGATTTATTTTTTACAGCCAATTTTGATCATATTTACCAGGGGGTTCAATAATTGTGGAGGGCACTGTATATTCATTGATTGATGAATACTTCATCCATCCCTTTTGGGATATTCAAGCATCCAGTAGCTCACACAACACTACAAACAGTAAAAACGCAAACACACACACACACAATTCCAATGATAAATAAATCAGCCACAACCACCAAATCAGAAAGCTATAGAGTGAGGAAAATACTTGTTTAAAAGGCACATAGTCCTAAGAATAATTAACTCAAACTACTATAGACTAAAATATTGTGAATGTCCCTAAAAATCGTCGTTTTATGCCGTTTATGTACCCCCTGGCGCTAATGCTAAGCAAGCAATGAAAGAACTATATGCTGCCATTAGCAAACAGCAAACCATACACCCAGAAGGGGCGTTTATTGCTGCTGGGGATTTTAATCACTCAAACCTCAAGTCTGTACTCCCCAAGTTCCACCAACATGTCTCCTGCCCGACCAGGGGGCTGTTCCATAAACCAAGATTAGAGTATAAGCCAGGCTTATTTCGGTTAGTCAGGCTTATTTTTGGTAGATTCGGTTTCATAAATCAAACTTAAAAAAGTTCAAACTCAGTTACCCTGGCAACTTATGCTGGGAAACTAGCCTGGTCCAGGGCAGGCTAACTGTCAGGCTAAGCCCCAGTTGTTACACAGATCCTCTAACACTGACCAATAGGAACACAATGATATTACCACTGACACTCTCTCATACCATTATTGGACTTTATTAACCACTATTAGTCCAAAAATAAATACACAGTATACAGAAAATCAACTTAAATAAGGCTACAATGATAAATTAGACACATATATATATATATATATATATATGACTGAATGTTTTGTGCCCAAGATTTAATTAGATTGTTTTAAAGATTTATAAATACATTTCTCTCTGGTTTTGTTTGGCAGCTGTAGTACGTTTATGATTATTAGAAGAACATTAGAACACAATCTAAAAAAAGCTTTTTAAAGCAGAAGTTAAAATCACAAAATTAAAAATAAATAATTACAAAAGCACAGTATACATTTTAACTGGTAAGATGAATCTGAGCTTAGTAATTGACAGTATATTAGCCTACATTTGATTTACCCCATTACAATAGTCCCTTTACAGTTATTGCTATCATAAAAATACACTTGTAGGTTTAAAACTCTAAATTCTAATGTCCAAATAACAAATATTTTAGCATATATATATATATATGAAGACTTCAGATGCAAAAGCCTCTAAGTGTCATCTGAAATTTTCTTCTAAAATGAGTATTCTTATCAAGCTCGTATATTTAAGTTCAGTAATTTCACTTTAATGACAATTAATAGGTCATTTTCATTGCCATTAAAGTGCAATAAGTGAACATAAACATACAAGCTTGATAAAAATTATCATTCTAGAAGGAAATTTCAGATGGTACTTAGAGGCTTTTGCATCTGAAGTCTTCATATATATATATATATATATATATATTTTTTTTATTATGTACTGTATTGTGTCTTTCAATTCAAACACATTTAACACAATTATACAAATGGACAGTTCCTTTAAAGACATCATATTTTCCCCCAATAAATATTCCTTATTTTTCCTTCTACTTTTTTTCTTTTGTGATAATACCCACCAACACATAGCCTAAAAACACACATGATTAGAACAATAACCAAAAAGTACATAGTTAGACACTTTTACATATGATTTAATGGGGAAAAGACAAAAAACAATAAATAAATATTAATAAACATTTAACATTCACATATTTATATCAAACTCTTATAATGACACATAATTCCTAATAGTTATTCAAGTAATATTATTTAAATATCAAATATTCAATATTAAATAAGTAAATAAATAAAATAACAAATAACTAGAAATAAAAGGGAGGGTTATATAAAAATGTAGTTAATGTAGGGTAATATATATTCCTTTATTTTATGGAATATTCTTTGATTTTAGAGTTGCACATATCTTTTCAAAATGTATACATTTGCTCTTAATTTAATGTTATCCTCTCCATAGTGTACTTTAGAAGCTAAATCTACTCATTTAAAACTGGGGATTCTTGCTTTCTCCAAAAAATGATTGCATTAAAAGCTGTAATTCTCAGCATTCTAAATAAGTATACATCATCTTTATTAAGTAGCATAGGTCCTATACCCAAAACTATATTTTGTATCTTTATATATTTAGCTTCTTAAAAAAAAATCTTCCCTGAATTAGGCTACTTCTGTAAAAAAAAAATTATTAGAAGTATAACATATATGAGTGTAATGAGCTAGAAGTTCACTGCAACTTATCCAACATCCTAAAGATAAATTATTATAATTAGAAGATATTTCTAGTGTTATAAAATATCGCATATTAATTTTCCAAGCAAAACGTATATTTTAGTCAGAATTATTGCGCTCCTATTTGGCGCGCATGCGCGCAGCAGCGCTCGTTCAATATGAAGATTAGCAGCAAAATGGATACATTTGCATGACTTTCGAACATTTACAGATGGAGAATATAACTGTAAAATGTCAGTTTTGAACTGAGGGGGGGGGAAAACACATGTCACAAACGCATAAAACAGCACAAAATATACGCTGTTTGATGGTGGATCGATTTGATCCACGATCGACCTCTAGGGCTGCTTCAGAAACGCGTGCACACGCAATTATCTAGACTAGATAAACCAGAATCAAATTAGTGAGATTGCGTGAACTTCGATTACCTTTTATGGAACCACTTTAGCCCCAACTTATTTGTTAGGCTCATTCAAGTCCGGTTTTGGAGTTTAATCCCCGCTTTTCTAAGCGTCTTTTATGGAACAGCCCCCAGAGGTGACAGAACTTTGGACAAGGTGTACACAAACATACCAGAGGCCTACAAAGTCAAACCACTCCCCCACCTGGGTCAATCTGACCATCTCTCCCTGCTGCTGCTGCCCAGATACACACCCCTCATTAGCAGGGTGAAACCCACAGTGAGGAATGTGAAGATCTGGCCCGAGGGTGCAGAGGCCGCACTACAACTTAGGTTTCAGCGCACGGACTGGAGTCTGTTCGCCACCAATGCCATCTCTGACTCCCAGCTGGACATTGACATTGACATATACACTTCTTCTGTTCTGGAATACATCAATACAAGCGTCAATGATGTCACAACTCACAAGCAGATCAAGTTATACCCCAATCAGAAGCCTTGGATGAATAAGGATGTCCGTCTACTGCTAAAGGCTCGCGACATTGCTTTCCGATCTGGCAATGCAGAAGCCTATAGCACATCCAGGGCTAACCTGAAAAGTGGAATTCGGAATGCCCAACATAGCCACAAACGCCTGATTGAGGAGCACTTCAATAACTCTGACCCCTGACGCATGTGGCAAGGGATACAGGCCATCACAGATTACAGAAGAGTAAATTCAACCCCTCTTACCACCACTACCTTCTATGCTAATGAGCTTAATGACTTTTATGCCCGCTTTGACCGGGACAACAACACTATGCCTGTCAAAACTACCCCCCCACCTGACGACCAACCCCTTAGACTGACTGTTTCTGCCGTGCAGTCAGTACTGAGCAGGGTGAATATACGGAAAGCAGACGGCCCGGATGGCATCCCTGGGCGCGTGTGGAGAACATGTGCTGAGCAACTGTCTGGAGTCTTTACTGATATATTTAACCTGTCACTGGCCCAGGCTGTTGTTCCTGTGTGCCTCAAGACCACCATCATCGTCCCTGTGCCCAAGCGATCAAACCCAGAGTGCCTGAATGACTATCGACCGGTAGCACTGACCCCTATCATCACCAAATGTCTTGAGAAGCTAATCCTATTTTACCTCAAGCCCAGTCTTCCTCCTGCACTAGACCCTCACCAGTATGCATATCGTGCCAACAGATCGACTGAGGATGCCATATCCACAGTCCTCCACTCTGCTCTTACCCATCTAGATAATACAAATTCATATGCAAGGATGTTATTCATCGATTTCAGTTCAGCTTTTAATACAGTCAAACCATCTGATCTGATCATGAAATTACACAGGCTTGGCATCAGCATATCCATTTGCAACTGGATATTGGACTTTCTGATCAACAGACCCCAGATGGTAAGGTTAAATAACCTCTTCTCCACTACACTTCCTCTAAACACTGGTGTGCCACAAGGGTGTGTGCTCAGCCCATTACTGTACACCCTCTTCACCCATGACTGCTCCCCCATTCACAACACTAACTCCATCATCAAATTTGCAGACAATACAACGGTGCTTGCTTGATCAGGGACAATGATGAATCAGCCTACAGGGAGGAAGTGCAGAGTCTGGCTGCATGGTGTGCAAATAATAACCTTGCGCTCAACACCTCCAAAACCAAAGAGCTCATTGTTGATTTCCGGAAAGCAAAGGTAGGCACCCACACACCCATTTACATCAATGGGGCTGAAGTAGATCGGGTCACTAGCTTCAAGCTCCTGGGTGTCCACATTTCACAAGACCTCTCCTGGTCACTCAATACCTCCATTATGGTCAAGAAAGCTCAACAACGCCTCTTCTTCCTCAGGAAACTGAAAAAAGCTGAACTGTCCCCTCAGATACTCCGTAACTTCTATCGCTGCACAGTTGAGAGCATTCTCACTAACTGCATCACGGTGTGGTATGGGAACTGCACAATGGCTGACAGGAAAGCACTACAGCGAGTGGTGAAAACTGCACAAAAAATCATTGGCACATCACTCCCTGCCATTATTGATCTACATCACTCACGGTGTTTGCGACGTGCTCACAATATCATCAAGGACCACACACACCCCAGTCTAGGACTGTTCTCCATTCTCCCATCTGGGAGACGCTACAGGAGTCTTAGAAGTCGCACCAGCAGGCTCAGAAACAGTTTTTTTCCCTACACCATAACGCTGCTCAACATCAAGCCCCTGTTCCTGTGCTGCTCCACCATTTCTTTCCTTTGTTTATTTCTTGCACTCAGATTATAGATTGTCTGACTACCTCTGATCACTATGCACTTTACCAATACATCTCAATTATTATGCACTATATGAAATTTCTACTTATATGGCCTATGGACCGTCTGAACTCTATGCATCACATTTGTAAAATATATTTTTAAATAATCATACTGCATTCTGTATTTTTATACATTATATATATATATATATATAAATATATATATATATATATATATATATTAAGCATTGCTATAAAAAAACACTTTGATGATTGACTGACTGGTTAGATGTAAAACTGCATTTCGTTGTACAGGTTGTACTTGTGCAATGACAATAAAGTTTAATCTGAATCTGAATCTGAAATCCAATAATAAAAATAAATAGGTGAATAAAATAAATACCAAACCAGACCAGAATATTGTAAAGTTGTAATGATAAGAGGGGTGTAGGAGAAGATCTTCTAACCTCAGTGAAAAGAGTCGTCTGCTTCCACTGCTCCTCTGGTGGATCACGCTGTCATGAAGAGTGATAAAGATGTGACTGGCATTGTGCAGTATGGGCTGATATCTTCTCCTCATGCCTCTCTCCCACACAGACCTGACTCTAGCCAAGCATCAAGCTGGCTTTCTCCACCGCCTGTTGTTCCTAACCCTCATATTAGGTGTGTTGGACATCGGCTGGCTGTAACCGATCAGCGAGAGTAGCGCGTGCCGGCGTCGTGCCGAATTTTGACTCCTGCCAAATTATCACCCCCCTAGTATTGGTAGGTTTAGGAATAGTTGTGGGGGTGGGGTTAGGATTAGGGGCGGGGTTAGGATTAGGCAATCGGTACTGACTTCAACGAGGGGGGTAATAATTTGGCAGGGGGTCAAAATTCGGCACAACACCGGCGGGAGGAGCTGCAAACGGAGACGTGAAGTCGGACACTTTCTGGTTCCCGTAGTGACCGCTCACATGGTGTTTGCATACTTTACCACAGCTGAAGTGAAATAAATGCAATATTTGCCAAATAATAGATGTTTCAGAGACATTTTCATTCAATACTTTATGTACTGCTTCATACAGCGTCTGTTTGAACAAGAATAAAGGTCAACATAAGCTACTATCAATGAAGTGGAGTCTACGTTTTTTAATCAGTTTTAATTTGATAAACATGACACAATATAACATCGCAACGACATGAAAAGAGTGTTTACTGTTATAAAAAACTGATTTGAGAGCTTTAGAGGAACTAAAGGTGTTCGAATAAACACGAAACACACGTGATCCTTGTCATGCAGTGAATCCGGCCAATCGTGGAACAGCTGTGTCGTCATCAGCCCTCGTGCAGCCGCTCTTGAGAAGCTGCGCTGGCTGAGTCCTCCGGCTACTCTCGAATCGCTCTCACGGTACTTTGATGGCATACGTCACAGTCACGTGGTGTCGGCGCTGTATCAAGTCGGACATTGACGCTGAGTCTCCTGAGGTCACATGACTGATGGAGAAACACACAGCATCACCTGAGTCTCCTGAGGTCACATGACTGATGGAGAAACACACAGCATCACCTGAGTCTCCTGAGGTCACATGACTGATGGAGAAACTACACAGCAACAACAACCTTTATTTATAAAGCACATTTAACACAATACAAATTGATCCAAAGTGCTGTACATAGTGCATAGCAGGGCTACACTATAAAAAAACAGCAATTACAAGTTTCCAAAAGCTAAAGAATAAAAATGTCCAATGAAGGAGCAGACCTCACATGATAAGGGAGAGCATTCCAAAGCTTGGGCCCTGACACAGAAAAGGCCCGATCACCCTTTAATTTGTAGCGACATCGTGACACATTTAAAAGCAAGTGATTTGAAGATCTAAGTGCCCTAGCAGGACAGTATGGCACAATAAGATCACAAATATACCTTGGTGCACAGCCAGACAATGCCTTATAAACAAACATAAGGATCTTAAAATCAACCCTAAACTTAAAGGCAGGGTAGGCAGGTTTTTTCTAAAAAACTTTTTCCCAAATTTGTTCAAACTGTCTTTATATACCAATACATAATTAAAATGTAAATATTCTAAAAAAGAGAGTATAAAAATCGAGTGTCTGTAGTCCTCTCAGGGCTGCAATAAACACAGCTACTTATTTCCATTCGGAACGAATGAAATGATTGGCTGGGCAACTGTCACTCTCCCTCGCTACCATGGCTACCACCCCTGCTGCTACAGGAGATGCCCACATGCGTGCACCCGTTTGACTCGAGGAGGGGAAGAGTATGGAAGTAAAATAATGTCAAATGTTTTTGAAACAAAAAGCCTGTTGAATTGCACTACTTGAAAAAAAATAGGCATTGCATTAACCATGCTTGCATTTTAATGCATTGTATTTTTAGGGCTTGCATTTTTATGGGCTGAAATTCAACATGGTTGAATATTTAAACTGTGAATATTTCAATTAAAAACATTTCAAACACATTTTCATTATTAAAAATTCAATAATCCATATTCACCTTTCATATTTCACTTCCAAAATATTCAAACTGTTTAAAAATACAACCTATAATATTCAACAGGCAATTTTCGGTCCATTTTATTTCGCTTTGCAAATTCGCTTCCACAAATTCAGTGGTTCAAATTCGACAGTAAATTCAATGGAACTGCAGGAAAAGCAGTAGATTACCGAGATACTCTCCATCTGCTGTTAGTCAACCTCACCAGCAGGTGGTGCAAAAGCTCGTGTTGTTGACGAAGAAACCCTAATTGTCAAAGTATCCATTCGAGCATAAGAATTTGTTCAGCTGATTGAAGACAACTTTTTCAATGATCTTGCCTATGAAAGGAAGATTTGAAATCGGCCTATAGTTGCTTAATATGGTCTTATCCAGATTGTTCTTTTTCAGGAGGGGCTTGACAACTGCAGTTTTCAGGGAGTTTAGAAAACTCCCAGAGAGAACTGAGGCATTTACCACTTCTAGAAGATCTGCTTCTAAACTGTTTAACACTCTTTTGAAAAATGATGTGGGAAGTGTGTCAAGAGCGCAGGTTGATGTTTTAAGGTGCTGTACAGTTTCTTCCAAAATTTTGCCATCAATTTCTTTGAAATCAGACATAGTAACTACTTTCTCAGGTGGTCTGATCTGTCTGACCCCAGAGCAACTCAAGGATGTGCTGATCACCTTTCTGATATTATTGATTTTCTCAGAGAAGAAAGAAGCAAACTCACTGCACTTGTTGTCTGAGAGCATTTCACTGGGAATCTGGCTTGGGGGGTTTGTCAGTCTCTCTACAGTAGCAAAAAGAGTGCGTGTGTTGTTTAAATTGCTGTTTATAATATTTGAGAAGAAAGTCTGTCTAGCTTTGCCTAGTTCCACATTGAAAGCATGGATGCTGTCTTTGTAGATGTTATAATGGACTACAAGTTTTGTCTTCCGCCACATGCGCTCTGCTTTTCTGCATTGTCTTTTCATATTTTGCACTGCTGTTGAGTTTCTCCAAGGTGCTTTTTGTCTGCCACTCTTCTTCCTGACTTTCACAGGAGCAATATCATCAATTACACTTTTAACTTTTGAGTTAAAAGAATCAAGGTTAAAATCAACAGAGTCTGCAGATATGCTTGGTGTTAAAGAAATAGCCTTCATAAATAGTACACTAGTGTTCTCATTTAAGCATCTCTTCTTGGCAGACACAGATCTAGCTTCAGTGGCAGGAGAGATCAATATATCAAAGAAAATACAGAAATGATCAGACAGCGCTACATCCTTAATAACAATCAGTGAAATGTTTAGACCCTTACTGATAAGTAAATCTACACTGTAAAAATAAAAGGTGCCTGGAGGAACCTTTTGGGGTTCTTCACTTTGCCACACCGGCGGAACAGTCTGTAGATCCTCTAGGCACCCTTTAAAAAGGGGCGGTTCTCTGAAGAACCACACAGGTTTCCTGAGGAACTCTTATATTAGCACTGTGTGGAACCACTTTGGGTGCCTCCAGGAACCAAATTTCATTTTTTTTATTTTTTTTTATATTTAATTTCATGTTGTTACTATGGTTACCTTTGACTTCTATTATAATAAACAAATTGAACCAAATACAAAATAAGAATTGTTTATTATATATTTGATATTCATTTTTATACATACACTTCCATGCACATGGGAAAAAAAGCTAACTATTGATTAATATCAATGAATACACAAAAAATAGTACAATACATAAGCAACATGAATAATCAACCATGTATATACAATAGATAAACAATAAAAGACATCTCAACAAAATGCATGGAAACACATATGTTCCACAAAATAAATCAATGTAAAAAAATCACATTTTGACTAATTAAAAATGTCCATCTTTACTTAACTTTAAAACATTTGTGTTTCAGTCCGATGGTAAGTCTGACATCACTGTTTCCAAGTCCAAAAGCTCCATCAGATGCCAAAAACAAACAAACAGTGCTAATATGCACTCATTGTGCTGTAATATTCCTGAAAATTATGATCCTAACCTTTATCTCTATACCGAAATCTCAGATGGTTAGTTATTCAGCTATTTTGAATCATAAAATGTTGAAGTCTGGGATGCCGTGAGACTGGAGACTGTAATGTACACTATGGCTTTTGAAAAGCTTAAATTTGTGACTTGAATCAACAGTGTTCATAAATGGTTGTTGAGTATTCTCATGAAACAAGATAGAGGAAGTAGAGGCTTCGACCTGGAAACAGTATTAAGGTGCAGTAAAATTATCTGTTGTTCTGTGAATGTTCACTGGTGAATTCCAGTCATTTCAATAAGAATCCACACGATCAGCAATTTCATTTGTGGTCAAAAATGTCACTATGGGACCAAGTTGGTGTGAGGTACTTAAAGAGTTAGAAAAGTGAACAGGTACAGCAGATTCGTTTTCCGCTTGTTTTTCCTCTTCTCTGGTGGATGGTCCAAGCACTTCAATGATTTTCAGGTCTACAGAAGGATTTTTATTCTTGTTCAAACTTGTATTTCAGCTTACCGAGATCCCTGCAAAGTACAAAATTTACTGTTAGTAAGGTTATTAAAGTGATAGTTGTGAAATTTAAATAATTTCCTCAGCCTTGTGACGTTCCAAACCTGTTTGACTTTCTGTCTGTGGAACCCAAAAGCAGATCTCAGGCATAATGCAACCCCAGCAAATGTGTAAATCATTCATGAAACCATTCTTATGTACACTTGTCTAGTTCAATTCAATGCAACAATTTATGTAAAAATGGTTAAGCTCCAAAAATGTCCCAGAAAAGATCCTAAAAATAATCAATGAGTTCACAACTCATGTGTTATGGGGCTGTGTTGTAAGTCTTCTGAAGCCATGTAATAGATTTTTCCCTTTTTTTTTGTCGAAAAAGACTAAACTTGAAGTTATAATTCAGAGTTAAAATGTCTTATATTCAAATGCAAATGATAAAGATATAAGAAAAAATGCATAGCATTATTGGCGCCAAACCTGTGATGATATTTTTCTGAGTAACATGAATGAGATTTGAGAGCATGAGGGAAGATTTTCAGAGAATAACTGATTAAAAAACACAAGTACACAGTCAAACAATACAATTTCACACAGAGAAAGTTCATAGTAATAAAGTACTTTCATGTGGTGCAGGTAACTTACTGTAACTCAATGTTGCCACTGAAATGTTCAGATTATTTTAGAAATGTAATGGTTGTTCTGGGGAAACAAAAGAATAAAGCTGATTATTCACAACATAATATTTATTGACCAGTAAATGGCTTTAAAATGGTATTTGAGAGAATGAGGGCACCTGTAGTAAGTAAAGTTAGGCTAAACAAAAACTGACCAAAATAACGTTATATTAACCTGCTTTTGTTATTCATAACAAATGCCAATGACACAGCAGGAATCAGCTAAATAGGCTATATCAGCCATTTGAAGACACAGTTGTACAGAATATGTTCAATTGAATGGCTAAATCAATCTAAGACAATAAGTCAATAATTTCCATTTGTTCATTAACGTTAACCTTAGATCAATGTAGTTAGCATCGCGGCTAAAACCTTCATACCAGATACTGTGCAATAAACGAGTGGCAAACACTGTAAAAACGTAGTAATGTATAATAAATGTAGTTTATATGTGTTTGAATATATAGTGAGTAGACTCTGTATGTATATTTATTTGGCGAGTTTACAAACCTTGTAACGGAGAGCCGAACAAACGGCGGAAGCTTTGATGAGAGGAGCCGTTACTTTCAAACCCGATGACGTCGATCGATCAGCTGAGCTTTGTTGCGCGCGAGCAGCGCGAGCATCAGCCGCGTTTCCATTACCCTTCAAATTGCGCAATTCGAAATTGCGAATTGAAAATACGCTTAATGGAAACACGTCAATTTCGCAAAAACTCCCATTTATCGCAAAAAAGTTTTTACGCTCTCATGAGGTGGTTTTTCAGGCAATTCGAAAAAAGAATATTTCGCAAAACTGCAATGGAAACAGTTTTTGCGCATTTACAGTCACCTGACTTAGAAGACGCAGTGTGTTTGAAGTCCATGTATAGCTACGCAAATAATAATAATTTTATATTATTTTATTACCTATAACATTTAATAGGCTATATTTAGAAGACGCTTTTATGCAAAAAAGGAACAAAGCTGAGCGTTGAGCGCGCACTGCATGACACGGAGGCGCGGCCGTGAACACTTGCATTTTCCTATCAACAGTGGAAACAACTTAAAATACTCTATCATTTCTGGTCAGACAGAAAATAATAATACATTATTCTCAACCACTTTTATTTGTGTAAACTCACAATAATAAGAAAACGCTGTGCTTTTGTAAAATAAAAGAAACAATCAGACGCACTTTCATGATCTCCGTAAACTGGAGCGCGAGAACTGAAACAAAATATAGCCTAGGCTAAAGCTTGAAATGTCCACTTTAAAACGAACAAATTCGAATCGAAAGCTAATACCTTCTGATTATGTAGGCTAATCCGTATGAAAGTTGCATTTCTCTCTAAAAGCGCATCTGCTTAACAGCGGAGATGGAGATGTGATTTTAGCCGACACTTAGAAAACAATAGTTTATTAATTATATTAATGGCTCTTCTCATTCAGCACTGCGGGAAAGACATCAATTCCAGTTTATAATTTGGCCTTAGAAAACCAGTCAAATCGACATGTTTTCCATATTAATTTGTGAATATTTTAAATGTTTAATAAAGGGGCAAAAAGTCATAAACAAAGCACAGCAGTTGTGTGTAGCCAGTTCAAATTAAAATTTTGGTGTTCAACTTTGCGTTTTAAAAAGACAACAACCGTTCATTTTTCGTTTTTCAATTAGGGGTTAAAAAAGGAAAAACAAATAGACACAAAAGTAGCCTACATGGATCGTTTGGACAGAATACGAGACAGAATTCTTTATTAAATTCATAAAAGAAACAATAATTAGCCTATAGGAATACTGGATTCTAAATCTTAAAGAAATGCCATCGGAGCAGAAGGGCGAAACACCCAGAAGAAACTCCTTATATGTGTCGTTCGGGGGTCTTTCCCTGTCATTAATGCTTGGATAACACGCCACGTCTCCTTACATTAATAATAATAATAATGTCTAATGCGGTGGCTGTGATATTTATAACCAACGTCCGTTGCCGTGATTTTTGGAATGACTTCTCGCGAGAGAAAAAAAGACGTTTTAGTCGCATAACATCGGTTAATGGAAACGCCGTCATTTCGCAATAGTTTTTTATCGATATTTAGATAATAGCGCAAAACATTTGCGCAAATCTGTAATGGAAACGCGGCTACTGAAGCGACGACAGCAGAGGAATAACAGCAGTTTCGTGGCAGAATAAAACTTCTCTCCTCCTGATTCTTCTTCTTCATATGATTAATATTATTATTATTTAGTGTTGTTGTTTAAGGTTTAAATTACTTAATAAAATAGGCCTGTACTAAATAAATGTAAGCTACCCAGGTGAAAAAGACGTAGGCTAAATGTATTAAAAATGCATTAAAGTATATTTGTATTGTAGGTCTACTAAAAACACACTCAAGTACATTTTTAATACATTTAATAGTACGTCTTTTTCACCTGGGTATGTATACTGAATCAAACTTAAGTAGCCTATAATAATAATAATAGGATAATAATAATCTTATTCTGGCCTCACTGAACCATTGGGTTCCTCCAGATGCTGGCTTTAACATAAGAGATCTTCCAGGAACCACTTAAATGTTAAAAGATCTTCCAATAACCCTTTTATCGCATTCAAGTTCCTCTATTTTCCCCCAAAGCACTTCGAGGTGTCATGGTAATGAAAAGGTGACTCCAGAACCTCTGAACTAAATACTAAAGTGCTTAAAGGATCCCATAAGTTCCAGCAAGAACCTCAAAGATTGTCAATGCTCCTCCAGTAACCGTACTATAGGAGAAAGAGCTTTGAGGCACCTAAATTACATTTTGAAGTTCCTTGAGTATCCGACAGGATATTTGAGGCTCCTTTAGTTTTTACAGTGTAGAGTGTGTCCACGATTGTGTGTGGGTCCATGTACATGCTGAGACAGATCTAAAATTTTTAAAACAGTTTTGATTTCTTTTGCCATATTGGTTTCTGCATCATCTATATGAATGTTAAAATCTCCAGCAATGGCAAAACAGTCAAACTCTGAGGAAAGTGTTGATAACAGTTCTGTAAAGTCCTCAGCAAAGGCTGGAGAGTATTTTGGAGGCCTGTAAATAATAAGTAAAATGCGTGGAGCACCTTTTAACACAATACCCAGATATTCGAAAGACGGGTAATTCCCAAATGATATTTGTTTACATTGATAGATATCTTTAAAAAGAGCAGCTAGACCCCCACCTCTCTTAACAGATCTGCAGACACTCATAAAAGTAAAGTTAGGAGGGGCTGTTTCATTGAGGATTGTTGCACTGCAGCTTTCTTCTAGCCAAGTTTCATTTAGAAACATAAAATCCAGGTTGTTTGTAGTTAGAGTAAGAGGTGTTATGATCAGGCACACTGGCCACAACATAAAATGGCAGCAAAGTCAGTTGGACTCGTTTGTCTAGGGGGTTTATTAAACAATTGCGTAAATTACCAACAAAACAGAAAATGGGAGATTAACTACAACAGAATAAAAACAATGCAGGAAGATCAATCACAGGCGTGGTAGCCGGAACACAAGTCTCCGCTCTCTGCACGGAGTGCCTGAGATTTTAAAGGGTGTCTCTCCGCCCACTTGTTACAGATCACACCTGCACACAATAACAAATGAAAACATGCTACCGATCAGCCAAACATTAGAAGAGGAAACAGAGCCACCACAGGTAGTGGAGGGACATAACAGTGGGCCCTGGCGTTGTGGCAGAGGCCGAAGAGCTCTCACAGGAGGAGGAGGAGGAGGAGGAGGGGGAGGAGGGGGAGGAGGGGGAGGAGGAGGGGGAGGAGGGGGAGGAGGGGGAGGAGGGGGAGGGCGAGCTGGGCCCGCAGGCTTTGGTGGTTGCGGTGCCTGCTGTTTTTTGGTTGGTATCTGGGGGCTTGCAGCAAAAGAGTGGGATAGTTTGGTTCCAGCATACACCAGTTCTTCCATTTTCTGTGAGAAGCACAGAAGTGGCGATGCTGGAGAGAGGGAAAAAGTGTCTGGTTAAAGGGGCTGTTGCTCTGGTGTTATCGGAGGCTGTGATGTGCTGTCCTGGCTTCCCTGGCGGTTTTCCAGGAAGTCGTCCTTGGATGCTGAATCTTCAAGCAGTTCTGATATGTCTGTCTGTGGTGAGCTCTGTGGGCAGGGCTCAGCTGAGATTGAGTCCGTGAGCAGAGGTTGTTGTGGCGGAGTGGTGTTATCATTGTCCTTGTGTGATATGTCAACCGCATGTCCATTTTGCTGCTGAAGTGAAGTCCCGTGGTCATTCATACTGTGTCCAGGTGTGTGTGTGCCGTTCAGATTGAGTGGATTGGCACACACTGCAGAAGGATGATTGAGGGAGAAGTAGATATTGTCCTTTAGCACTCTTGAACCAAGTTTGTTTGGGTGATGGCCATCCTGATGAAACAGTTGTCTCTGACTCCAGAAAAGATTGAAGTTGTCAATGAAGTTCACTGCTTTTATATTGCAGGTTTTTTGTAGCCATGTATTTAGCCCAAGCAACCGTGAAAACCTGTTTGTTCCTCTTGCTGGGAGAGGTCCACTGATGAATGTTTGAACTTTCAGTCTTAAGTGTTTCAAAAAGTTAATTGAAATCCTTCTTAAGGAGTTCTGACTGCTCTTTATGAATATCATTCTTCCCCACATGAATGATGAGGTGATTTGCAGTCTTACTGTGCGTTCACACCGGACGCGAATAGCGCGTCAAATTCGCGCCTGCCGCGTCTAGTTATACGCTTGACCACTTTGTGTTAATTTGCGCGTCAAGAGTGAAATTGACGCACGTAAAAACAAAAGTTTGAAGCGAAATTTACGCGCATCACGTGCATCAGAGGCGAAATCCGGAGGTGAAAGTTTCGAAACCCGTTGGCGGCCATCTTTTTTAGATGTTTATCGAGCATTAGCATTAGCATTAATCGAGAGATTCACCGCTCGTATATGCTCTGGAGAGCAGAAACAGCTGCGTAGGGGACATCGTCGCTGTACTCGGTCCACCAGACCCTCCGGAGGGTTTCAGGAGTTTCACAATTTGCTCCAGGAGCTAAGTTTGGTGGACCTAACAGTGAGGACGCTGACGAGGACAGCGTAGGCCGTATAAGGCCTCGGCCTCGAGTGGTGGTCGCTGCCTAACGAGCCCGCGCTGTGCAGCCCGGCGCGAGGTTCACCCTCGCCTGCACCCACCTAATCTGTCATTTATTTTTGTTTTGATAATAAATGGAGCCAGCCTCCAAAAGTGAAACCTGTCCTGTGATTTTTAGTTTTTATACACTAAATTGTGTTTGTTGTCTTTACATTAGATTAATAATGTTTCATATAATCTAGAATAGATATGGAATAAATAGCATTCAATACAAAATGAGTATCTCTCATATATTGAAATCGAGTTTTTGTGTGAAAGATTTGCTTTGTTGTGCATTTTAGTCATATTACAAAATAATTTATTGAGGCCAAACATAAAATAACATTATAAACTGTCACTTCACCACGTGACAGCAGCAAGCAGGCTCCTGATTGGTTAACACGGCACGAATTGACGCAGAAGTTCAGATTTTTCAACTCGGGCGGCAGACGCGAATTCGCGTCAAACGCGTGAATGCACAAAAAGCACTACATAAAATCATTCGCGCGTAACACGCTTAACGCGCCAGACGCTCAATGAGGCCGCAGGAATTTTTTACGCGCGTAACGCGTCTTTGCATTGACTTAACATTCAAATCACTCGCGCCTGACGCGCTATTCGCGTCCGGTGTGAACGCACCATTATGTTTCATCAGAATGTTCTGAAGTTCCCTGTTTACATCAGAAGTTGTTGCTTGTGGAAGGCAGCAAGTAGTTGTATCCCTGCCGCTAATGTTTCTGATTATGGAGTCCCCCACTATCAGAGTCCTGTGCTCGGCTGCGCTCTGAGCTGAGTGCCGCTGTCTGCTCGACCTTGAGCGCCAGTTAGCATCAGTGTTAGCTACTGGCCCATTCAGTCTGTGTTCGATCACATTCATCACATTTGGGGATTCCTCATTTACATTCATTAGTACTTCAAATCTGTTCTTAAGATGTATAGGCGGTGGTAGGAGACCAGTGTTTGCAATCCTTGTCAGAGCTGTATCTGGGGTAGAGGATGCTACTGCGGCAATATGTGATGCTCGTGACAATCTGATGTCTCGAGTGCCTTTGGGTCTCGCTCCCTGTTTGTGCCATCGATTAGTAAGTCGATCGGCTTGTTTCTCTACCTGTCGAGGAGCACTAGTTTCATGGGACTCACCGGTATGCTGAGGGTGTCCATGACGAAGCTCTGTTGTGTGCTCCGTCTGGTTTGGTGGTCCCATAAGTAACTTTGTTTCAAGAACTGCAATCCTTTGTAAAAGTCTGTGGCAGTTAGTGCAGCAAGTAGATTCTTGAACCAGAAGAGGCATTTTCTCTCTTATCCGTATGAGTGTAGGCAGTTGTGTTTTCCTTTCCCCGGAATGTAAGCTGGTCGGGTAAAAGAATTCTGCGTTTTTGTAGTAATCCAAACTTTGTCGTTTGAGCACTGTGCTGATTTGCTGAAGTTAAAATTAGGTGATAAAAGGAGATATAAAAATATAGAAGATAAAATATAAAAGCGATAGAGCAAAGCGCGGAGCAGTAAGCAAGAGTGTCCGAACAGTAGCTGAGCAGGAAGTGAAGTGTAGCTGAATAAACAGAAGATTGAAACGCTTTGATTAAACATGACTAATAAACACACGACTGCCTTATTCTGTGTCAGAAGCTCATCATCTCACAGGAGGAGCTCAGCTGTCCTCATGAAGTGAGTCTGGAGTAAATGCATGTTATTAAATGTTGTCTGTTGTTGGACAAGAGGTTCATAAATGCTTCTCGTGTTTGGAAAGATGTTTGACGCGTGTTGTTTTTTCAAATGCACGTTATAAGCGACTGAAACTCGCAGTGCTGTCAGAGTGAGCCGCGTTACTGAGCCGTACGGCACTGACACGCTGCACATTACTAATGATCACAGCCGTAGCGATTTTAAAATCACGATAAGTCATCTCGATTTAAGTGCGATTACATGGAAAGTGCGATTAATCGTTCAGCCCTACTTAGAACAGAACACTTCATTGTAGAGATTATATCAGCTAGCTGAGTTGGAAAGACAGGTTTAAAGTTAGACAGACAACTCATAGGACAGGGCAGTTGCAAGTGACATGGTTCAGAGGGAACAATGGAGCTTCTAATATCATTAATTTTTTGAGTGAAATGTTTTAAAAAATCTTCACAAAGCTCAATAGAGGCCTCAGATAAAATATTCGTAGCCGGGTTTAGAATAGAGTCAATCGTATCAAACAGGAGTTTTGGTCGCTTTGCGTTGTCAGAAATTAATTGAGAAAATTGCCTTTTTTACTGCCGTTTGATAGTTGAACAGACTTGATTTTAAAATGTCAAATGAAACCTGTAGCCTATCTTTTTTCCACTTTCGCTCCGCTGTTCGACACTCTTGTCTGAAAGCGCGGGTGACATCATTTAACCACGGCTGGCCAGCAACCTTCATCTTTTTACGCTTAAACGGAGCAATAGCGTCCATAGATATAGAGGATGCTTTATAAAATATCTCAGTCAAGCATTCAGTATCTGTTTCGTTCAGAAAATAATTATTAAAATGTGAAGAAAAATGTTCAGAAAACAAATTTGCAGTGTTTGAGTGAATAGCTCGAGAGAGACATGAAGGCTGAGGGCAAATAGAAGACGGGAGAAAGCACTCAGATTCAAACAAAATAGGATAATGGTCAGACACACATGCATCAATAACCTCCAGATTTTAAATCAAAAAACCACGAGATCAAATCTAGTGTTACGTCCAAGGACGTATTCATTTGTGTATTGTATATCAAGAGTGTTATTTGCCAGTGCATATGTGTTTCTCTCTCTCTCTCTCTCTCTCTCTCTAATTGTGTGTCTGATTAGTAGGATTGATGGCTACCACCTGTGCTCGTTACCTGTGAGCGCTGCTCGCGCACTGATTGGTGCGTGTCCTGAGGAGTCTAATATAAAACCGCAGAGAGAGCGCTGAGGAAGGGGGAGAGACAGCGCGGCGTTTGAGATTGTTCCGCTCTCCAAGTCCAGACGAGCGAGTTGCGCTCTGTGGTGTATGTTCACAATGTGTGTGAGAATGTGCCTTTGTAGCTTTTGTTATTTATGATTAGACAAGTTTTTATGGGTAACGTAGGGGGGAGAGGATACCCATTACTTTTCTCCTGTTTATGGATTAGTTAGGGAGTGAGGGAAGTTATATGTTTTGTTTTGCTTTTTGTTTTGTATAGGTAAGTTAATGTTATCCCCTTTGTAGTTAGAGGTATTGTTTTGTTTTCTTTTGACTTGGGCCCTCCTCCCGAGGTAATACTTTTGTTTGAATTTATTTTGTAATATGTTTCTCTACTTTATATCTTTCTTTTTATAACGCCTGCTGACGTTAAATAAAAGGCAGACACGCCATGAGAGAATAAACTTGTTGGTTCATTCATTCCTTCTTCTGTGACTCTGGGACTGGAGAGCTGGAGATTCTCAAAGTCTCTCCACTTTTTCTTTGTTCGTCGTTCCCTATTTACCCCTAGATTAAGGGGAAGACGTAACAATTGGGGGCTCGTCCGTTTGTGCGACATATAGTTGAAAGCTTTTCAAGTGAAGAAAACATAGCGGTAAGATCATTTATTCTCTTCTCTCTTTGTGTTGTCTGTGATGTCTTCGTAATAGGGGAGGGGAAAGAGACTTCTTGTGGTAGGAGAAATGGAGTTTGATTTGACAGCTTTCACTCTTTCTCCTACCACAGAAGTTTTTGAACGTTGTAGAAAAAAATATCTATTGTCGATCGCAGATTTTTTTTAGTATTCGGGTGATGAGAGAGGCTACTAAACAGGTTATAAAAAAAGAGTTGTATGACAAGCTAGTAGAGGATGGTATTTTGGCAGAGGGTTCAGATAAGGAGAAATATCAGGATGTGGCACCTATATTTTTTTCAGATTCTGAGCAGGTGCGGTATGATCCCAGGTTGGAGATTAGACTTAGAGAATTAGACTTAGAAATCAAAAAACAAGAATGTGAGTCTCAAATTATTAGGCTGCGGGTTATAGAGGCGGAGAAGGAGCGTGAAGTTCAATTGCGTAAATTAGATCTTGAAGCGTTAAAAAAGCCGGTGCCCGTACCTCGTTCTCGACCACCCTCTATAGCTTCCCCAGTTTCGCCAGTTAGCCCTGATCATGCTTCTACTGTTTCTGCGTTTGACATCAGCAAATATGTTAAACTCGTGCCTCCTTTTAGGGAAGCTGAAGTGGATGCTTATTTTGTAGCCTTTGAGCGAATAGCTGGTAAGCTCAATTGGCCGAAAGATATGTGGGCGTTGTTACTTCAATGTAGTCTCGTGGGTAAGGCACAGGAAGTTATTTCAGCGTTAAGTTTGGAGGATTCGCTTGATTATGATGTGGTAAAGATGACAGTGCTTCGTGTATACGAGTTAGTTCCCGAGGCGTATCGCCAGAGGTTTCGATCTCATGCGAAGACATCCAGGCAAACGTATGTTGAGTTTGGAAGAGAGAAGAGAGCGTTGTTTGAAAAATGGTGCCTGTCTAGCAAAACTGACACCTTTGAACAACTTTGCGAATTGGTTTTGTTAGAGAATTTTAAAAAGAGTATTCCAGAAAAAGTTGTGCAGCACTTAAATGAGCAGAAGATAACCACGCTTGCCGAGGCTGCTGTATCCGCTGATGAATTTGTGCTCACGCATCGTAAGTTTTTCTTGCAAGAGTTACCAACTCCGAATTTTTCTTCATCCGCCGATAAGTTTGTAAGGGAAGAGTTCCCTTCTCAAAGTTTTTCTCGTTCGCGGAAAAACGATGTGCGTCCAAAAATGACTGGTCGTAATTCGGCGCGTCAGGGAGACAGGCGGGCTTGTTTTTACTGCCTGGATCCTGGACATTTAATTTCGGAGTGTAGGGAATGGAATAAAAAGAATGTGAAAACAAAAAGTGTTGCGCTTACGCAGATGCTGCCAGGGGTGAGAGAGGCTGATGTGTCTGGTTATGAACCATTTATTTTGAATGGGCAGGTTTCAATCTCTGATCTTCAGTTTACACCGGTGTCAATCTTGCGAGATACGGGTTCTTGTCAGTCATTTATATTAGAGAGTGTTTTGCCTTTTTCTGAAAAATCGTATACCGGTGCTGATGTGTTAGTACGAGGTATAGAAATGGGCTGTGTACAGGTGCCTCTACATGAAGTGGACTTAAAATCGGATTTTGTCTCTGGCATTGTTAAGTTAGGTGTTCGTAAGCAGTTGCCTGTTGCTGGAGTACATATTATTCTGGGAAATGACCTTGCAGGGGGCAAAGTTTTTCCTAGTCTGGTAGTGATGCATAAACCCATGGTTAAAGAGCAGCCTGACCTAGGTGTTCAGTTCCCTTCTGCTTTTCCTGCATGTGCAGTGACACGGGCTCAAGTTCAAAAGTTTCAAGATGTCGTTAATCTCTCTGATTTGTTTTTGAACACAGAATCCAAGACTGAAGAGACGGAGTCAGGTGGAGTAAGTAAAGTGACAGACACTTCACTAATTCTTGAAGTTCCTTTTAATGTTGGAAAGGAGAAGTTAGCAGTTGAGCAAAAATCTGATGTTTCCTTAGCAGAGTGTGTTAAGGCAGCGGTCAACGTGAAAGACAGAGCGGACGCTAAAGTAGGTTATTTTTGGGAGAATGATGTGTTAATGCGTAAATGGAAACCGCTTTATGATGAAAAAGGTTTGCAGGAGACGTTTCAAATTGTCTTGCCTGTCAGCTATCGCGCTCCAGTTTTAAGATTGGCACATGAAAATCCCATGGCAGGTCATTTAGGAGTGACAAAAACTGTTCGCCGCATTTCTAAATACTACTTTTGGCCTGGTCTTCGATCATCCGTTGTTAACTTTTGTCGTTCTTGTGATGTGTGTCAGCGTATTGGAAAGCCTAATCAGAAGGTACCCGTGGCCCCTCTGTATCCCATACCGGTAATAGAAGAACCATTTGAACGACTTATTGTTGATTGTGTGGGTCCGCTGCCCAAGTCCAAATCAGGACATCAGTATGTGCTAACAATCATGTGTGCAGCTACTAGATTCCCTGAGGCCATTCCCTTGCGTTCGTTGAAAGCACAGACGGTAGTAAAAGACTTGGTTAAGTTTTTTACCACGTTTGGTCTACCACGAGTAATACAGAGCGATCAAGGAACTAATTTTACTTCTAAAGCTTTCTCACAAGTTTTGAAGGAATTAGGAATTGAGCACCGAGTATCTAGTCCTTATCACCCTGAGTCCCAAGGAGCCTTAGAAAGGTTCCATCAAACCCTTAAAACAATGATCCGTGCATATTGTTTGCAGACGGGAAAGGACTGGGTGGAGGGGTTGCCTTTTCTGTTATTCGCTGCCAGAGAAGCGGTTCAGGAGTCCTTGGGGTTTAGTCCCGCCGAACTGGTTTTCGGGCACACCGTGAGGGGTCCGCTAAAACTGCTGTATGAACATTTGTTGATGAAAAATCCTTCTTCTGTATCTCTCTTGGATTATGTGAGTTCTTTCAGAGAGAGACTTCATAAAGCTTGTGATGTAGCTAAGGCCCATCTATCTGTTGTTCAGTTGAAAATGAAGCAGCAGTTTGACAAAAAGAGTGTTCGGAGGAATCTGCAGGTCGGTGACTCTGTTCTTGTGCTTTTACCAGTGCCTGGTGATGCTTTGCAAGCCAAATTTTCAGGACCATATGTCATAGAGCAAAAGCTCAGTGAAACTGATTACGTTATTCAAACTCCTGATCGTCGGCGAAAAACTAGAGTTTGCCATGTGAACATGCTTAAGGCATATGTGGAGAGGGAACCGAAAAATGCTCTGTCTGTAGACGTGCCATTGGTTTCTTCAGTGGTCACTATAACTGCCTCTTGTGCTGTAGAAGACGATGGTGTTGCTCAAACTTCTACCCCTCATCTGAAGAATTCCAGCATTTTGGGTGATTTATGCAGTTATTTGGTACATTTATCTGAAAAACAGTATGAGGATGTGTGTAATTTGATCCAGTCTTTTCCCTCACTTTTTTTAGATGTGCCTAGTAGAACATCTGTCTTATGTCATGACATTGAAGTGGGAAGTGCATCCCCGGTGAAACAACATCCGTATAGGGTGAATCCAAAAAAACGGGAAATTATGAAGTGCGAGGTAGAATATCTATTGAAAAATGGGTTAGCCGTGCCAAGTCAGAGTCCATGGAGCTCCCCATGCTTGCTGGTACCCAAATCAGACTCCACATATCGCTTTTGTACGGATTATAGGAAAGTTAATAGTCTTTCAACACCTGACTCGTTCCCACTGCCTCGTATTGAAGACTGTATCGATAGGGTGGGAGCAGCCAAATATGTGACGAAGATAGATCTGTTAAAAGGGTACTGGCAGGTGCCTCTTACGCCACGGGCTTCAGAAATTTCCGCCTTTGCTACACCCGATAACTTTCTTCAATATACTGTCCTTGCTTTCGGGATGCGAAATGCTCCTGCAACGTTTCAAAGACTTATGCAGAAGGTTTTATCTGATGTACCGAAGTGTGATGCATACATAGATGATGTGGTGCTCTATTCAGACAGTTGGACAGAACATATGACTAATCTTGAGTTATTGTTTACTCGATTGTCAGACGCTTCTCTGACTGTAAATCTCGCAAAGTGTGAATTTGCGAAAGCAGAGGTGACATACTTGGGAAAGAAGGTGGGTCAAGGAAGTGTGAGACCAGTAGAAGCGAAGGTTTCTGCAATAACAACCTATCCATCTCCATCTAATAAACGTGAGCTGAGACGTTTTCTTGGAATGTGTGGGTATTACAGAAGTTTTTGTCAAAATTTCTCCAGTGTTGTGACCCCACTTACTGATCTACTCAGTGATAAGAGAACATTTGTATGGTCTAATGAGTGTGAGCATGCTTTTTTGTCTGCTAAAGATCTTTTGTGTCACGCACCCGTTCTTAAGGCTCCGGATTTCCATCGTCCATTTAAGCTGCATGTGGATGCGAGTTCATCTGGGGCAGGAGCAGTATTGTTACAGGAGGACCATATGAATATTGATCATCCTGTATGCTATTTTTCCAAAAAGTTTTCAAAGTGCCAAAGTAACTACAGCACAATTGAGAAGGAAGCTCTTGCTTTAGTGCTGGCGCTCCAGCACTTTGAAGTTTATTTGGGAGGTAGTAGTGTGCCCATTATTGTATTCACTGACCATAACCCTCTGACGTTTCTTTCCCGTATGTGTAATGCCAACCAGCGTTTGATGCGATGGGCATTAATTGTACAGG
Organism: Squalius cephalus; assembly: GCF_949319135.1. NCBI lineage: Eukaryota > Metazoa > Chordata > Actinopteri > Cypriniformes > Leuciscidae > Squalius > Squalius cephalus. The sequence continues at coordinate 119,111 of NC_137129.1, forward strand.
AATACAACCTGGATATTAGACATTTGAAGGGCACTGAAAATGTTGTAGCGGATGCGCTGTCCAGAGTAGTGTGTGCTGAACCATAAGAAAGGTTGTTTTTGTTTTTCCTAAAATTGGGGGAATATAGGAAAAATGTATTGGTGGGGGTGTTACGTCCAAGGACGTATTCATTTGTGTATTGTATATCAAGAGTGTTATTTGCCAGTGCATATGTGTTTCTCTCTCTCTCTCTCTCTCTCTCTCTCTCTAATTGTGTGTCTGATTAGTAGGATTGATGGCTACCACCTGTGCTCGTTACCTGTGAGCGCTGCTCGCGCACTGATTGGTGCGTGTCCTGAGGAGTCTAATATAAAACCGCAGAGAGAGCGCTGAGGAAGGGGGAGAGACAGCGCGGCGTTTGAGATTGTTCCGCTCTCCAAGTCCAGACGAGCGAGTTGCGCTCTGTGGTGTATGTTCACAATGTGTGTGAGAATGTGCCTTTGTAGCTTTTGTTATTTATGATTAGACAAGTTTTTATGGGTAACGTAGGGGGGAGAGGATACCCATTACTTTTCTCCTGTTTATGGATTAGTTAGGGAGTGAGGGAAGTTATATGTTTTGTTTTGCTTTTTGTTTTGTATAGGTAAGTTAATGTTATCCCCTTTGTAGTTAGAGGTATTGTTTTGTTTTCTTTTGACTTGGGCCCTCCTCCCGAGGTAATACTTTTGTTTGAATTTATTTTGTAATATGTTTCTCTACTTTATATCTTTCTTTTTATAACGCCTGCTGACGTTAAATAAAAGGCAGACACGCCATGAGAGAATAAACTTGTTGGTTCATTCATTCCTTCTTCTGTGACTCTGGGACTGGAGAGCTGGAGATTCTCAAAGTCTCTCCACTTTTTCTTTGTTCGTCGTTCCCTATTTACCCCTAGATTAAGGGGAAGACGTAACACTAGTGTGTGACCAAGATTGTGAGTTGGACCACATACAGATTGTACAAAGTTCAAAGACCCTAAAATAGTTACAAATTCTTTGACCAACGTTGTAGAAGGGCAGCAGAGATGAATGTTAAAATCCCCAAGAATCAATAGTCTATCAGCCCGAGTCACCAGATCAGAGAGAAAAATCAGAAAATTGTTGAATAAAATCCTTATTGCATTTAGGGGGTCTGTAAATCAGAGCACATAGCATAGGACCATTTAAATCAACCTTCAATAACTGGACTTCAAAACTGGAAAAGGTGTCCGTAGGCACAGACTTGCATTTGAAACAGTTTTTAAAAATTGTTGCAACTCCACCACCATGTCCAGAGGCCCGTGGAGAACTGAGAAAAGCACAGTCAGGAGGAGCAATCTCGGCAAGAGGCATCAAGTCACCCTGTTTTAACCAGGTCTCAGTCACAAATAAAAAGTCTAAGAAGTGAGATTTGTTCGATATTGACCTTGCATTCACTAAGGCCATCTTTACAGTAGCAGGGCAAACAGACTGCCGAGAGCTGAGAGGCACGTGTTTGAGCAAACTAATGTTTCCAAGATTGACACTCTGACTCTTATCATTTGATCTGATGGAAGAGTGGCGATGTGGCGACCAGATGACCGGGATGGGATAATTATCCTGAGACACAGTCGAAGTCCTCACAAGGGGGTCACGGCGAGATCCACGATAGATGTACCTGTGGCGGCGTGTAATTCCCAATGCGGTGCAGCGGTTGTAAATTCTGCCGGAGAGATGGCAGAACGAATTTAGTCTCTGTAAATCCACCGAAGAGTATTTAAGCACCATATTTGGAGAATAATCCACACCGGGAACAAAAAACAGACCCCACTTTGAAGAACAAACAGTAGAACTCCAGCACACCAGTGTGCAAATGATATAACACCACATTTCAATCTGGATTCACTCCTCCACGTTCAAGTTCACCAAACGAGTAGATCCATATATCCACGCATTCAGATCCTCCGACTCATTCAACCATAGCAAGCGATGAAAGAATAATCAGGTGAGATCTCCTCGATCAAAGGGCATAAAATATCCTCAAAATTAGGCTAAATTTTAAAATGATAAAATAATAAAACCGGAGAGCAGCGGCAGCCAAACACGCCAGCGTTCGCTCAAACCGGAAAGACAGTTACACAGCATCACCTGAGTCTCCTGAGGCGGATCTGCTCCTCCAGGGCATCGGTGTTTAGGCACCAGTCCAGCTCATATCCAGGTACACTCCAGACACGTACAGGACGGCTGCTCCTCACGGATACCAACCGCTGCACATGTGTCCTGGATCTGCACAAGTCCTCCTCCTCCTCCTCAGTCTTCATGGTGTTCTGAAGGCAGGTGTTATTACTCCCGTCACTGAAGGCCTTCACAAGGTCCCTGACACACGCCACAACAACATTTCTGTGTTCAGCAGAACTCAGAGTTGTATTTAAAGTCCGATGTAAATAGAGGGAAGAAGAATGGAGGTTAGGGTTAGGGTTAGGAGACACCGTTCCCAGCCGGAGCAACTGTGGCTCACTTATCCAGGTCATCAACCCCTGCACTCCAGTTTATCTCAGGACGGGGGACCTGATGGCTTTAAATACACAAGATAAGTTAAAAAACCAGCATCCTCGTGTAACAGCCGGGCTCATCGAGATGAACATGACCTCATCATCCTCTCGAATACACTGATCAACAAGCTGAAGCTGGTCTCCAGAGGTTCGGGTTCATCATGTGAGTGAGTGCAACTGGTCTAAAGTCATTCATCTCCTTCAAGAGCTCAGCTTTATCCTGGACAGCTTCCCGTCTGTAGTCATCTTTATTCATGAAGCGCATTTTACAGTAGCGATTGTTTCAAAGCAGCTTTACAGTGATAACAGGAAAATAATGCGACAAAGTGTGTTTCGGCTGCACAGCAGATCTAGAAGAAAACAGCGTCACGTTCCAGCTTCAGTCAGTTCAGTGATGGTGCATTTCTGTTGTAAAAAAGTTATTAATTTAGTATATTTATATATATATATACAGCCGCTCTGGAGAAACCGTGACGTCATCGTCCAGCTCAGTTCAGTTCTCATATAATGATGTCAATGCAGGAGAGCAATAATATTGATGAATATTAAATGTCCTCAACTAAGCAAGACAAAAGACAAAGGCGACAGTGAAGGAACTAAAACTCCATCAGTGACAGAATGGAGAAAACCCTCGTGAGAAACCAGACTCAGACTCAGTTCTCCTCTGGCCAACGAGCGAACAGAACTGAAGAGGTTCAGCTAGTTGGGCTTCACACTCCTTCAGCACACACACACACACACACACACACACGCCATCTGATGCTTTCCCTGGACACAACCTTTCAACCTCTGACCTCTTTAAAGGACAGGGAGGGTTTGATGGGAGTTGCACCTACAATACTAGTATCCGCAGTTTTTTTTTACCATAACGATCTAAAAATACAAAGTGAAATAAAATATATTCAATTCTCTATCAACACCAAACGGAGGTCAGTGAGTTATTGAAAAGCTAATAATGAAGTTGATCATAATGTTAAATTAAAATATTTAAAAAAAAAAAATAAAAAAAAATAAACAAATGTTTTATGTGATTACCTGAATGTCATCATGACTTCAAATTGAAACGCTGTCAGTGTGAATCAGGCATAATTCAGAACCCTTAATATAGGAAGATTTTTTAAATAATTCAATTTAATGATTTAATTAAAATCATTCAGTCTTGTTCTTCAAAATTTAAACGCATAACAAATAAGTTTTATCTTTAAATTCTCTTTTTCTGTTCCAGCATATTCAAATTATTGCATTCAAACACAAAAAAACTACTGGCTGTTTTTTTTAATTATTATTATTTATTATTTGTTCATTTAAATCAATGTAAAACCAGTGTTTAAAGCCCGGTCTCACCCCAAAACGTCACATACTGACGCGTCTTGACCAAACGGCAATATACGACGAAAAGGGTACCCCTAAAACGTCCATATGAGACGAAGACATAAGCGCACCAGCAGCGCCTCTTAGCGGTACCCTAACGCATACCTAAACCTACCCATAACCCGAATAGTCACATACGGACGTTTTAGGGGTACCCTTTTCGTCGTATATTGCCGTTTGGTCAAGACGCGTCAGTATGTGACGTTTGGGGGTGAGACTGTGTTGTAAATATTGTGTCCATTATAAAAGGCAGTCCAAACAATCCTTTACAGTGAAGTTCTATATTAGACAGAAAATAAGAACTAAAGATGCTTTGAACTGCTAGTAAAACCTGATATCATCTGCAGCCCGTTCTTATTAACTATTATTTATTCGGTTCTTATTATATAAGAATAGGCCATTTCAAAGCGGTGAATCAATGACGAAAGCAACTGAATCAGAACAGCAGATTTCTTCATTATTTAGAATAGAACTGAGGAAGTAAAGGAGAACATGTTGTTAGGCTTTATATTCATTAAGATGTTATCAAAGTTTTTTTATTATTATTGTTTTGACGCTTTTAGGAGAAATATATCTGATCGTTTGAGAAAAATGTATTTTACATGGGAATAAACAGGCACAATTAGCCTAATCATAATTAATAATGCAATTGTGTTTATAACTAAAAGTGTGCTGACTAATATAATTCATTAGTTGTGTAATTAATTTAGTTCCTGAGCAATTATTCTTATTGTCTCATGAGACTTCTTGCTGAGCTGGCAGAGATAAAAGAACGAAAAGCATCTGATTAGAAATCAAAGAAGTGAATCTTTTTTCACCCATCGCAATGTTGAAGACATTATATTTCTGATCTATTCTATTCCCACAAATATTGTTAAAGTGTGCAGGAAACGCCGAATGGGAAATAACGAATTGAGCAACTATTAAACACTCAGTGACGCTGATAAAGGGTTGGGTTTTTGAATTGTTCTTCCTGCAGTGACGAAACTGAAGAATTCCCGTGAGCTGAGCGTTAGTATTTAAGTGTGTTTGTGTCAGGTTAAATGACTATCATATGCGTGTGTAATGAGTGTCATATCCCCCCTATCCCAACAACCGGAAGGGTTAGAAATGCATTTTATCCTCAGGCCTATATGTTTTTTCGCAACGCATGTCATACGGCAGTGCACACGCAATCCACAAGTGGACAACTCATGGAAGTTTCCCTGGTTGAACAATCTCAATGGTTTAAATAGACTAGAAATCCACTGCAACGTATTAGATGCACTTCGAACCACAATGAAGGTCTACCTCAGTAAGTAGTCCTAACCATTTTTAGAAAATATTCTTTAACACATTACGAATAATGATACCAATTAAGATAAAAAAAATGATACATTACAACTTTGTCAGCTGTGTTCGCTGTGCACTCAGTGTGTGTGTGTGTGTGTGTGTGGAGCGTTGGTTCCGTCAGTGTTTGTGATGTAGATTTCTGATGTTCTGATAACACTGTTTTCTCCAGTTCTCGTCGCGCTCAGCTGTTTGACGCTGGTCTATAACGCGCCGCTCCGCGGGCACGAACTGATCGCGAGCGTCAGTGAGCGCCAGAACGCCATGAGTTTAGCGAAGGAGATCCTGAGCAACATTCGCGGAGCGCACGACGCGTGCGTCACATCAGCGGTGAGCAGGCTTACCTTTCCTTGAGGCATTAATGCACTGTCAAATTAGGTCAGATCTTACATTTCATGGACAAACTTTAGATCAGCACAAGCTAATAATACATTCCTGTCAAATTGATCATATTTTATCTTACATCTGATAACACCATGCATTTGATACAGAATACAGGAGTTAATTATTGGCGTTATATTCTATATAATAATGGAAACTGTGTTTGTTTGCAGGGTTTGACTCTTTCCAGTGAAGCAAAAAGCTTGGAGTATTTATTAAGTGACATTGGCATTCCTGCGCCTCCAGTGCTCAAGTCAGAGGAGCTCACCATGGTAAATACTCTCTAGCATGGTAAAGTGTGTGTAAGCATGTTGAATATAGAACTGGAAGAAGCATACAATAGTTTAGGAATACTATTGAGATGCATGTTGCTATTGATGATAGTAGAGCCAGTAGAGCATTTTGATATTTGATGTAGATGAAGCATAACTGTGTTGGAGCAGGACAGCAGCTCTTGTATCAAACCTGCAAATGTTGTTAGAAGTCGACTTTAAACACGGGCATCACCCCAAATCAGTCCTATTTAGATGTTTTAAATGAATGAAGCTTGCATGTTAAACATTTTCAAAGAGGTGTTTTAACAGTTCTTGACTGTTTGTTCTGACCAGGAAACGAGTTTAAACCGTATTGTGAACGGCCTGGAGCTTCACCACAAACTTCTGGAGGAAATCGGAGTGGTCTTGAACTGCTCAGAAGAGCTGAAGCCTTTGCTCGCGGGCGTCAGAGATCTGTGTGATCAGGTGAAAGAGGTAATCCTCACGCTTCAGCCTCTCCAACACCATCACATCAGTTCTGCTTTTAATGGAATATTGCAGTTTAATCTAAAGGATTTATCATCATTTCAATTCACATGCCTCGTAATCTTGAATCAAAATATATTCCCAACATCTCTTCCCTTCTCTGAAGACGTTTACTGGCGCGACTTCTGTTTCATGCCGACTTTAAGAACATATAATGTTAGATTATTATTATATGTGGCTGAATACATAACATTTTAGAGGAATTACAATTATTATCAAATTAAACAATGCTGCCTATTGTATTATGTTTGAATGAAAAAAAAGTACAAAACTTAGGGCCTAAAGTGACATGAAGAAAATTTCATGACCATCTAAAAATTCACGAGTCTTTCCAATTTTCTTGAAAAACCTACAGTCTTGCACACGTTACATTTCACTGAGCAACACTCAGCATTTCTTTCTAAAACGAGCTGATCTTAGATTATTAATGCTCTCTCTCTTCTGGCTCAGATGCAACGGCTGGCCCAGATTCCCAGTCCAGAATCCCAGGATGGGTTTCCAGGGCTTTCCCTGCAGCTCCGCAGTAATTATCAGGTCCAAGTGGCGGCTCATCTTACCCTCCAGCAGCTGCGGAGCTTCACCCAGGACGTGTTTCGGACTCTTCGCCACATCTCTGCGTCTATGGCTGACCCATAGTGACCGAACCGGGCCAACAACTCAATGTCCTAAAGCTGACCCATAGTGACCGAACCAGGCCAACAACTCAATGTCCTAAAGCTGACCCATAGTGACCGAACCGGGCCAACAACTCAATGTCCTAAAGCTGACCCATAGTGACCGAACCGGGCCAACAACTCAATGTCCTAAAGCTGACCCATAGTGACCGAACCAGGCCAACAACTCAATGTCCTAAAGCTGACCCATAGTGACCGAACCAGGCCAACAACTCAATGTCCTAAAGCTGACCCATAGTGACCGAACCGGGCCAACAACTCAATGTCCTAAAGCTGACCCATAGTGACCAAACCAGGCCAACAACTCAATGTCCTAAAGCTGACCCATAGTGACCGAACCGGGCCAACAACTCAATGTCCTAAAGCTGACCCATAGTGACCGAACCGGGCCAACAACTCAATGTCCTAAAGCTGACCCATAGTGACCGAACCGGGCCAACAACTCAATGTCCTAAAGCTGACCCGTAGTGACCAAACCGGGCCAACAACTCAATGTCCTAAAGCTGACCCATAGTGACCGAACCGGGCCAACAACTCAATGTCCTAAAGCTGATCCGTAGTGACCGAACCAGGCCAACAACTCAATGTCCTAAAGCTGACCCGTAGTGACCAAACCGGGCCAACAACTCAATGTCCTAAAGCTGATCCGTAGTGACCGAACCAGGCCAACAACTCAATGTCCTAAAGCTGACCCGTAGTGACCAAACCGGGCCAACAACTCAATGTCCTAAAGCTGACCCATAGTGACCGAACCGGGCCAACAACTCAATGTCCTAAAGCTGACCCATAGTGACCGAACCGGGCCAACAACTCAATGTCCTAAAGCTGACCCGTAGTGACCGAACCAGGCCAACAACTCAATGTCCTAAAGCTGACCCATAGTGACCAAACCGGGCCAACAACTCAATGTCCTAAAGCTGATCCGTAGTGACCGAACCAGGCCAACAACTCAATGTCCTAAAGCTGATCCGTAGTGACCGAACCAGGCCAACAACTCAATGTCCTAAAGCTGACCCATAGTGACCGAACCAGGCCAACAACTCAATGTCCTAAAGCTGACCCGTAGTGACCAAACCGGGCCAACAACTCAATGTCCTAAAGCTGACCCGTAGTGACCAAACCGGGCCAACAACTCAATGTCCAACTGGTTAACTTGGTATTTTCTGTAACTGTATTTTTGTAATACAAAAGTTAAAATGGGTTTTCTTGGCAAAGTTATATTCAACTTTGGAATAATACTATTGTTTTAACTGGATATAATTTTATATGACTTTGATATATTTATTTATTGTAGTTAGTATTATTTTTATGTTATTTATATCTACAGAAGTTGTACCCTATGGGTGCGGTGTATTTTTATATTTAACCAGATTTGTATTTATTACTGATTATAAATTATTTTTTACTTGTGAATTACTATTAAAATATTTCAGAAAACAAATGCATTTTTTTAAAAGATTTTGTCTCTGTAAAATATCAAAATGTTGACATTTATGAATCAAAAATATTTAATGGTCATAATTTAATAAATGCCTGAAAGATCCATTAATATCTTTATAAAAAAGCCGTCTTAATGTGAATACCATACTTCAGAAAGCTATATGCGTATATTATTCTCATGGTAAATAACATTACATTAAACTGTTCCCTCATTTTAACAGTTCTTTCCCTGTCATGGGTGTAAAGTTAGTTTCTCAGAGAATGACCACTTATTGAAATGTGAATGTTTGAAGTATGTTGGATCAGCATTTACATTTTTATGAAAGCCATCAGCACACATCGATGGTGATAGTGACATAGATCTAACATTGATTTATAATAGATAGCTACAAGATCTGGCAAGTTTATATCTCTGAAAAAAGCAAGTGGCTGTTCAGTCAGTGCGGCGTTTCCAACCTACTTTGCTCTGATCCAGTGGCTCTCGACCCGGCTTTCTCTTTCTTCAACACTGCTCAATTATTAAACTCCATGTGAACTCTTCTCGAAAATGTGCCAAGTTGAAATTAATAGCTTTCAAACCATGTCTGAACCCTACCTGACGTATATGGAATTCAGTGCTGATTGATTCATTCAAGTAACTACATAATGCCATGAAGTGAACAAAATAATTCTGGAGGAGGATATTTCACAGCTGATCATCACAAAGCACAAATACAGAGATTCTGTTGGCAGGGTTAGGGTTAGCTTAGGGCAAGCCCAGGGCAAACCTGGGCAAGAAAGACATCTACTACTCTGGAGAGGAAAATCATCAGAATGGTCAACAAGAATCCCCTGTTGCTGAACTGGCCTCTTCTGGATTAGAAGTTAAGACATGAAGGACTTTGAGGTCGTCACCTAAGGAAAACACCATTGCTCACATAGTAAATATTCATATGGATAAGCAAAAACTGATGCTTCTTTTCAAAAAAAGATCTGGGTTCCTAAAACCCTTCAGATCTGACCATAACCACCATGCAAAAGGTCATCTGTGTCCATGAATGTATGTGAGCCTCTCTCACTCACTCACACACACACACACACACACACACACACACACACACACACGTCTGCCTCTTTCAAACCTGGAACCGTTCACTTGAAGCATGCATGAGGAGGCCATCAGTCTGAGCAACACCAGACGCAGACGCAGACACATGATGGAGCTGGTGGTGAATGATGGAGCTGGACTCTGGACTCACATTTGACCATTCTCTAACTGATGACCCTTGACCCTTGGGTTCACCCAGCTGCAGAGCTGACTGGTGAGGTAGAACTTCATGTAGCTGAAAATTAACTTGAGACTTTAGTCTAGCATCACAGTTCCAGAATTATCAGCAAAAATGTAAATACACTTGTAAATTCGTCTGATAATATTGTAATCAGGGTCACATTGATGCGTGCCAGATTTCATTCATATCAGACCAACAGCCTATAGGTGACCAGAGAAACTATGCATTGAGAAAATCGTTTATTGTGGTAAAATTGTAGACAGAAATGAAATCAGAGATACAGAATTGCCTCACATTTAAAGCTGTTCTAAAGTTCATGTTTATAACCCTCCTGTCCTTCTGTCAATCCTACAGACGAAGGGCATCTCGGGAACCGCACTCCAATGGTTCAAGTCTTACCTCTCAGGTAGGTCCTTCAGGGTGTCGTAGAGGGGTGAGGTGTCTAAGAACAATCATCTAGCTACTGGAGTGCCTCAGGGCTCAGTGCTGAGACCGCTTCTCTTCTCCATCTACATGTCATCACTAGGATCTGTCATTCAGAAACATGGTTTATCCCATCACTGTTATCATCTAGCTACTGGAGTGCCTCAGAGCTCAGTGCTGGGACCGCTTCTCTTCTACATCTACATGTCATCACTAGGATCTGTCATTCAGAAACATGGTTTATCCCATCACTGTTATCATCTAGCTACTGGAGTGCCTCAGGGCTCAGTGCTGGGACCACTTCTCTTCTCCATCTACATGTCATCACTAGGATCTGTCATTCAGAAACATGGTTTATCCCATCACTGTTATCATCTAGCTACTGGAGTGCCTCAGAGCTCAGTGCTGGGACCGCTTCTCTTCTACATCTACATGTCATCACTAGGATCTGTCATTCAGAAACATGGTTTATCCCATCACTGTTATCATCTAGCTACTGGAGTGCCTCAGGGCTCAGTGCTGGGACCGCTTCTCTTCTCCATCTACATGTCATCACTAGGATCTGTCATTCAGAAACATGGTTTATCTCATCACTGTTATCATCTAGCTACTGGAGTGCCTCAGGGCTCAGTGCTGGGACCACTTCTCTTCTCCATCTACATGTCATCACTAGATCTGTCATTCAGAAACATGGTTTATCCCATCACTGTTATCATCTAGCTACTGGAGTGCCTCAGGGCTCAGTGCTGGGACCGCTTCTCTTCTCCATCTACATGTCATCACTAGGATCTGTCATTCAGAAACATGGTTTATCCCATCACTGTTATCATCTAGCTACTGGAGTGCCTCAGGGCTCAGTGCTGGGACCGCTCCTCTTCTCCATCTACATGTCATCACTAGGATCTGTCATTCAGAAACATGGTTTATCCCATCACTGTTATCATCTAGCTACTGGAGTGCCTCAGGGCTCAGTGCTGAGACCGCTTCTCTTCTCCATCTACATGTCATCACTAGGATCTGTCATTCAGAAACATGTTTTTTCCCATCACTGTTATCATCTAGCTACTGGAGTGCCTCAGGGCTCAGTGCTGGGACTGCTTCACTTCTCCATCTACATGTCATCACTAGGATCTGTCATTCAGAAACATGGTTTTTCCCATCACTGTTATCATCTAGCTACTGGAGTGCCTCAGGGCTCAGTGCTGAGACCGCTCCTCTTCTCCATCTACATGTCATCACTAGTGTCTGTCATTCAGAAACATGGTTTTTCCCATCACTGTTATCATCTAGCTACTGGAGTGCCTCAGGGCTCAGTGCTGAGACCGCTCCTCTTCTCCATCTACATGTCATCACTAGTGTCTGTCATTCAGAAACATGGTTTTTCCCATCACTGTTATCATCTAGCTACTGGAGTGCCTCAGGGCTCAGTGCTGGGACCGCTCCTCTTCTCCATCTACATGTCATCACTAGTGTCTGTCATTCAGAAACATGGTTTATCCCATCGCTGTTATCATCTAGCTACTGGAGTGCCTCAGGGCTCAGTGCTGGGACCGCTCCTCTTCTCCATCTACATGTCATCACTAGTGTCTGTCATTCAGAAACATGGTTTATCCCATCGCTGTTATCATCTAGCTACTGGAGTGCCTCAGGGCTCAGTGCTGGGACCGCTCCTCTTCTCCATCTACATGTCATCACTAGTGTCTGTCATTCAGAAACATGGTTTATCCCCATCACTGTTATCATCTAGCTACTGGAGTGCCTCAGGGCTCAGTGCTGGGACCGCTCCTCTTCTCCATCTACATGTCATCACTAGTGTCTGTCATTCAGAAACATGGTTTATCCCATCGCTGTTATCATCTAGCTACTGGAGTGCCTCAGGGCTCAGTGCTGGGACCGCTTCTCTTCTACATCTACATGTCATCACTAGGATCTGTCATTCAGAAACATGGCTTTTCCCATCACTGTTATCATCTAGCTACTGGAGTGCCTCAGGCCTCAGTGCTGGGACCGCTTCTCTTCTACATCTACATGTCATCACTAGGATCTGTCATTCAGAAACATGGCTTTTCCCATCACTGTTATCATCTAGCTACTGGAGTGCCTCAGGGCTCAGTGCTGGGACCGCTTCTCTTCTACATCTACATGACATCACTAGGATCTGTCATTCAGAAACATGGCTTTTCCTATCACTGATACGCTGATGACACACAACTCTACCTCTCATTCCAGCCTGATGATCCAACGGTTGCTGCTCGCATCTCAGCCTGACAGACATTTCTGGCTGGATGAAGGACCACCACCTTCAACTAAACCTTGTGAAGACAGAGCTACTTGTGGTCCCGGCCAACCTAACACTTCACCACAACTTCTCCATTCAGCTAGTGTCATCATCCATAACTCCATCAAGGTCAGCCAGGAACCTTGGAGTTGTGATTGATGATCAATTGAACTTTAAAAAGACCACATTGCTAGAACTGCCCGGTCCTGCAGATTTGCCTGTACAACATTAGGAGGATCAGGTCCTTCCTATCAGAGCTACACAACTCCTTGTCCAAGCACTTGTTCTCTCCAGACTGGACTTGCTCTCTCCTTCCAGCATCACTGTCAATCCTCTGCAACTGATCCAGATGCTGCAGCTAGAGTGGTCTTTAACGAGCCGAAGAGAGCACACGTCACTCCTCTCCTCACTAAACTGCACTGGTTTCCAACAGCCGCTCGCATCAAATTCAAGTCACTGACGTTTGTCTACAGAACAACCTCTGGCTCTGCTCCCTTTTACCTAAACTCATTACTTCAGACCTACGTGCCATCCAGAACCCAGCGCTCTGCAAGTGAATGCGGTCTTGTGGTGCATCATCTCAAAGAGGCCCTAAATCTCTTTCTCTGACCTTCACCTGGACTGTTCCCTGCTGGAGGAATGATCTAACTCAACCAGAGCGGATGAGTCCGTGGACATTCTCAAGAAACGGCTGAAGACGCATCTTTTTCGGCAACACTTGATCCACTAATACTAACACTTTATCTTCTAATCTATCTTAAAAAAAAACTAACCTAACCCTAAAAAAAAAAAAAAAAGTACACGTACTGCGTTAAACTGGGAAGGGTCACAGCACTTGCATATTGTTGTCCTATTGTTAGTTTCACTGCTTCTATTGTTCTCATTTGTAAGTCGCTTTGGATAAAAGCGTCTGCTAAATGAATAAACATAAATGTAAAATAACCCATCAACGGGCCTTACATTTTATAAAGCTTTTCCCTCATGTTAAAGGGAACCTATTATGCAAAATTCACTTTTACATGGTGTTTGAACATAAATGTGCCTGCAGTGTGTAAACAACCACCCTATAATGGTAAAAACCCACCCACTCCTTTTTTAATTCCCAAATCATAAGCAGTGTCTCAGAGCCGTTTTAACGCCAGAGCATTTAACAGCAGCATTCAAGTAAGAAATGTATTCTTATTAAAGCTTCAAGTTTTTTAAACAAGAGCAGTGAGTGATTTTCAGTTTTTCTTTTGTTGTTTGATTCATATTAGCATATTTATCAGTCATACTGTATATTCACTCCTTTCACTTTAATAAACAGGTCTAATTTATTTCTTTACTTGCTGTTTACATTCATAGCCATGACCGACGGCGTTTATGTGAACTTTGTGTGTATTTGACAGTTTAAGCGCAATAAGACGTGAAAGAGAATTTAGTTTAATACCATAGACTTCACCCGTAGGTTTTCTGAAGAGCATTTTTGAAGCCTAAAGTGGGCGGAGCCGGCCGTCGCCATCTTGGCCTTGCGTCACTCCCGGATAACAGAAAATAGAGCTGGTAAGTCCCGCCCATCCGTAAAACCCCGCTGGACCTCTAGGTTGAAAAATCGTCAATGCAAGTGAATGGGAGAAAATAATTATTTTCTGATCCCGTTTGAATTGTGCCATGAATGTGAACATATGTTGAACGTGAATTTTTTATATAATGTTTCATGTTACGAGTTTGACCGTATATTGTACGATTCTTTGTTTAGCAGTTGTGGAAAAGACATAACGAGAAAGACTACATGTCGCCTATGTGACGTCACCCCATAACACATTTCCCTCCACTTGTCAAATCACGGTGCTAATGCTGCGATAATCTATGGAGACAGATCGAGATGCCTATGTGTTTTGTACCCAAATGTCACCATTCAAACCAAATGGGCTGTTCTTTCTTCAGATTCGCGTCGAAAGCAGCGAAGAGTTGTAGTCCACAAAGTGCTCTCACACAAAATCTAACCGTATCAAACTTCTACCAGCTAAATTGTAGCATTCTTTACACGAAACATTATATTAAAAATTCACAGACAACACATTCATGGCAAAATTCAAACGGGACCAGAAAATTTATTTTCTCCCATTCACTTGCATTGACGATTTTTCAACCTAGAGGTCCAGCGGGGTTAGCGGAGGGGGCGGGACTTACCAGCTCTATACAGTGGGGTTAGCGGAGGGGGCGGGACTTACCAGCTCTATACAGTGGGGTTAGCGGAGGGGGCGGGACTTACCAGCTCTATACAGTGGGGTTAGCGGAGGGGGCGGGACTTACCAGCTCTATACAGTGGGGTTAGCGGAGGGGGCGGGACTTACCAGCTCTATACAGTGGGGTTAGCGGAGGGGGCGGGACTTACCAGCTCTATGGGCAAAGAGGCTGAGAAATCACGCCCAAATAGCTCGACGTGATCGAGTTAGCTCAGGCTGTGTTGACGGCTCTGGGTAATGCTTGATAACGTTATTCTATGACAGTACCAAGTCTGCGACTGCACAGGGCCTCGCGCTAAAGTGACACTTGATGATGTAAACTAAAGCCAATTAAAAGTTCCTGTTTTTGCCCTTCGAAACATTATAATAGTTAAAAGACATGGCTACAAGTGAGACTGTGTATTGTGATTCTGTACTATTCTGCTAGTTGAAAATGTATTATGCAGTAACTTAATATTACTCTGAGAGAGTGTGTGACAGTGATTTATGTGCATACATGTCAGTCACTCTTTTTTATAGTCTTTGGTCCGTCAGCGCGGCATCGCTCGTCAAGTTCGTAGAGAGCTTATTCAGTCCATTTTAAATTCTGATTTTGGCCGCCTCTCAAATGGGTTAAACCCATAGACTGTAAAAAATAGGTTAAACCTTGACGAAGGTGTCCCCATTTCCTATATTGCCTATGAAGTTCAAGTAAACGCGCTAGTAAATCCGCGCTCATTCATGTGCATTTATAGCACGGACGGAGAAAGCGCCGACGCCTGCAGGATTTCACCTGACGGTACATAATAAGCATATTATAATCTATCTGTTCCGTGAGAGCAGAACGAACAAGCCTTTATTGACGTTTTTAAATTTGAAAACTCCAAAAAGCAATGAAATTGTCAGACATCCATTAGTGCATGTTCACGGAGGAAAACAACTGAAATACAGCGCTGGTTGTTCTCTCGAACGATACTCGACGACAACGACGGAATCCAAAGGGCTTTCCGTGGGCTTTGTACCCAAGTAATGGGTGTATTAAATTGTATGAAATAATCCCGAAAAAAAAGCACAAACACTGCAGAGAAAGCAAGTTCAGCAGCAACATTTGCTGAGGTGAAGTGACGGCTAGTAACAGCAGACAAAACAAACGGCTAGCATTGACATCAGCGACAACCCACCTGTCACTCAAGTGGCCACACCCTTAAATGCAGAAATTTAAATATTAATCAACTAAACGGATGAGTTATAAAAAAATTCACCCCCCTCACAGTTGTTATGAAGGGCAAAATTAGCTGTATAGACCAAAGCCACATAGAGATCCAGGCTGTAAACATGTTTTTTTCTGCTGTAAAGTTGGTAATTTTAACATGAGGGAGATACAGATTTGACTCACTTCTGCAGCCAGCCCAAGCGGCCAGTCAATGAATTGCAGTTTAACTCACTTCCGTGTTGGTTTCAAGAGAGAAGGGGAGGTTGCCGCTTGTTTAATACTCACGGGACAGCCAGCTCTCTGTGCACGTGCTTCGGGTGTGTGCGCTCAGAAAACCATATATTTCAGAAGTTAACACTGATATGGCTTTAAAACGCATGAAGATAATAAACTTTCACGATGATGAAGAACTGCAATGTCCTCCACAGAGATGATAATCAAAACCAAACAGATAATCTTTGGCAGAGTATCGGAGGAGGCACGATCTGTACAAGCTCCGCCTTCTTCTTCTTCAGCTCATTTGCATTTAAAGATACATGCACGAAAACAGTACGTTTTCTTGCAAAATTGGCATTTACAACATGGTATAATGAATTATCTGTGGGGTATTTTGAGCTGAAACTTCACAGACACATTCTGGGGACACCTGAGACTTGCATTACATTTTGTAAAAAGGTGCATAACAGTTCCCCTTTAAGGTAGTAATGGTGCACACCAAGACCACGGTTCCACAATATGGACACATCTAGCAGGCAATAAAGAAAAAAGAAAACCATGCAGGAAAGCATCAAACTTTTAAGTGGCTAATTTATTCGGTTTAAAATGACTGATAAAAGCACAAGGTGGCTCGAGAGTTTATGTGTATGTGACATCCATCAACAATTAAACTGCACCAATGTTTCAAATCAGGCTCTTTTATTTAACACCAGTCATGCAAAATCTGTTCGCCTTTACTCTTAACCCTTGATAGAACACCTTAGAATCACACTGAGTTTATGAACCACAATGTTTCCAGTAAAGACAGATTCTTGAGTTGAGTTTGCTAACAGCTCTTGCAGCATCTGCTAGTTTCTGGAAAGCTTCCCATTACACCCTCATTAGTTAAGTCTATAAAACTTAATGAAGCACATTTCAGAACAACGTTGAACATCAACATGACCCACATACATGTGGAAAAGACATCAGCAGGATAACCCAGTCGTGTCCGAAGGCCATTTCTTCAACACATTAAAGGTGCAAGTGCCATTGGATCCAGTGAAGATTCTGTAAGACTGGACTGTATTGATGGGAATTATGACTCTTTGCATTACAAGGAAATTTATCAGAAGTACAAACAGAAAGGTTTAATTTAACTTTATTTTCATATCAATGGAAAAATATAACCTCATACAAATGTCTAATTCTGTCCATTGTCTCTTTTTAAAAGCTCGGTGAATGACTCCAATTAAGTGCCGCAAGAAACAAATAAAAAAAAATTACAACCAAAGCATATCAATGCAAATAAATTTGTGACATTGTTGACATGTTTATTTTGCATCTTCTACATGTTAACATATTAAGCTCAAGTCCATTGGTATCCGCAAGGATTTGGCACTCAATTTCCTGCAAAACAAATGGAGAATAAAGTAGGATGTGGAAGTGTGTAATTCCTGAACCCTTCGAACACGGAGCGCTCCGCTAGAACTTTCCCCTCGAGTGGCGAAAGTCTTCCCTTCCTAGGACAGATGAAAGCTCTGCACCATCCATACTAATAAGAGAACCATTTATTTTTATTTAGTAAAAAAAAAAAAAAAAAAAAAGGTAAGGGGGAAAAATTTATACTGCAGCAATTGACTTTCAGAAAAGCATGACGAAGCTCAGCGCCAGTTCACCCGAGTGCTGCCCGTCCCTGACTACCTGCCACTCTCCTAGGTTTACATAAGTGCATCTCACGGAATTTGCAAACAAGATATTTATCATGTTTATTTATTATTGGTTGAAATAGTAAGAGGGGATGTGGAAACAGCTTCCCCTCCGTTCATTCTCACACTCACACTCCAGTCACGCCATTATAAACTCCAGCAGCAGCATTTCCTTCTCGTTCACATCTTCTGACAAATGAATTGTGTGATAGGGACCAATCTGCAGTCGCAACACCTCAAAGATGAATTCTGCAGATGAACAAAACTGTCCTTTCTTTAGCTGGCAAGTCTGTACTAATATGATGCACTAGCTTTTCAAACACAAGTGTGTACAGAATGTAGATCATTTTTAATAATTTTTTGTGGGGTCAGAGACACGTTCTGCACATGGAGAAGAGGTGAAGGTCGTGGGCCACTGAGTTTCTGCTGGCAACTGCTGGAGTTGCACTCTGAAGGTGGTGTGATGTCTCTCGCACTCGTTCTCACTCGCTCACATTCTCAGACACTCATCTCAGCGCACACGTCACTTCTGCTTCGACTTCTATGTGTAAAAGACAGAAGAAACCTCAGTGGGTTTGATTTCCATTATTCTTGGTAGAATTTCCACAGCCAGTAATCTGAAAACAACAAGAACACAGTGGCTGAGAAGAAATCTACAATAATGGAGTAAAACTGACCACTAAGTGGCAGACTAGGGACTTTGAGGACCTTAAACTATGGAAAAACAAATGCAAGACAAACATGTACATGGCACATTTCTCCCTCAAATGAATAGGCTTCACTTTTCTCTATGCATTTCTATGCATCTAATATTTATGACCAGTCCAGGCCTGATGAGCTAACACATTCTGCTGTATTTCCACACTCTGTTAGAGAATGAAACTGCTGAAAAAAAACCCATCAGATGTGCTGAATGAAAAAGCACTGGTCTAAACATAAATCGGACGGACGTTTCGTGCCAAACATTCATGTTGGTGTGAACAGGCCTGAAGACTTGCCCTGTGACTTGCTCAGCAGTCATAAAACCAGAAGCCTTCATGTGTGCACATGCGAATAAAGCCCTGCAGAAACACAGGTCTGAGGAGTAGACACATACCAAGCTTGGCTCTTCAGCTTGCGCAGCTCCTTCGTGGCCCATGTGGCTAAAGTCTTGGTCTTGGTGATCTTGGACCTCCGGCCTTCAGTCAGCAGGTCGTTGATCTGAGGTCGAACCTCTACCAGCTTCATCACGTCTTTCCCAAAAGTTGTACACAGGTCACTTTAGGAGGGGGGAAGAAATGTCAACTTGCATGCTAGACCAATAAACAAGCTACAGGATTAATAAGAATCACCCAAAAAAGAAAACGGCAGTGTCCTTCTAAACCCGACGACTCGCGAGAGCAGAAGGCGGCTGAATTCAGTGTCTGCACTACAACCTCTCCATAAACGCAGAGCACACCCTCGGAGACTAGTTCTCTTGCTGAATCATGATCCTCCTGCTGGAGCTCTGAACCATAATGAGCCCAAAAGGGTGAAGACCGTAATAATGAAGAAAAGACTGGACAATTTACAGACTAAACCTAGTATTGTTTGAGTAACCGGTCCAGGGCTCGTCAACATGGCCAGCGCGAGACACACTCAGGACCGCTGACGTCCTCAATCTCTCATCTCAATACTACTGTTAGCTAGCCGGACTACGCCAGACTTCGCACTTCCGCTCAATTTCAGTTCGCTTCTGTACTCAGTCTGAGATAGCGACCTATCTCCCAGTTTTCCTCCGGCCTCAAAACAGCCGGCCAATCAGCGAACAGAGGGCGGGCTGAGAGCGTGACGTAGACGCTGATTGTACCGTGGATGCGTAGATTTACTTCACATAATCAGCAGAAGTCGTTCACAGCCATGTTCACTCGGTATTTCGCTCGATGGTTTTGTTTTCGCATCATACATGTGTTTACAGTGGAAGTTCAATGCGGCTGAGCCGGCGCATAACACACGCCATAACCAAACGTTATGTGATTGGCTTACGGGTAACCAATGATTTTAAACTTCAGACAAGCGCCCCCCCCCCCCCCCCCCCCCCCCCCGCGAGAAAGAAAAAGCTTTAATTATGCCCTTCCAGACTCTGTCTACGAAGCAAAGCGAAGTAGCAGAGTTTGTTATTACCAGGCTAACTGTTAGCCCTACCTCAGAGTCTAGATGATGAATGAGAAAACACTGGCTTGTCACCCGTTTCTGTTCTTATTTTATTACTTTATTTTATTCTCTGGAATTAAAATTGGAATAGAGAACTGTGAAACTGCACTTCGTGAGAACACAAGGTTATATAGGTCAGTAACAACATCCAGTGAGAGCCTGAAGCACTGGCGCGTCTGAGCGAGCGCTTACCCTATGAGGCCGACAGCGTTGGCAACGACCCCGTCAGAGCGGTCTTCATCCTCAGCAATGTGTTGAATGAAAGACAAGATAAACTCCACACGAGGCTGTACCAGCATTACATCGGCTGCACAGATTGAGGGAAACACATGGTTTATACATGAATCTCTCTCATCTTCACAGTTACGAGACGGATATCAAGGTAAACTTACGGTGTACATTCTCCTGGTCTCCTTTCAAGCCCTGGATGATCCCAGTGTAAGCTTCCAGACAGCCTTCTCTCAGCTCATTCAAATAGTCCACCATATCATAGTCTGTCTGAAACAACATAAGCAGCAACTAGTTAATCTCCCAGTTAGCCTGGTTTAGCTTCCAGTTTGAACGAAGAAAAGAGAGGAAGCAGTTCAGGAAAAGGCCAACTTCATCTCAGGCATTGATAACGCCCCCGGAGGATGAGTTAATGTCCTCTGAAGCAAAACAACAACCCTTTTAAATGCACTATAACCCACGTATGGCCAGCTGTTTTACACGTGTGCATGAGGACACGAGAGTGATGTGGAAGCCCAGACTCCATCACTTCTGGAATGAGCTTCACATCAGTTACCTGGAACAGTTAGTACGAAAGAATCTATTCCCACACACACCTGTTGACGTCTGAGGCGTCTGTGCGCACACGCTTCGGCTCTGTCAGTCAGCGCGAGTAATAGGGGTGGGCGATATCTCGATATTTACGATATATCTCGATATTTTTTAAACTCGATATGGATTTTGACATATCGTATTATATTGATATATTGTTTATATTTAATTCTGATTTCGCCACTTTGCTTGTTTGCCTTCTCTGTGCTGTGCTCGCCCCCGCCCTCCTCCGCCTCCTTGCTTTTGTTCCCCCTCCCCTCGCGTGTTGTCTCATTCAACCAAGTCCCCCGAGTCCGGTCAGGCACATCAATCTTTCCCCGCCCAGCGAGTGCTTGAAGTGCGTCAGAAACAGCGCGCGCGCGCGATCAGTTGTTGTTGGTCATTTTTTGTGTAGCGTCGCCTCTCGCCGCATTGCTTTTGTTTGAGGGCGCTTAACACACTCACACTTAACATGCTCCCCTGTAGAAACGGGCCTGGCAGCTCACGCCAGGTCTAGACACGGTGAAAGTTTCCTGATTGTGACGGATGGCCGAATTTACATGACACATTATAAATTAGCATTAGCCTAAGTTACCTATTCTGCTATATACAGTGTGAAAAAGAAGAGAAGAGGATAAAGGTGGATAAAGACACAGGTAAAGTGATTGTAATGAATGAACAGTTTATCTAATTGCATAGTAGTAAGATACTGTAATTTAATGGCAGTTATTTTTACCTTAAACTTTATGCTAGCAGTTGTTCTGAGTTCTCCAGAGGCCCCAGACAGTGTGATTTTGTAACAATCATGTCAATTTTTAGATGCATTTTTATCACTTTTTTTTTTAAATTAATGTTTTACTCTACAGTTGTGCAGTTTTTGGGGGATATATGGCATTTTTTTTTTTTTTTTTTGCCAAAATTAGTAATGATATTTCTATACAGGTTTATTAAAAATAGTGCAATGTGTTTTATTTCTTCCTTTATTTTACAGTTAAATTATTATTTTTGTATACAGGGATTTTTTTTTTTTTAAATGTCGCAGAAGCACTTTGTTCCTACATGAACTGCCTACCTATTTGCACGTCAATAAAAAAAGACTTTGTGGTATTTGGCATATTTGTTTTTGCAGTAGTTTTTTGGGGGGTTATTTTTCCTGTAAAGATAGAGATATATATCGTATATCGAGATATATTTTTTGCTCCATATCGCCCAGCCCTAGCGAGTAACATTGTCGTCTTTACATCAGCATGAGTTTCAAATCACATTTCATTGGTTCAGACTCATGTCATTGAGGATTCGCTATGAATATTCAGAAAGTTGGAATACTGCACTTTAAAACGAAACTCGTGCTGAGGGGAAGCACCAGGCGTTGGGAAGAGAGCAGAGAATAGTAATAGTAATATTAATACTAATACAGAGGTAGTGTTTTGGGGAGTGTGCAGGTGTGTGTGTGGTTACCTTGTCCACCTGTGCCTGCGAGGCCTGCTGCAGTGTGTCCAGCACAATGTCCAGGTACTTCTTGAATTCCCCTCCAATGGCAAGAGCAATATCACCAAAGACAGACAGGATCTGGGGTTTCACAGACCTGTGCACATTCTCGTTCTGCAAACACACGTTACAGCATGACTCTACGGTAAACGCACCAGCATGACTCTACGGTAAACGCACCAGCATGACTCTACGGTAAACGCACCAGCATGACTCTACGGTAAACGCACCAGCATGACTCTACGGTAAACGCACCAGCATGACTCTACGGTAAACGCACCAGCATGACTCTACGGTAAACGCACCAGCATGACTCTACGGTAAACGCACCAGCATGACTCTACGGTAAACGCACCAGCATGACTCTACGGTAAACGCACCAGCATGACTCTACGGTAAACGCACCAGCATGACTCTACGGTAAACGCACCAGCATGACTCTACGGTAAACGCACCAGCATGACTCTACGGTAAACGCACCAGCATGACTCTACGGTAAACGCACCAGCATGACTCTACGGTAAACGCACCAGCATGACTCTACGGTAAACGCACCAGCATGACTCTACGGTAAACGCACCAGCATGACTCTACGGTAAACGCACCAGCATGACTCTACGGTAAACGCACCAGCATGACTCTACGGTAAACGCACCAGCATGACTCTACGGTAAACGCACCAGCATGACTCTACGGTAAACGCACCAGCATGACTCTACGGTAAACGCACCAGCATTACTCTACGGTAAACGCACCAGCATTACTCTACGGTAAACGCACCAGCATTACTCTACGGTAAACGCACCAGCATTACTCTACGGTAAACGCACCAGCATTACTCTACGGTAAACGCACCAGCATTACTCTACGGTAAACGCACCAGCATTACTCTACGGTAAACGCACCAGCATTACTCTACGGTAAACGCACCAGCATTACTCTACGGTAAACGCACCAGCATTACTCTACGGTAAACGCACCAGCATTACTCTACGGTAAACGCACCAGCATTACTCTACGGTAAACGCACCAGCATTACTCTACGGTAAACGCACCAGCATTACTCTACGGTAAACGCACCAGCATTACTCTACGGTAAACGCACCAGCATTACTCTACGGTAAACGCACCAGCATTACTCTACGGTAAACGCACCAGCATTACTCTACGGTAAACGCACCAGCATTACTCTACGGTAAACGCACCAGCATTACTCTACGGTAAACGCACCAGCATTACTCTACGGTAAACGCACCAGCATTACTCTACGGTAAACGCACCAGCATTACTCTACGGTAAACGCACCAGCATTACTCTACGGTAAACGCACCAGCATTACTCTACGGTAAACGCACCAGCATTACTCTACGGTAAACGCACCAGCATTACTCTACGGTAAACGCACCAGCATTACTCTACGGTAAACGCACCAGCATTACTCTACGGTAAACGCACCAGCATTACTCTACGGTAAACGCACCAGCATTACTCTACGGTAAACGCACCAGCATTACTCTACGGTAAACGCACCAGCATTACTCTACGGTAAACGCACCAGCATTACTCTACGGTAAACGCACCAGCATTACTCTACGGTAAACGCACCAGCATTACTCTACGGTAAACGCACCAGCATTACTCTACGGTAAACGCACCAGCATTACTCTACGGTAAACGCACCAGCATTACTCTACGGTAAACGCACCAGCATTACTCTACTGTAAACGCAGCATTACTCTACTGTAAACTGTAAACGCAGCATTACTCTACTGTAAACTGTAAACGCAGCATTACTCTACGGTAAACGCAGCATTACTCTACTGTAAACTGTAAACGCAGCATTACTCTACTGTAAACTGTAAACGCACCAGCATTACTCTACGGTAAACGCAGCATTACTCTACGGTAAACGCACCAGCATTACTCTACGGTAAACGCACCAGCATTACTCTCCTGTAAACGCAGCATTACTCTACTGTAAACTGTAAACGCAGCATTACTCTACTGTAAACTGTAAACGCAGCATTACTCTACTGTAAACTGTAAACGCAGCATTACTCTACTGTAAACGCAGCATTACTCTACTGTAAACTGTAAACGCAGCATTACTCTACTGTAAACTGTAAACGCACCAGCATTACTCTACGGTAAACGCAGCATTACTCTACGGTAAACGCACCAGCATTACTCTACGGTAAACGCACCAGCATTACTCTCCTGTAAACGCAGCATTACTCTACTGTAAACTGTAAACGCAGCATTACTCTACGGTAAACGCAGCATTACTCTACTGTAAACGCAGCAGTGGAAACACCATATTCTGCTTTATAGAGGGAGAGAGAGGAAAATGAAACAAAAGCTTCAGAAACACTTTCTTATTGCCTGACACTGGCCTCGATTAAGTTTTAGTTTGTTTCGGTAAACTATAATAACCTTGTCACACACCACAGCTGTTATTTATAAGGACATCTTTCATCTGGTCAATGGAATGAAAAAAAATATTTACACTAGGGGTGGGAGAAAAAAAAAAAAAAAAAATTCGATCCATCGATGCATCGCGATTCTCTCTCCAACGATTCTGGATTGATTCTGAGAATTTAAGAATCGATTCTGAGCTTAGTTTTTAACCAGATATGCGATGACGCTGAGTTTGCTTTAGAAACACCCGAAATCTGCTTTCTTCCAATTCCTCACACACATACATACACCAATCAAACTTTCCGTAAAATAATCTTTCATAAGTTCGGAAAGGTTGAAGCAAATTACTAGGACATTCACAGGCTTCAGGAGTACGCAAGCTCAAGTTTTATTTGTATATTCTCTCACATGCAGGAAGTTCAAGCTCAAATAAAAACGAAACTGGTGTCGTTTATAATGAATGCCGCAATAATTTGCTTTCTACTTATATTTTTCCATTTTAGTTCTGACTTCCACTAAATTAAGGATATTTTGTGTGGGCAGTAAAATGTGTGACAATCTTTTTCCCCTCTCAATGCATTAGACCAGGTGCATCTTTTCCAGAAAATATGGTGTCTCACATAGTATTATAGTAGCAGCGCAATACCAATCACATTGTACAGATGCGTGATTTCAGAGGGTGTTCTGTTGCACATGCGCGCGCACACAAACACACACACACACACATAAAAGGTGTCTTTAAGGAAATGGCTATTACTTACACCCAGGTTTTCCAGCAGTAGCTGCATCATTTCATCACAGTGAGGCAGAATATTGGCCATCAGCGCTCGACACAGATCACACACCAGCCCCACCGCAGCCAGACACACCTGCACACACACCACAAGCAATGCATCGCATCTGTGGGACTCTTTCAAAGAACTTTACATTGGCCATGCAACACACCCTACCATACCATAAATCAGTGTAAACAACTTAATTTTAAATATGAAGCTCAAGGTTATATTTTAAAAAAGAGATTGTTTGGGTTGTGTGAATCGTCCACTAAAGAGCCTCTCAGTGGAAGCTCCTGTAGTTGTAGAGTCCCGCAATATCCAGCGTGGCCACGAGACCGCAGGGTCGGCACACGCTGGGTGAAATAGACTCGCTTTCTCTGTGATGATTCAAAATCCTGAGCTGCAAATCCTCAAAGCAGCAGGAGGAACAATCATCAACAAACTCTGGCGCTTCGGCACAAGCGTTACCTGATATTCTGCGTAATTCTTCAGCCCGATGACCAGGAACGGCTTGAAGGCTTCCATGTATTTCAAGAAATCACTGCCCAACACTGGATTGGAAGGAAAAGGGGAAAGTTAATTCATTCACAGCTGTAACGAGACACTGATTAAAGCATGTGAACTTCATGTGAAGCTTCTTTTAGTCCTGAAGGCTTCTCAAAAAAGTTTAGTCAGATTTTAACTTATTTTATCATATCCTACATCACCTTCTCACACGGACGTCAAGTGTCACACACAAACATGAACAAGAAGCAATGTTATGCAGCTCAAACGAACAGAAAGAGCCAAAAGAAAAGGATAAGATTGTCAGCTGTAATGCACTGGAGACCCGATCAAAACCACCGGGGGAAACGACGCCAGAGAACGTGTGCCAGTATTTACAACGTGGCCATGCGGGATATGCAGGCCTCACCTTCCACTAGCATGAACAGCGCGTATAGCTCATGTGCTAGCACCAGGACGTGCAGGCCTCACCTTCCACTAGCGTGCTGACGGCCATGAGCGCGTCCTCCTGAACGCCTCCAGAACCAGCCGTGCTCTGGAACATGCGCAGCAGAGACGCCATCACCACATCTGAGATCTGCAGCGCGTCCTGGTGCTGAACCTTACGCAGCACGTTCTGTTGGAGGACAAGACAGCTGAGAACACACACATCAGACACACACACACTCACGGTCAGGTGTTCTGAGGTCTGACCTGCAGGGTGGCGCACAGGAGAGACTGCAGGTCATTGAACTGGATCCTGTCTGACGTGCTCTGGATGTGAGACTGGACAAAACACACAAGCATTCAATTACATCAGCTCAACACTAGCATCATCCGCATACACTGCTGCTATATCCAGAACAAACCAAGCTGTGGCTTAACATCTCACACACGCAGAACTATTTAATCTATTCTCATTTTGTTGAAATAATACGGATTATTAAATCTCAGAAAATAACCAAGCTTTCAGTCTGTGCTGTTTTCAAACCTCACATTTACCTCAGAAAAGCCATTCGATGACCATAAACTTGAAAGTTAGCTAGAAAAATAACTACAGAAGCATTCTGGTAAATATATGCACCATATTACATACTCACATCTTCACTTAACCTCTTCGTCAATATTTAATGTTCGTTTGAATAAATTAGTCAGTTTTGTTTTTATAAAAATAACGAACTTGGGGTAGAAACAATTGTCTCAAAGTTATTATAAAATATTATATTAAATATAATATATTAGTTTAATATCTTGAGTAATTGCCTTGCCTATAGACCTTATGCACCAGAGAAACGAGGGCGCCGCCATCTTTAGAATATTGTCTTTGAACTTCCGTTTTTCCAGTCGCTCTGTATATTTCTATGGCATTGCTGTCCAGGAGTAATTAGCTTTTGAAGTGGATTTACTTAATATAAAGTTAACAAAAGTTAACGAAAGTTATCATGAGGATTGTAATGTTTAAACCAGATGTCTTAACAAATGTCAGTAGACCGGGAAGATTTTAAAACGAGCCGCTTATTCATAAATACGCAGAATCGCTGTGAAAATAAAACCGGAAGTCAAAAGACAACGAGCGCAGCGCTGAAAAGGGGCGGGGCTACATAAGGTCTATACAAATCAGTTAGTTTCAACACTAATGTAGCCACTGACAGGGTTCAGGGTCAGGAGAACTGAACTGAATAGGATTGCAAGCTTGTGAAAGGAAAGCAAATTGAATCGTGTGATGTCTGACTCCCCAGCCCTACTCAACATCATTCCCATGAGCAGCGAGTGGCTCTTCTTCACCTCCATTTGCAGGACCTGCTGCAGTCGCTCCATGATGACCAGCGTGGTCTTCTGCACCGCCGGGTAACAGTCCTTCGCACTGTTCTTCACGATCTCCATCAGGGCCTCGTACGCTGCACTGCGCAGGTTATTCTGATGCCCATCGGGCCTGCCAACAGAGAGACAACACTGCGAGCCTCAGAGAAGAGGATAACCACAGAAGAAGAGCCTGTAGTCATGATATTATCTAATATCTTAAATCATGACACCAAGTAATAACATTACTGGCCCTTTTTACACCAGGTATTATTATTCACCGTTTTTGGATCGATCACAAGAGGTCATCACTAAATACAGCTGGAAATGGGCTGATCAGATCTCTCAAATCACAAATGGAGGTATTTAAAGATGGATGTGGACACACTGCACTGAAACGTCCTGAACGTGTTCTGGACAGCAGTGACCCTGACCCGACCCGTTCTGGACAGCAGTGACCATCACCTGACCCTAACAGCAGTGACCCTGACCCTAACAGCAGTGACCCTGACCCTAACAGCAGTGACCCTGACCTGACCCTAACAGCAGTGACCCTGACCTGACCCTAACAGCAATGACCCTAACAGCAATGACACTGACCTTAACATGACCTTAACAGCAGTGACCCTAACATGACCTGTCCTGGACAGCAGTGACCATCACCTGACCCTAACAGCAGTGACCCTGACCCTAACATGACCTTAACAGCAGTAACCCTAACATGACCTGTCCTGGACAGCAGTGACCATCACCTGACCCTAACAGCAATGACACTGACCCTAACATGACCTTAACAGCAGTGACCCTAACATGACCTTAACAGCAGTGACCCTAACATGACCTGTCCTGGACAGCAGTGACCCTAACATGACCTTAACAGCAGTGACCCTAACATGACCTTAACAGCAGTGACCCTAAAATGACCTGTCCTGGACAGCAGTGACCCTAACATGACCTTAACAGCAGTGACCCTAACATGACCTGTCCTGGACAGCAGTGACCCTAACATGACCTTAACAGCAGTGACCCTAACATGACCTTAACAGCAGTGACCCTAACATGACCTGTCCTGGACAGCAGTGACCCTAACACGACCTTAACAGCAGTGACCCTAACATGACCTGTCCTGGACAGCAGTGACCCTAACATGACCTTAACAGCAGTGACCCTAACATGACCTTAACAGCAGTGACCCTAACATGACCTGTCCTGGACAGCAGTGACCCTAACATGACCTTAACAGCAGTGACCCTAACATGACCTTAACAGCAGTGACCCTAACATGACCTTAACATGACCTTAACAGCAGTGACCCTAACATGACCTGTCCTGGACAGCAGTGACCCTAACATGACCTTAACAGCAGTGACCCTAACATGACCTTAACAGCAGTGACCCTAACATGACCTGTCCTGGACAGCAGTGACCCTAACATGACCTTAACAGCAGTGACCCTAACATGACCTTAACAGCAGTGACCCTAACATGACCTGTCCTGGACAGCAGTGACCCTAACATGACCTTAACAGCAGTGACCCTAACATGACCTGTCCTGGACAGCAGTGACCCTAACACGACCTTAACAGCAGTGACCCTAACATGACCTGTCCTGGACAGCAGTGACCCTAACATGACCTTAACAGCAGTGACCCTAACATGACCTGTCCTGGACAGCAGTGACCCTAACATGACCTTAACAGCAGTGACCCTAACATGACCTTAACAGCAGTGACCCTAACATGACCTGTCCTGGACAGCAGTGACCCTAACATGACCTTAACAGCAGTGACCCTAACATGACCTTAACAGCAGTGACCCTAACATGACCTGTCCTGGACAGCAGTGACCCTAACATGACCTTAACAGCAGTGACCCTAACATGACCTTAACAGCAGTGACCCTAACATGACCTGTCCTGGACAGCAGTGACCCTAACATGACCTGTCCTGGACAGCAGTGACCCTAACATGACCTTAACAGCAGTGACCCTAACATGACCTTAACAGCAGTGACCCTAACATGACCTGTCCTGGACAGCAGTGACCCTAACATGACCTTAACAGCAGTGACCCTAACATGACCTTAACAGCAGTGACCCTAACATGACCTTAACATGACCTTAACAGCAGTGACCCTAACATGACCTGTCCTGGACAGCAGTGACCCTAACATGACCTTAACAGCAGTGACCCTAACATGACCTTAACAGCAGTGACCCTAACATGACCTGTCCTGGACAGCAGTGACCCTAACATGACCTTAACAGCAGTGACCCTAACATGACCTTAACAGCAGTGACCCTAACATGACCTGTCCTGGACAGCAGTGACCCTAACATGACCTTAACAGCAGTGACCCTAACATGACCTGTCCTGGACAGCAGTGACCCTAACACGACCTTAACAGCAGTGACCCTAACATGACCTGTCCTGGACAGCAGTGACCCTAACATGACCTTAACAGCAGTGACCCTAACATGACCTGTCCTGGACAGCAGTGACCCTAACATGACCTTAACAGCAGTGACCCTAACATGACCTTAACAGCAGTGACCCTAACATGACCTGTCCTGGACAGCAGTGACCCTAACATGACCTTAACAGCAGTGACCCTAACATGACCTTAACAGCAGTGACCCTAACATGACCTTAACATGACCTTAACAGCAGTGACCCTAACATGACCTTAACAGCAGTGACCCTAACATGACCTTAACATGACCTTAACAGCAGTGACCCTAACATGACCTGTCCTGGACAGCAGTGACCCTAACATGACCTTAACAGCAGTGACCCTAACATGACCTTAACAGCAGTGACCCTAACATGACCTTAACAGCAGTGACCCTAACATGACCTTAACAGCAGTGACCCTAACATGACCTGTCCTGGACAGCAGTGACCCTGACCCTAACAGCAGTGACCCTAACATGACCTGTCCTGGACAGCAGTGACCCTAACATGACCTTAACAGCAGTGACCCTGACCCGACCCTAACAGCAGTGACCCTGACCCTAACAGCAGTGACCCTAACATGACCTGTCCTGGACAGCAGTGACCCTGACCCTAACAGCAGTGACCCTGACCTGACCCTAACAGCAGTGACCCTGACCCGACCCTAACAGCCGCAGGTATTATTTAGGAAACAAGGTACAAGATGGTGTTGAAGCTTATGCGCTTCCTTTTCCTAACCATCTACTGAAAGAAAATAAGAGTTTATAAGAAGTTTGTGTTGCACAAGTGAACGAGCCGCCTGTGTCAGGTGTGTGCTGATGCTTACCTGTCTGTGGTCTCCAGCAGCTTCTGCACGATGAGCTCGAAGGACGAGGACAGGCAGTAAGTGCTGGGCTCCTCCTGGTCCTCGGCGGCGTCCGTGGCTTCATACGCAGCTTCAGCCAAACTAGAGAAGGCCTGAAAACAGCATCTGTCAGCTCCACCAACACACCGATCACACTCTACACTGGGTGTCTTCAACTACTACACGTGCTTTTAGAAAATACAGCATTTGATTCAAATGTAGACTGAACAAATTTAGCAAATTTCTCACCAGACTGACTTTTGCTGCTATTGAGGCGATACCCAGACCGGGTTAGGGCTCAGGGTTAAGTTAGGACTCGCACAGAGTCACGGCCAACAGTGTCATTACATATGCAACTACATGCACACACTTCACAATGCAACATTTATATTGCACCAATATTTATGCAAATACGTAGAGGTTAGGTCTGCCAAGTAGGGAAGTCGCGATAACCACGATATTGTAATACCGCAATACTGACAATCCCACCGCAGAGAAACGCAAGCAACCGTCTGTGATATTCACATTTTTTCATAAGGCTATGCCCTTCTTGTTTTACACGTTGTGTATGAGAGAGTTAATAAGACTGTTTATGGTGATTTGTACAGAGGCCCGTGGATTTGCACTCATCAACAAGCCTAAACAGACAGTGAATGTGAGCGAGAGGTTGAGAGAGTGAATCAATGCCATTGATCTCTATGAAGTAAAGCTTCAGTGTTGCTCATACGACACATTGCTAGTCAGCTGAGTCTTGTAAAGTGGCACTTCAACAACTTGTTTCATTACATCTATCTTTGAATGAATCAGCGTTTGAATGTGTTAGTTGAATGAACGGTTTAATGACTCACTTAAAGAGTCCGTTGCTGCCTAGTGGCGTAACACAGTAAGTGCACTGTGCCCGTGTAGAGCTGATACTGGTGACATCAGCAGAAAGCCTCTCGTCCCGGCAGATTTAAGGATCGGAATTGTTATAATCTGTAATGTGGACCCTCATTCTGCTCACTTTAGTTCCCGTTTCAACACGTTTAGTTTCAGTTTCATTGGCTCCTTATGTCCTCGTTTTCATCCCTGCTGACCACATTGTAACCCTTTATTTATATAGCAATAAATACATGAATGGCGATGATACTGCATATTGTGATGAGCGATATCATTGGTGTATCTACTGCGAACATTTCATTTGTTATGCGAGATGTGATGTAATAAATACGCAATATTTTGACTGAACTGCTACTATTTCGGCGCACTTCAATAAGCTACAGAATGCTGGTTAATGAGTTTACATTAGGGCTGGGCGATATATCGCATGACATTGTTAGGCGCATCTCGTCAGTAAAGCCGGTTCCTTGATTAGTAGTAAATCGCCATCGCCTGCTTTCAGATGGAGCGGCATTCACTACACAGAGCCGTAGTTCACTGACAAGCTGAGCCATATCGCATTAGTTATTGCAGGCGATGCGTCCGTGATATTAATGCGATATTAATGTGATATGGCTCAGCTTGTCAGTGAACTACGGCTCTGTGTAGTGAATGCCGCTCCATCTGAAAGCAGGTGATGGCGATTTACTACTAATCAAGGAACCGGCTTTACTGACGAGATGCGCCTAACAATGTCATGCGATATATCGCCCAGCCCTAGTTTACATGCCAGGTGTTGATTGGTTAATTGAAACTGGTTAAGAATAAAGTGACTATAAAACTGATACTAACACATTTACATAACCAGATTATTCAGAAGATGACGTGCATGTGGTCAAGACTGTGCATGTAAATGCGCTCCCTGATCAGTGGTCATCATGAAAGCAGTCATGTGACAGAACATGAAGGTGTTGTTACCCAGCAGACGTTGGAGGCCACGCGTGGTTCGGCCCCGAGGCCCTCGATCAGGCACTGCAGGAGCGGGGCCAGATACACCTCATTAATCGCAGCCTCGGGGAGCAGGTCACAGATGCGTCCCAGCGTCCAGGCCGTCGTGTCCCGCACCACCACACTGGGGTCCTTCATCAGCTCGATGAGCGTGGGCATGGCCTGACAACACACCGAGAGCGTCACACACACCTCCAGTCACACAGGTCAACCGCTGCATTAGCCTCGAGTGTAAACCGTTACCTGGATGACGAGTGGTTTGAGCTGGTTGAGTTCGGGACCCTCCAGAATGGACCCAAAGGCCATGACCGAGGCGTCCCGGTAGCGCCAGTCGGGGTGCTTGATGTGCTCTTTGATGAAGGGCAACACGTGTGGCACCACATCGTCCTCACAACACGTGGCTAAAAGCATCAGACACACGCCAGCGGCCTTACACGGGTTCCAGTCGTCATCGTCATCATTCTCGTCCTTCAAACAGCACATACAGACTCAGTAACATTCCCATAGGATTCAGGGAATTAACTCTAACACTATATAGCAGCAAACACTTTCATTTTTTCAATGCATATGACTGGAAGCCAGAGCTGGTCTTTTGTATATGAGCTGCTCCATTACATGATATATGAGTAATATAAGTGACAATACAGCACAACTAATTCTATAGAGCTGATAGTTCTGGTCCTGGAGGCTGAATACAGACAAACCAGCTTTACAGATGTGAACTGAATGTAAAAATACTGTACATGACACTGCTTAAAGCCCAAAGTATACTTCGGTCGTAAGCATACGCGTGCAACCTCATTTTCTGGAAACAAAGTCCACTAGATAGTGCGCACGTGCCGAACGAGTCTGTGGCCGCACTCCTGGCCAAAGGAGTATACTAGTAAAAGCGGAGGGAAACGTGGAAAATGAAGTATACCCAGGACTTTAATTCAAATACTAAATCATACATGACCATTAAAAGTAGAACTACTACATGAAACATCAGTTGACCTAGCATCTGTTTACTGTGCAGCATACATAAAGGCCAAACTACTAAACATGAACTGTATATACAAGTTACAAAAAGTCTGTTCATGAAAAAAATGCATAAAAGCAGCAAAAAAACACCAACTTCTACTCCATCCACTTACAGGCTGCATTTCTGTGTGATTTTTGTGTTATTTGTTACTCTAATAACTGATAGGCTACTGTTATAGTCATGGTCATACTGTTAAATGGAATAACTAAATGCAAACTAGTTATTTAAAGGTGCCGTAGAATGGATTATTTTATAATTTTATAATGTTTCCTGGGGTGCCCTTATAATGTTAGTATGTTTTTAAGATCAAAATTTGTTATAATTAATGGAAGAAATAAAAGGCATATTTCCTAGCCTGATTTCATCACCTGGATTGAACACTCTGTTTGAGGGGCGTGTCTGCTGTGAGACTTCAGTGTTGTTGCCCACTGCTGTGATTGGCTGACATGCTTACATATGAAATATCTGGCATTACATGTAGAGCTATCAGGAAAACTTACTATTACAGCTTTTATACATTTTTACTATTACAGCTATCGGGATTAACGAATCATGAGAAGTTTAAGTATTTAGATCTATTCCCATCACTTAAAAGTTTGCAGTGATGAGCATTGAGCAGATGACAGCCTGTTGATCGCGTGAATGAAGATCTTATCACTGCAACGCGATTTACTGATGCATAAACAGTGTTGAACGACTTTGAGAGAAAGATTATCTGTCTGAACTTGAACAATTACACATCAGAAATTCACATAACCCACTGGTTCTCCAGAGGCTCGGATGAAGGAACTAAAAAAATACTTTTTTTTATGTTCATTTGTAC
Organism: Squalius cephalus; assembly: GCF_949319135.1. Taxonomy (NCBI): domain Eukaryota; kingdom Metazoa; phylum Chordata; class Actinopteri; order Cypriniformes; family Leuciscidae; genus Squalius; species Squalius cephalus. The sequence continues at coordinate 153,865 of NC_137129.1, forward strand.
ATCCAAACACTGAGCAACTGCCATGCTTCGTTCGCTCGTTTGCAAGCCACGATGTCTCTCGAGGAAAAAACAATATCGCGCTGGATCTAGATAACAGTGTAAATTATTGTTAATAAAATCACTACTTGCTGCTTGCGGGAATATAACGTTAGTTGAAATTGCCCACCTTCGTCCGTTTGAGACGCCGAGAGAAGCCTGGCTGCTTGATATTGTTCCAGGTTAGAAAAACAGTCCGTGGTGAAATGGGCAGAGCAAACTAACAACTTCGAATTAAACTGTAGCGGGATCAGATTATAGATAGATAGATAATAGATAGATCTGCCATTTTCCCTATGATCCTCGCTTGTTTCTTCACCTGCAGAACTTCTGATGATTCGGCTGCGCAGGTCCTCCTGGCATTGAACATGGGCTGGCATATCCAAATGTTTAGAGGCGTACATATTAATGATCCCGACTGTTGCGTCACAGTCGGTGTTATGTGGAGATTCGCCTGTTTTTCAGGGGTGTTTTTCAAAAACGAGATTTAAATAAGAAAGAGAAAACTATGGTGTTTGAGACTCACTGTATGTCATGTCCATGTACTGAACTCTTGTTATTTAACTATGCCAAGATAAATTCAATTTCACATTCGAGGGCACCTTTAAGACAAGTTTATAAGCACACCAAGTATATGACTCGAGTTGGTTAGTGAATGAGACTCAGCGTATTGAGTGTGTGTGCCACTGTCTGCCAGTGATAATCAAGGAAGTTCCTGCTCACACACCTTACACCTGGGAAAGCCCCAGCCATGACACCAGCTTTACCTGTTTGGTGAGCGTCTGCGTGAGGATGGGCACCAGGTACTGCAGAGCTCCTTTAGCATAGAACTTGCTCGTGTGCTCTGGAGGACGACCCTGTTCAGAGGCCTGAGGACAAACGTTAACAAACATCAAAAACTAAAGCATTTGTTTGACTTGCAGATTGCAGATGAAACACCAGCATCACCTCAGTGGCTTCAATGGCCAGATCCATTTCCTCGTCACAGACGTTGGACCAAAACTCAATCCCCTGTAAGGCCACTTCATCAATGTCGCTCTTCATGGCCTCTATTGTGATCTGGACACAGAGAAGCTGGTGAGACACTGACAACATCACTGGCATTCAACTCAAATTCGTCATTTGAGTTCTGCTGTCATTTTAGTTTAACTAATGATTTCAGCACTGTTCTTTAATATTTTAAATCTACATTCAATTTATGTCATCATGGTTTTAAACTACAACATTCCCTACAAAGGTTACATGTTTTTGTGTCGTTTTCTTCTGGTCTGATTTGGTAATAGGTGTGGCCTCTTAAGAAAGAGTCATGTGCACGCAGACACAAACCTGTCTCAATAGCAGCGCTTCAGATGTCTCTATTCAACACACTGACAAGCTGATGAGCTGAACCAGGGGTTTAATTAGCGAGACATCTAAAGCATTCTGGGAGGCTCACACCAAAAGCACACGCACCAAAGCAGTGTTTATTTCATATCTCTTTATTCTATTGCATTTATTTGTGCTGTTGTTTACAATGTTTATTTTATTCTTATTTTAGACTTTTTTTAAATACAATTTTGCACTGAAGAAAAGTTGATTTTGTTTGTATATGCTGTTCTATAGTCCTTAGAAAGAAAATCAGAATATGTATTGGCAGATCACTTACAAAAAAAAAAAAAGATTTGGCCAAGAAAATGACAATTGGTGCATCTCTAATTAACAAAGAGACAACGCCACTTTCAACGGTGGCTTCGTTAAAATAGCTGGCCTAATAATAAACTGCCCAAACATTAGTACTCCATGTCAATGAATCACAGTTTTGGGACTGATTCATCTTTCATTCTCACACAGGTTGTCAGTCACAAGAGAATCTTTGAAGCCTATACGTGACCTCATTATGAACCTTGTTAGTCATTCCACAAGGTATCAGGGCATGAATACAGGTATCATTCAACATCCTCATCTGCAAACTTACAGCAAACAATGCAGGGCCCATGTACGTCTCCATGTACTGATAATACAAGGACATGATCTTCACCAGGTTCTGTAACGCAGCCACTCTCACCTACAGAAACACAGAATTAGACATGTACTGCTTCCAAAGCATCTTACATCATTAAACACACGAAAAACGAGAGGAACGCACCCTGGTGTCCGGACACTGTGTGGCTTCACAAACGACCTGCATGATGAAGTGTCTCTCAGTCTAGAGAAGGAGAAAGTGAGAGATGTAATGCCCGTTTACTGCATAAAGCCTTCTAACCGCACCGTAACTGGCAGTACCTCCTTATCAAAGTTGGCTTTTGTGAACTCCAGTGAGTTGAGCAGCGCATTAGTGGCAGCCAGCTTGACGTTGTTGCTGGGCTCCTCCTTCCTCATGCCCTGGATGATGGCGGTCAGGATCTGGTTGGCGTTGTCCTGAAGGTGCTCTGGGTCCTGAAAGGGTTGGCCAGGTTAAATTAAATGGGCATCATGAAACAGCGCAGTAACAGGGTTATGATTATGATTATGGCTGAGGACTCAATGTCCTGGCAGAGTTAGGGTTATGATTATGGGTTATGATTATGGCTGAGGACTCACGATGTCCTGGCAGAGTTATGGTTATGATTATGGTTATGGCTGAGGACTCGATGTCCTGGCAGAGTTAGGGTTATGATTATGGGTTATGATTATGGCTGAGGACTCAATATCCTGGCAGAGTTAGGGTTATGATTATGGCTGAGGACTCACAATGTCCTGGCAGAGTTATGGTTATGATTATGGCTGAGGACTTGATGTCCTGGCAGAGTTATGGTTATGATTATGGTTAATGGCTGAAGACTTACGATGTCATGGCACAGTTATGGTTTTGATTATGATTATGGCTGAGGACTCATGATGTCCTGGCAGAGTTATGGTTATGATTATGGTCATGGCTGAGGACTCATGATGTCCTGGCAGAGTTATGGTTATGATTATGGTCATGGCTGAGGACTCATGATGTCCTGGCAGAGTTATGGTTATGATTATGGCTGAGGACTCATGATGTCCTGGCAGAGTTATGGTTATGATTATGGCTGAGGACTCACGATGTCCTGGCAGACTTATGGTTATGATTATGGTTATGGCTGAGGACTCGATGTCCTGGCAGAGTTATGGTTATGATTATGGTTAATGGCTGAAGACTTACGATGTCATGGCACAGTTATGGTTATGATTATGATTATGGCTGAGGACTCATGATGTCCTGGCAGAGTTATGGTTATGATTATGGTTATGGCTGAAGACTCATGATGTCATGGCAGAGTAATGGTTATGATTATGGTTATGGCTGAGGACTCACAATGTCATGGCACAGTTATGGTTATGATTATGGTTATGGCTGAAGACTCACAATGTCCTGGCAGAGTTATGGTTATGATTATGGTTAATGGCTGAAGACTCATGATGTCCTGGCAGAGTTATGGTTATGATTATGGTTATGGCTGAGGACTCACAATGTCATGGCACAGTTATGGTTATGATTATGGTTATGGCTGAAGACTCACAATGTCCTGGCAGAGTTATGGTTATGATTATGATTATGGTTAATGGCTGAAGACTCATGATGTCCTGGCAGAGTTATGGTTATGATTATGGTTATGGCTGAGGACTCACAATGTCCTGGCAGAGTTATGGTTATGATTATGGTTAATGGCTGAAGACTCACAATGTCCTGGCAGAGTTATGGTTATGATTATGATTATGGTTAATGGCTGAAGACTCACGATGTCCTGGCAGAGTTATGGTTATGATTATGGTTATGGCTGAGGACTCACAATGTCCTGGCAGAGTTATGGTTATGATTATGGTTATGGCTGAAGACTCACAATGTCCTGGCAGAGTTATGGTTATGATTATGGTTAATGGCTGAAGACTCATGATGTCCTGGCAGAGTTATGGTTATGATTATGGTTGAAGACTCACAATGTCCTGGCAGAGTTATGGTTATGATTATGATTATGGTTAATGGCTGAAGACTCATGATGTCCTGGCAGAGTTATGGTTATGATTATGGTTGAAGACTCACAATGTCCTGGCAGAGTTATGGTTATGATTATGGTTAATGGCTGAAGACTCACAATGTCCTGGCAGAGTTATGGTTATGATTATGGTTATGGCTGAGGACTCACAATGTCCTGGCAGAGTTATGGTTATGATTATGGTTAATGGCTGAAGACTCACAATGTCCTGGCAGAGTTATGGTTATGATTATGATTATGGTTAATGGCTGAAGACTCATGATGTCCTGGCAGAGTTATGGTTATGATTATGATTATGGTTAATGGCTGAAGACTCATGATGTCCTGGCAGAGTTATGGTTATGATTATGGTTGAAGACTCACAATGTCCTGGCAGAGTTATGGTTATGATTATGATTATGGTTAATGGCTGAAGACTCATGATGTCCTGGCAGAGTTATGGTTATGATTATGATTATGGTTAATGGCTGAAGACTCATGATGTCCTGGCAGAGTTATGGTTATGATTATGGTTGAAGACTCACAATGTCCTGGCAGAGTTATGGTTATGATTATGGTTAATGGCTGAAGACTCACAATGTCCTGGCAGAGTTATGGTTATGATTATGGTTATGGCTGAGGACTCACAATGTCCTGGCAGAGTTATGGTTATGATTATGGTTAATGGCTGAAGACTCACAATGTCCTGGCAGAGTTATGGTTATGATTATGATTATGGTTAATGGCTGAAGACTCATGATGTCCTGGCAGAGTTATGGTTATGATTATGGTTGAAGACTCACAATGTCCTGGCAGAGTTATGGTTATGATTATGATTATGGTTAATGGCTGAAGACTCATGATGTCCTGGCAGAGTTATGGTTATGGTTATGGCTGAGGACTCACGATGTCCTGGCAGAGTTATGGTTATGATTATGGTCATGGCTGAGGACTCACAATGTCCTGGCAGAGTTATGGTTATGATTATGGTTATGGCTGAGGACTCACGATGTCCTGGCAGAGTTATGGTTATGATTATGGTCATGGCTGAGGACTCATGATGTCAGGGCAGAGTTATGGTTATGATTATGGTTATGGTTGAGGACTCACGATGTCCTGGCAGAGTTATGGTTATGATTATGATTATGGTTAATGGCTGAAGACTCATGATGTCCTGGCAGAGTTATGGTTATGATTATGGTCATGGTTGAGGACTCACGATGTCCTGGCAGAGTTATGGTTATGATTATGATTATGGTTAATGGCTGAAGACTCATGATGTCCTGGCAGAGTTATGGTTATGATTATGGTCATGGTTGAGGACTCACGATGTCCTGGCAGAGTTATGGTTATGATTATGATTATGGTCATGGCTGAGGACTCACAATGTCCTGGCAGAGTTATGGTTATGATTATGGTTATGGCTGAGGACTCACGATGTCCTGGCAGAGTTATGGTTATGATTATGGTCATGGCTGAGGACTCATGATGTCAGGGCAGAGTTATGGTTATGATTATGGTCATGGTTGAGGACTCACGATGTCCTGGCAGAGTTATGGTTATGATTATGATTATGGTTAATGGCTGAAGACTCACGATGTCCTGGCAGAGTTATGGTTATGATTATGGTCATGGCTGAGGACTCATGATGTCAGGGCAGAGTTATGGTTATGATTATGGTCATGGTTGAGGACTCACGATGTCCTGGCAGAGTTATGGTTATGATTATGATTATGGTTAATGGCTGAAGACTCACGATGTCCTGGCAGAGTTATGGTTATGATTATGGTCATGGCTGAGGACTCATGATGTCAGGGCAGAGTTATGGTTATGATTATGGTTATGGTTGAGGACTCACGATGTCCTGGCAGAGTTATGGTTATGATTATGATTATGGTTAATGGCTGAGGACTCATGATGTCAGGGCAGAGTTATGGTTATGATTATGGTCATGGTTGAGGACTCACGATGTCCTGGCAGAGTTATGATTATGATTATGGTCATGGCTGAAGACTCATGATGTCCTGGCAGAGTTATGGTTATGATTATGGTTATGGCTGAGGACTCACGATGTCCTGGCAGAGTTATGGTTATGATTATGGTCATGGCTGAGGACTCATGATGTCAGGGCAGAGTTATGGTTATGATTATGGTTATGGTTGAGGACTCACGATGTCCTGGCAGAGTTATGGTTATGATTATGATTATGGTTAATGGCTGAAGACTCATGATGTCCTGGCAGAGTTATGGTTATGATTATGGCTGAGGACTCATGATGTCCTGGCAGAGTTATGGTTATGGTTATGATTATGGTTAATGGCTGAAGACTCACAATGTCCTGGCAGATGTATCCGATGGCCTCGAGCGTGGACTCCTTCATGTGCTCAGTGCTGCTGGGGTCCGTCACATTGGCCACCAGCTGAGGGATGAGCTCGGGCCACTGGTTCACTGGGATCTCTGCGCACGCGATGCCAGCCACACACTGGGACGCTGAGCTGGGCCGATAGGTCTCCGTACCCAGAGTCTGCAGCACCTACAGCACACGAGACCAACACACAGAAATCAAAGCTGGTGAATGACGAATCGACTGCCTGTTGACCCAGCGATGGACAGCCCTACTGGAGACCAGACAAACAACATTCCTAGCTCTTCTAAAGCCCAAAGACTCATGCGAGTGCTGCGGACTCTGAATGTGAAGGTCAACACACATAAAAGTAGAGATGCTTGTGATACTGATGTTGCATCAAGAGGCACAATCCTTAAATACTGATAATTAATTCTGCTACATATTTAGCGTGACAATTAACTCTTTTGCTGCCCATGATGGAATTTTCCGGTTTTCCACTGTTATACGGTAGGGGGCGCTATTAGGCAACTTCTGAAAGAGAACAGAATCTCCTGATCAAAACACAGAAGAAACAGAAACAAGCGATAACGTATTAAGGCAAATGCATGTGTAAAATAATGCGATCATCAGTATTAAACAGCATTTAAATCAAACCTGCCTAATGTTACAGAATGAAATGTCGAACCATCAAGAGGAAACGACTGAAGCTTTGAGTGTTGATGGACTAGATCTGTGTTTGATCATCGTCCTGAATCTGATCTGGATGTAGTCTTCGACAAATGAGATTCTCAGCAATTTTTTTAACCCTTTACTCAAAATGTTGCTTTTTTAATGAAACTTACATTAAAATGTTGATGAAAAAATAATGAAGCTGAATAAAACAGTTTTTTGTTTAAAAGCAGAGGCTCTATTCTTTCTTTTGATACACTGCATGTTCAGATAGATATTGATACAGCAAAATATTCTGGGGGACATGAACCTTTCGAGATAATGATCACATGCTGGCGGTGGCTGGCAACTCTACAGAAACGCTGGTAGGGAAAGAGTTAAGGAGTAAAACAAGTTTTGAAACAGAGAGACAAGAGTTTCACACTAAATAAAGCTGCATAACGTGACATTTATGATCATGGATTGAATGAATTATATTAAAATTGGACATTCCATTACAATTAATAAATTGTTAAGTCAGTAAATATTTAAAAAGTATGCTATAGTTATAATTTAAGGATAAAACCAGCAATTAAAAGTAGTATTTCAGTATGGTTTCCATACCGGTGACACTGGCCTTGATTATTCAGACTACACTGCCTTTATGTTGATTGTACATTAATATGAGGATTCATTGAGCCAACACATCTATAAAAGTTTTAAATGTAAGCCACAATTAATTATGAAACAAACAAAAAATATATATATTTTAGGGATGGGCATTTTTAAAAAATATTGCATTTGAATATTCGGGCTCATAAAATTCGAATATTCGTTTATTTAAATGACGTTTAACGAAAAAGCCTTTATTTTTAGTTAATATTTTTGTTTTGTTTTTGTCACCATTTATATACACAACAAGCTTACAACATATGTTAAAGTTTTCTTTTAATTGAAAACATTGGACAGTAGGCCTATGTGTAAACAAAAAAAGATAAAGAACAAAAGGATTAAGCTCAAGCAGCGCGAACGGAAAAAAACGGCTAATAAAGCAGAGTAGCAGATTGCGCCAGTTATCGTACAGAACGTACACACACTCGAGTCAGCATATGATTATCGTGTTTATATTGTTTCACATTTGTGTTGAGAAAAACAATAATATCCACATGCAGGCGCGCCGCCAGCAATTTATGCTCGAGTGAGAAAACGCGCTGCGCTGACAGACGTTTCAGAGACACAAAGATAACGGTGTTCTAGTTCTAAGTTTCTTACAGCACTTCTGTTCTTAAACCTCTCCCTCAACGAAACTTAAAGGTCCAGTATAATGCAAAATTCACTTTTGCATGCTGTTTGGACATAAATGTGTTGGCAGTGTGTGTACACAACCACCCAAGAGTGATAAAAAAAATCCACTCACTCTTTTATTAATCCCCATAAATCATCAGCACCGTCTCCCAACGACCTGTCTTCAGCATGCGGCTTTAGTGACGTCACTACAGCACAGGCCCCGCCCACGAGTGTTGACAGACACTGCCGTTTAGCATAGCCCCGCCCTGATCGAGCTCATTGCTGCACTGACGAGAATGTCTCCCAGCGTTGTAGGTGTTGTGTGGCTGGATGTATTAATCCACAGAGCTCTCTCTATTTACTCCCGAAATCTGAGGCAGCCGCTGAAGACGAGGTGGAATTATTTTGTTTTTAAAGAAAATGCTCCCTCAACGCTACGATTCGTTTATGTACATGCGCACTTCTTGTAACTTACTGTGTTTACTCAGCTCTTACGGTGATTTTCTGGAGTAAAACTGACGCTTCATCTTTTGTGTGATGTACAATAAACTTTATGAAACTCATCAGTATATGTTTGATCATCATTCGGACCTGGTCCGAAACAGCAGACTTGTAGGCTATTAATAATGGATACATACAAGCAGATGACAAATACGTTATAACCGTAATTAAACTACTAAACTATACCTGTTCCATCTCCATACAGCACTCTGACTCTGTAGGCATTATTGTCCGACTCCTGGTCGAAATGAACACCGTTACTGAGAGTTTCTGATATTATCATCATTCCGTGAGATGAAATTGTCCTGAGAGACTGAGCGCGAGCTCGTGAGGCTCCGCCCCCTGTGCCGGCAGCAGCAGCTCATTTGCATTTAAAGGGCACACACTAAAACAGCGAGTTTTTCTGAGCCCCAAAAAATGACAATTTAAACATGCTGTAAAAAATGATCTGTTGGATATTTTGAGCTAAAACTTCACATTCACACTCTGGGGACATCAGAGACTTATTTTACATCTTGTGAAAAGGGGCATAATACAGGACCTTTAAAGGAAGAATACGTCTCTAAATCATTTAGCTATTAGAAGAGTCATCATCTCGGATCCTCGCACTACAGCTGCGCTTGCCTGCAGTCGTGATGGACAGCTGTCTCTCCTCAGTCGACTGCTGTTTGGGTTTCATGTGATTTCTCATTGTGGTGATGATATTATAACTCCAGATTAATTAATTTGATCAAAACTAATTCCATTTTGTAAGATCAATAACCTAATTTTCGACTAGTAATTCCAAACTTCGCGAGGCAGACGACGACATTATGATGAAATACAAACAACTTGTTAAACACGCGCCACAGTGCCACCCAGTGCATTTAATGATAACTGCGAGTTAGTGCTTGGGATTTATCAGGGATTCACTGCATTTACGACCCGCAAAGTATTTACGGCTTCATAAATTCTGATAGTATTTTATTTTTCGAATAATAATTACAGATCGAATATTCGTGCACATCCCTAATATATATACACACACACAATAGAATCCTGTACAAAGTTTATTTTTTAGGGAATGCCATAAGGTCTTGAGGAGTCCGATTAACACAAATCTGTTCATTTTGCACAATTCAATGAATCCCTTCCGTCAGTGAATATTTGCTCAATCACCAGACCTGAACTATGGCTAAAGCCGTGAGCGGTGCCCTAACCCTGACCTATAGTGTCCGGCGTCGTGTGCGCACTGAGGGGATGTGGGCTTACGTAGTTCTTGATCTCCCTGCGTGCGCTGGAGTCGATGGCCAGCCATCTCTGCTGGTTCTGGGTCTTCACATCCGGGTCCTTCGAGGTCAGGGAGTTCTTCACCTGCAGACCCGCTGCCACTCGGGCCACCTGTGTGTTCCCGGGATTGGCCAGCACCTTCGACAGCTCCACCAGGAACGTCGGCTGAAACAAACCGAGACGTGGGTTTAGACCAGCCCTCATACTGGAGGAACGTCAGATGATCCAGAGCAATCTAGAGCTCTCTCCTTCACCTCGACACACACACACAGTGAAACATGCTAACGCGCAGAAGATGCTAACCCTGTATTCAAACATGGCTGTACTTGAGCTGATCATGAACCTGCCAGAGTCTCAGTGCTCATGACGGTCACTGTACAGGACAGCGAGGTTCGTGTCGTTTCATGATTACTGGTTGTATGTCTCTACAAACACATCCTGATCCAGCTGGAGTTACAGCAGCTTCCTAAAGATCACTCTTAAAATAAAGGCTCTTTTAGAACCAAAAATGGCTTTTCTGTGGCATCACTGCCAGAACCTGTATTTTAGAGAGTGCAGTCTTTGGTTTCAGACCCATCCAGGAACTCAGTGAAGAGAGAGAGGTCAGTGTGACAGACATCAGAGCCGTGAATGAGTGTGTGTGTGTGTGTGTGTGTGTGTGTGTGTGTGTGTGTGTGTGTTTGTGCTTCATCACCAGGTTCTCGATGGCCGCCTGCTCCAGAAACTTCTGTGCCGCTTCCAGCTCATTTCGATCTGAAAATCAACCACAATCAAGAAGAAACTCATGATCAATCACGAATGAAGCATCACAGCTTTCCTCTCCCGCCAAACACCCGCGTCTCAATCGCTGTAGCAAAACTGCACACACACACACACACACACACACACATGCTGTGATCGGCTTCATTCCCGCCTCACACTCAACAAAAAACCCACTCGCTCACATGCCTGCAGTTTACATGTATTAAAGAGCGAGAGAAATGGCGGACACTAAAACCGAGCTTGAACTTAGAAACTTTCTGAAGCAGATAGCAATGACTGAGAACTAGCCATGCTAGCACCTAGCCACTTCCTGAGTAGCATGCTAACCTGCTAATAACTTTATCGAGACTAACCTGCGAACGCGACAAACCTCGCAACATCAGCACATGTGCGGGAATATGAGGAAGAGCTTTGAGTTATTATATTTACTCTGATAATCGCATTCTCCGCCCGTGAGAGACTCGGGTCGCCGCACAGGCCGGCAAACGCCGTTTACAAACGCGACGCGCGCAGGCTTTGACGGCTGACGCGCGCGTTTGCTGTTCTCGTCGACAGTCTTTAGAAATAAAGTGCAGCTTTATGCGTTTCAGCAGCTGTTCCCACAACAGGACAAGCGTCGAGAGGCCTTCGCTATATTAGCCGCCCGCTAACACACACACACACACACACACACACACACACACACACAAACCCTTCAATCTAGGATCGCACGCGTGAGAAACACACACATGTGTGGATCAGACGCGTGCGGGCGAGGCTCGTGTACCTGGAGACACGGTTTTCTCGAGGATTGTGATCAGCTCCATCCTGACGCGCGCAAACGCGACGAGATCTGCAGTGACGGGAACGAGGAATCGGTCGTGTAAAGTCAGAATCGCGTCCACGCCTAATAACGAGGACGAGCAGTTCTCGCGGGTATCCGCTTCTTCATCAGCCGCTGTCGCGAGGAAAAGGCCGCGCGGAACTCCCGCCTGCGAACGATATCACGCGCTGACGTCACGCGCTGACGTCACAGTCTCCGCCCATGCGCAGCATCACGATGCTCGCGCGGTCCGTGTCACAAACAGCATCATCAGTCTTACAGTTTTTCACAATTGCTAAAACATTTCGTTTCTCACAGTTGCTAAACCTCATTCTCTGAACCAAATTCCTAAACCCAAAATAGCCTAAACCCATTTCTTGAAAAAATCACTCTTTCTTTAAAACCTTTAACAAGTTCAGCCAGTTAGACACCCTTTTCAAATCCCATGCACAAAAATTCTACACACATTCAGTGTTTACACACAACAGGCCAAAATTGTTAACACTTATTTCTAATGATGTGATCAAACCAACTGTATGAAATATGTTGAGTATGAAATATAAAAAGTGTACAGGTGCGCTGACTGATGATATAAACAATAGATGGAAACAATCTGAGAGGCAGAGGAGGAAGAGTATGTGTAAGAGGAGGAAGAGTATGTGTAAGAGGAGGACGAGTATGTGTAAAAGGAGGACGAGTATGAGTAAGAGGAGGAAGAGAAGGAAGAGTATGAGTAAGGGGAGGAAGAATATGAGTTAGGGGAGTAAGAGGATGAGTAAGAGGAGGAAGAGTATGTGTAAGAGGAGGAAGAGTATGTGTAAAAGGAGGACGAGTATGAGTAAGAGGAGGAAGAGAAGGAAGAGTATGAGTAAGGGGAGGAAGAGTATGAGTTAGGGGAGGAAGGGTACGTGTAAGAGGAGGAAGAGTATGAGGAAGAGGAGGAAGAGTATGAGGAAGAGGAGGAAGGGTACGTGTAAGAGGAGGAAGAGTATGAGTAAGAGGAGGAAGAGTATGAGTAAGAGGAGGAAGGGTACGTGTAATAGGAGGAAGAGTATGAGGAAGAGGAGGAAGATAAGGAATAGTATGAGTTAGGGGAGGAAGAGGATGAGTAAGAGAGGAAGAGGAGGAAGAGTATGAGTTAGGGGAGTAAGAGGATGAGTAAGAGGAGGAAGAGTATGTGTAAGAGGAGGAAGAGTATGAGTAAGAGGAGGAAGGGTACGTGTAAGAGGAGGAAGAGTATGAGGAAGAGGAGGAAGAGTATGAGGAAGAGGAGGAAGGGTACGTGTAAGAGGAGGAAGAGTATGAGTAAGAGGAGGAAGAGTATGAGTAAGAGGAGGAAGGGTACGTGTAATAGGAGGAAGAGTATGAGGAAGAGGAGGAAGAGAGTAAGAGGAGGAATAGTATGAGTTAGGGGAGGAAGAGGATGAGTAAGAGAGGAAGAGGAGGAAGAGTATGAGTTAGGGGAGTAAGAGGATGAGTAAGAGGAGGAAGAGTATGTGTAAGAGGAGGAAGAGTATGAGTAAGAGGAGGAAGGGTACGTGTAAGAGGAGGAAGAGTATGAGTAAGAGGAGGAAGAGTAAGAGGAGGAAGAGTATGAGTAAGAGGAGGAAGATAAGGAAGAGTATGAGTTAGGGGAGGAAGAGTATGAGGAAGAGGAGGAAGAGTATGAGTAAGAGGAGGAAGGGTACGTGTAAGAGGAGGAAGAGTATGAGTAAGAGGAGGATGAGTAAGAGGAGGAAGAGTATGAGTAAGAGGAGGAAGAGTAAGAGGAGGAAGAGTATGAGTAAGAGGAGGAAGATAAGGAAGAGTATGAGTTAGGGGAGGAAGAGTATGAGTTAGGGGAGTAAGAGGATGAGTAAGAGGAGGAAGAGTATGTGTAAGAGGAGGAGGAAGAGTATGTGTAAGAGGAGGAAGAGTATGTGTAAGAGGAGGAAGAGTATGAGTAAGAGGAGGAAGGGTACGCGTAAGAGGAGGAGGAAGAGTATGTGTAAGAGGAGGAAGAGTATGTGTAAAAGGAGGAAGAGTATGAGTAAGAGGAGGAAGGGTACGCGTAAGAGGAGGAGGAAGAGTATGTGTAAGAGGAGGAAGAGTATGTGTAAGAGGAGGAAGAGTATGAGTAAGAGGAGGAAGGGTACGCGTAAGAGGAGGAGGAAGAGTATGTGTAAGAGGAGGAAGAGTATGAATAAGAGGAGGAAGATAAGGAAGAGTATGAGTTAGGGGGGTAAGAATATGAGGATGAGGAAGAGGAGGATGATTAAGTGTAAGAGGAGGAAGAGTATGAGTTAGAGGAGGAAGAGTACATGTAAGAGGAGGAAGAGTATGTGTAAGAAGAGGAAGAGTATGAGTTAGAGGAGGAAGAGAAGGAAGAGGATGAGTAAGAGGAAGAGTATGAGTAAGAGGATGAGTAAGAGGAGGAAGAGTATGAGTTAGAGGAAGAGTATGAGTAAGAGGAGGAAGAGTATGTGTAAGAGGAGGAAGAGGATGAGTAAGAGGAGGAAGAATATGAGTAAGAGGAGAAAGATAAGGAAGAGGATGAGTAAGAGGAAGATGAGTAAGAGGAGGATGAGTATGTGTAAGAAGAGGAAGAGTATGAGTAAGAGGAGGAAGGGTACGTGTAAGAGGAGGAAGAGTATGAGGAAGATGAGGAAGAGGAGGAAGAGTATGAGTAAGAGGAGGAAGATAAGGAAGAGTATGAGTTAGGGGAGTAAGAATATGAGGAAGAGGAAGAGGATGAGGAAGAGGAGGATGATTCCGTGTAAGAGGAAGAGTATGAGTTAGAGGAGGACAAGTATGAGTTAGAGGAGGAAGGGTGTGAGTTAGAGGAGGAAGAGTATAAGTAAGAGGATGAGTAAAAGGAGGAAGAGTATGAGTTAGAGGAGGAAGAGTACATGTAAGAGGAGGAAAAGTACGTGTAAGAAGAGGAAGAGTATGAGTTAGAGGAGGAAGAGAAGGAAGAGGATGAGTAAGAGGAGGAAGAGATGGAAGAGGATGAGTAAGAAGATGAGTAAGAGGAGGAAGAGTATGAGTAAGGGGAAGAGTATGAATAAGAGGAGGAAGAGTATGTGTAAGAGGAGGAAGAGGATGAGGAAGAGGAGGAGGAAGAGGAGGAAGAATATGAGTAAGAAGAGGACGAGTATGAGGAAGAGGATGAGGAAGAGGATGAGTAAGAGGAGTAAGAGGATGTGTAAGGGGAGGAAGAGGATGAGGAAGAGGATGAGAAAGAGTATGAGGAAGAGGATGAGTAAGAGGAGGAAGAGGATGTGTAAGGGGAGGAAGAGGATGAGGAAGAGGAGGAAGAGGATGAGGAAGAAGAGGAAGAGGAAGATGAGGAAGAGGATGAGGGAGGATGAGGAAGAGGAATAGCACACTACTGTAACACTACTCCAACACTCTACTGTAACACACTACTGTAACACACTACTGTAACACTACTCCAACACTCTACTGTAACACACTACTGTAGCACATAACTCTAACACACTACTGTAACACTCTGCTGTAACACTCTGCTCTAACACTCTACTGTAATACACTACTCTAACACACTACTGTAGCACACTACTGTAGCACACTACTGTAACACTCTACTGTCGCACACGACTCTAACACACTACTGTAACACACTACTGTAGCACACTACTGTAACACTCTACTGTCGCACACGACTCTAACACACTACTGTAACACTCTACTGTAGCACTCTACTGTAACACACTACTGTAACACTCTACTGTCGCACACGACTCTAACACACTACTGTAACACTCTACTGTAGCACACTACTCTAACACTCTGCTGTAGCACACTACTGTAACACACTACTGTAGCACACTACTGTAACACACTACTGTAGCACACTACTCTAACACACTACTGTAACACACTACTATAGCACACTACTCTAACACACTACTGTAACACTCTGCTCTAACACTCTACTGTAGCACACTACTGTAATACACTACTGTAACACACTACTCTAACACACTACTGTAGCACACTACTGTAACACACTACTGTAGCACACTACTCTAACACACTACTGTAACACTCTGCTGTAACACTCTGCTCTAACACTCTACTGTAATACACTACTGTAATACACTACTGTAACACACTACTCTAAAACACTACTGTAGCACACTACTGTAACACACTACTGTAGCACACTACTCTAACACACTACTGTAACACTCTACTGTAACACTCTGCTCTAACACTCTACTGTAGCACACTACTGTAATACACTACTGTAACACTATTCTAACACACTACTGTAACACACTACTCTAACACTACTGTAGCACACTACTCTAACGCTCTACTGTAGCACACTACTCTAACACACTACTGTAACACTCTACTGTAGCACACTACTGTAACACACTACTCTAACGCTCTACTGTAACACACTACTCTAACGCTCTACTGTAACACATTACTCTAACACTACTGTAGCACACTACTCTAACACTCTACTGTAGCACACTACTGTAGCACACTACTCTATCACACTACTGTAACACTCTGCTGTAGCACACTACTGTAGCACTCTACTGTAGCACACTACTGTAACACACTACTCTAACACTCTACTGTAACACTACTGTAGCACACTACTCTAACACTACTGTAGCACACTACTGTAACACTCTACTGTAGCATACTACTGTAACACTACTCTAACGCTCTACTGTAACACACTACTCTAACGCTCTACTGTAACACTACTCTAACGATCTACTGTAACACACTACTGTAACATTACTCTAACGCTCTACTGTAACACACTACTTTAACACTACTGTAACACTCTACTGTAGCACACTACTGTAACACTACTCTAACGCTCTACTGTAACACACTACTGTAACACACTACTCTAACGCTCTACTGTAACACACTACTGTAGCACACTACTGTGCACACTACTCTAACACACTACTGTAGCACAATACTCTAACACACTACTGTAACACTACTGTAACACACTAATGTAACGCTCTACTGTAACACACTACTGTAGCACACTACTGTAGCACACTACTCTAACACACTACTGTAACACACTACTGTAGAACACTACTGTAACACTCTACTGTAGCACACTACTGTAACACACTACTGTAGCACACTACTCTAACACTCTACTGTAACACTACTGTAACACTCTACTGTAGCACACTACTGTAGCACACTACTGTAACACACTACTGTAGCACACTACTGTAACACACTACTCTAACACTCTACTGTAACACTACTGTAACACTCTACTGTAGCACACTACTGTAGCACACTACTGTAACACTCTACTGTAGCACACTACTGTAGCACACTACTGTAACACTCTACTGTAGCACACTACTGTAACACACTACTCTAACGCTCTACTGTAACACACTACTCTAACGCTCTACTGTAACACATTACTCTAACACTACTGTAGCACACTACTCTAACACTCTACTGTAGCACACTACTGTAGCACACTACTCTATCACACTACTGTAACACTCTGCTGTAGCACACTACTGTAGCACTCTACTGTAGCACACTACTGTAGCACACTACTGTAACACATTACTCTAACACTACTGTAGCACACTACTGTAACACATTACTCTAACACTACTGTAGCACACTACTGTAACACATTACTCTAACACTACTGTAGCACACTACTCTAACACTCTACTGTAGCACACTACTGTAGCACACTACTCTATCACACTACTGTAACACTCTGCTGTAGCACACTACTGTAGCACTCTACTGTAGCACACTACTGTAGCACACTACTGTAACACACTACTGTAGCACACTACTCTAACACTCTACTCTAACACTCTACTGTAACACACTACTCTAACACTACTGTAACACACCACTCTAACACTCTACTGTAGCACACTACTCTAACACTCTACTCTAACACTCTACTGTAACACACTACTGTAGCACACTACTGTAACACTCTACTGTAACACTACTCTAACACTCTACTGTAACACTACTGTAGCACACTACTGTAACACACTACTGTAACACTCTACTGTAGCACTCTACTGTAACACTACTCTAACACTCTACTGTAGCACACTACTGTAACACACTACTGTAACACACTACTGTAGCACACTACTGTAACACTACTCTAACACTCTACTGTGGCACACTACTGTAACACACTACTCTAACACTCTACTGTAACACTCTACTGTAACACACTACTCTAACACTCTACTGTAACACACTACTGTAACACTACTGTAACACACTACTCTAACACTCTACTGTAACACTACTGTAACACACTACTCTAACACTCTACTGTAGCACACTACTCTAACACTCTACTGTAACACACTACTGTAACACTACTGTAACACACTACTCTAACACTCTACTGTAACACACTACTCTAACACTCTACTGTAGCACACTACTCTAACACTCTACTGTAACACCCTACTCTAACACTCTACTGTAACACTACTGTAACACCCTACTGTAACACTACTGTAGCACACTACTCTAACACTCTACTGTAACATTACTGTAACACACTACTCTAACACTCTACTGTAGCACACTACTGTAACACTACTGTAACACACTACTCTAACACTCTACTGTAACACTACTGTAACACTCTACTGTAACACTCTACTGTAACACTACTGTAACACCCTACTGTAACACACTACTGTAGCACACTACTCTAACACACTACTGTAACACACTACTCTAACACTCTACTGTAACACACTACTGTAACACTCTACTGTAACACACTACTCTAACACTCTACTGTAACACACTACTGTAACAGAGCTTAAGAGCGTTCCTGGAGCTCAAACAGTAGAGCGTTGGGTTCGGTTATGGGTTCGATTCCCAGGGAAAGCAAGAACTGATAAGAATGTAAATGTGTAGCTTGAAATGCAATGTAAGTCGCTTTGGATAAAAGCGTCTGCCAAATACATCAATTTCCCGGGATCATGTTTCTCCCAGTTTCTGACTCGGACATAAACTAATTCAGCGCTTTGACTCCGTCTGGAATCGGATTAGTCAAAATCACAAATGAATCATACAATGCGATCTGTGAACTGGTTTATTTATAAGAATGAGCACAAAAGAATAATTCTTCATGAATTGACATCTGTCAGGTCTTATGGCGGGTCATGATTTGTGCTGATGTGTGTATGAACAGTAAAAGGTTATATATTATGAAGAAAATTAATTATTTCTCATAAACATCAACTACAGGGCAAGACACATTTACTGCATCCTCATTTAGTTCTTACTGGAACCCAATATAGTGTTTTTCCATGTTATTTCTATTAAACAACACTGACACCTTTAAGTATATGGTGATATTAAGGAATAAACATTTCATTAATCATTTCATTCAAAAACCAATGCAGCAACAATTTTTTTGAAATGTTAGACTGTACATTGGCCTACACAGATATGATGAGGAATCTGTTGATTAGAGAACAGAAGGAAACTGGAGGGAAAGAGCATCTGAATGTTGTCAGTGACGGTTCTCTAGAGCCAAGCGTTTCTCCATGTTCTCAAACGCTTCGTTAGGGTCAGTTACTGTAACCGGTCCTTCATCGTCAGTGTTCTCCAGCGGGTCGTTACTGTAACCGGTCCTTCATCGTCAGTGTTCTCCAGCGGGTCGTTACTGTAACCGGTCCTTCATCGTCAGTGTTCTCCAGCGGGTCGTTACTGTAACCGGTCCTTCATCGTCAGTGTTCTCCAGCGGGTCGTTACCGTAACCGGTCCTTCATCGTCAGTGTTCTCCAGCAGGTCGTTACCGTAACCGGCCCTTCATCGTCAGTGTTCTCCAGCGGGTCGTTACCGTAACCGGTCCTTCATCGTCAGTGTTCTCCAGCAGGTCGTTACTGTAACAGGTCCTTCATCATCAGTGTTCTCCAGCGGGTCGTTACCGTAACCGGTCCTTCATCATCAGTGTTCTCCAGCGGGTCGTTACCGTAACCGGTCCTTCATCGTCAGTGTTCTCCAGCAGGTCGTTACTGTAACAGGTCCTTCATCATCAGTGTTCTCCAGCGGGTCGTTACTGTAACCGGTCCTTCATCGTCAGTGTTCTCCAGCGGGTCGTTACTGTAACCGGTCCTTCATCGTCAGTGTTCTCCAGCGGGTCGTTACTGTAACCGGTCCTTCATCGTCAGTGTTCTCCAGCGGGTCGTTACTGTAACCGGTCCTTCATCGTCAGTGTTCTCCAGCGGGTCGTTACTGTAACCGGTCCTTCATCGTCAGTGTTCTCCAGCGGGTCGTTACTGTAACCGGTCCTTCATCGTCAGTGTTCTCCAGCGGGTCGTTACTGTAACCGGTCCTTCATCGTCAAGTGTTCTCCAGCGGGTCGTTACTGTAACCGGTCCTTCATCGTCAGTGTTCTCCAGCGGGTCGTTACCGTAACCGGTCCTTCATCGTCAGTGTTCTCCAGCGGGTCGTTACTGTAACCGGTCCTTCATCGTCAGTGTTCTCCAGCGGGTCGTTACTGTAACCGGTCCTTCATCGTCAGTGTTCTCCAGCGGGTCGTTACTGTAACCGGTCCTTCATCGTCAGTGTTCTCCAGCGGGTCGTTACTGTAACCGGTCCTTCATCGTCAGTGTTCTCCAGCGGGTCGTTACTGTAACCGGTCCTTCATCGTCAGTGTTCTCCAGCGGGTCGTTACTGTAACCGGTCCTTCATCGTCAGTGTTCTCCAGCGGGTCGTTACTGTAACCGGTCCTTCATCGTCAGTGTTCTCCAGCGGGTCGTTACTGTAACCGGTCCTTCATCGTCAGTGTTCTCCAGCGGGTCGTTACTGTAACCGGTCCTTCATCGTCAGTGTTCTCCAGCGGGTCGTTACTGTAACCGGTCCTTCATCGTCAGTGTTCTCCAGCGGGTCGTTACTGTAACCGGTCCTTCATCGTCAGTGTTCTCCAGCGGGTCGTTACTGTAACCGGTCCTTCATCGTCAAGTGTTCTCCAGCGGGTCGTTACTGTAACCGGTCCTTCATCGTCAGTGTTCTCCAGCGGGTCGTTACCGTAACCGGTCCTTCATCGTCAGTGTTCTCCAGCGGGTCGTTACTGTAACCGGTCCTTCATCGTCAGTGTTCTCCAGCGGGTCGTTACTGTAACCGGTCCTTCATCGTCAGTGTTCTCCAGCGGGTCGTTACTGTAACAGGTCCTTCATCGTCAGTGTTCTCCAGCGGGTCGTTACTGTAACCGGTCCTTCATCGTCAGTGTTCTCCAGCGGGTCGTTACTGTAACCGGTCCTTCATCGTCAGTGTTCTCCAGCGGGTCGTTACTGTAACCGGTCCTTCATCGTCAGTGTTCTCCAGCGGGTCGTTACTGTAACCGGTCCTTCATCGTCAGTGTTCTCCAGCGGGTCGTTACTGTAACCGGTCCTTCATCGTCAGTGTTCTCCAGCTCTCTCCTGCTTCTCAAACGCTTCAACCTTCTAATATCACCGAAACATGTCATCCTGAATTTCTCTGACAGATTTATAAAACACAATGACAGAAGACAATCAGAACTCTTCGAGGACCAATGGAAGTTTCCAGAAAAAGACCCAGATATTGAAGACTTTGTTCACAGTGCAGAGGAAATACACTTTTCCTTAAATCTGATTTAATGGCAATTTAATCTAATAGTGGCCTGATTTTTCCTGTGAGGACCTGTGGCTTTCGCTCGCACATTCACACTGGATATCGAAGTAATGTGTAAAACTGTTAGAAAGAAATGTGATTTTTACAGCTTTTAATTAATGATGACACAGCAAAACAGACCGTTTGGATTATCACATGAACATATGTATGATTTTCTCCTATGTTAAAGTTAATAATCAACATGATAATCCATGTTCTGACGATGCAACTGTCTGTCCTGATGCAGAGGCACTTTGGTCCAGGTCAGATAAAACATTTTATTGTCGTCGTTGTTTTTTAAAGACAATCTGCTGTTGTAGTTTACACTAATCTTAAAATGTAGGCATTCAAATCAATATTTTATTTAACATAATTCATATTGCAGTCATCGTGAACAACTGGGATTTCAATATACACAACAGAATTGTAACATTTTACGGAACCATTCCTAACCCTACGTCATACCCTTCCCTCCTCAAGAAAATCCAATCCCACCCATTCCCAACCAGGAAAACTATAGCAAAACATCTTAAGGTCTCCCAAGCTCACAACAGCCCAATTTGCAGACGGATCCTGTGGATCTCGTGTTAACCAGTCTCCAGGCTCAACAGGTTATCAATTTGTCAATACTATCAGAATTGGTCAGATGCGATGCTATACACGTCTTTTTTTTTTTTTTTGCAAACATAAAATTAGTGACTACTAAACACAGTTGAATATGTGCGACGCGAGGCAGGATCCCCGTCGCTGACGCCCAGAGGAAATCAGTCCTCAAGCCTTCATAATGGAATACAAGAGAAGTGAAATGACGTCTCGCTCTCGGTTCATGTCTGTGAGTGGGAGGATAAGTTAGCATGTGAATCTCAGCAAAAATAAACAGTGGGTACCAGCATAGTGGCAAAATACGACTGAATTCTCTGAGCAACAATCACTGACCAGCCTTTCCCAGCCTATTCCTTAATAACCCCCCCGCGCTCCGGTCAGTGTGTCGGTCAGTGCATCTCAGCGCATGTAAACGATAAATGCATTCTCGGACGTGAGGGCCGGCGCGCGGGACTATTTCAGACAGCGCTCGAAGTACGTAGCACCCACGTATCCGCCGCGCAGCGAGCGCTGGACGTTCTGCTCGAAGAGCCGCCGGTTCGTCTGAAGGACTTCGGCCGCTTCTTTATTCAGCGGGTCTTCGGGATTCGGCTCCTGGAAGCGGAAACACATGGGAACGATTAGCACAGGGCTTGCTCACAAACGCCACAAATGAACGGCATGCAAGTTGGATTTTCATGTCTGTAAATGACACACCAATTAAAGGATAAGTTCACTTCAGAATTTAAATTTCCAGATAATTTACTTATAGTGGATATAGTGGACGTCAATGGGGTCCAACGGGTTGAAGGTCCAAATCTGAGTTTCAGTGCAGCTTCAAAGTCTCGACACGAGGAATAAGAGTCTTATCTAGACAAACCATCAGCCATTTTATAACAAAAATAAACATTATATACTTTTAACCACAAATGCTGGTCTTGCACTGGCTGTGCTGCGACACACATTACGCAATCAGGTTGAAAGGTCAAGCGTGACGTAGGCGGAAGAACAGGCCCAGTGTTTACAAAGAGAATGTGCAAAGACTGAGTCAAACGCCAGTTACAAAAAATAAATAAACGGTAAACCAACGATGTCGGATGATTTTGAAGTTGGAGGAGAAAATTAGTTTTTTGCCCTTCCCTACATTTTCCGCTTACGTTAGTTTACCACCAACGAGATTACTCAATGCATGAAGTTGTGGCGTGCAAGACCAGCATTTGTGGTTAAAAGTATATAAATGTTTATTTAGTTCTAAAATGTCCGCTGGTTTGTCTAGATGAGACTCTTATTCCTCGGCTGGATCGTGTCGAGACTTTGAAGCTGCACTGAAACTCACATCTGGACCTTCGACCCGTTGGACCCCATTGAAGACACTATATGGAGGAACATCCTGGAGTGTTTTCCTCAAAAACCTTCATTTCTTTTCGACAGAAGAAAGAAAGACTTGAATATCTTGGATGACGTGAGGGAGAGTAAATAATCAGCAAATTTAAATTCTGTGAACTACTCCTTTAAACTGTAAGAAAACATGAGAAGAAATAGATTTTATCTCCGGTGAATGGACTGCATTTAAACTAGGGCAAGCAAAAGATATCATAACAGTGAAAAAACACAATGATGAGGTTAAAGAATAATTAAACGAATCGACATGAACCTCACACGTCATGAAGTTTAGTTTCGAGGTTCGTGTCACCCAATTTGGGGAACACTAATCAACATGACGCGCAGTGATTCGACATTCAGGAAACTAAGCTGAACTTACGAGGAACAGATACTGTAGTCCGTATATGATGGAGTTAATCGTCAAGACCGGCTTCCAGTCTTCTCTGAAACATAAAGAGTCAAAGTGCTTTCTCAGTTACACTCTCGTAATTCATCATGACTATTTCCACACGTCACTCAGTCTGTACAGGATCAGCAGCAAAAAGCACTGCTCAATCCCAGGACCATTTAAACACACACAACTGAATGGTAGAAAGTATTTAGGAAATCATGTAAAAAAAGAGACATGTTTGAGACAAATTAAACGGAATCACTTCAAAATTCACAAAACTGTCATTATTTACTCAAACCTGTAAAAATGTACATCACAAAAGCAGACATTAAAATATAAGAAATAAAAGTGTTTTAGATCAAGCAACAGGAACATTTGTCAAAATCTCTCTGATTGTGTCATGCAGAATAAAGATTTTACAGCATTTAATGAATATTTCTTATATTTGAACACCCAGTGCTAAAGATCTGACAGATTATGAACAGTTCTGCTTTAAAACGGGTTCGCTGGTCTATGATGATAAACGTGAGGAAAAGGTGCACACAATACCTCAAAATATTTAGACAGACGTTTCCTTCGAGGTCGATGTTGGGGTGATAAACCATCGTTTCACATTTGACTTTTGGAGGGTCATGAGGGTAACCCTGTCCCACCTGAAAGAGAAGAGCATCTGACCTTCAGACACGCTGTAATCGCCATTTAACAAGCTTTTAGAATTGCTGTTAGAAGGTAATTTGCAAGGACTAGTACCAGTTAGTTTCCGGTACGAGTATCTTCCTTTCAAGCAAAAATAAAGCCATAAAAACATGGAAGTGACTAAACATGTCAGCTCATCGTAAATACATTTGTAAATGGCAAATTAAGAAATAAAGAAAGGGACAAAAGACAGCAAAAGAAGGTTTACACCATGAGCAGGGCTGGGACGATACACCCATCTCCCACTTCGATTGCGGTTCTACAAGTATTGCGATTCCATATTGCATTTTTTTAACACTAGACCATCGGAGAAGTTAAATCACACACTTATACAGACTGCACATGGTGTATGAGATGAGTCATATTTACAAAAACAAATCATCACATCTTTCTGACTTATTTCAGAAGCATCATTCAGGACTACATTCTCTCGAGTAAATGATTCAATAACTAACCCATTTTTAACAGTCACTTAGTGGCGAAACAATGTAATCGATAAATGCGTTATTTTAAAGTCCAGCTGAAATCAAAATTGACCCTATTTACTTTGTTAGCGCATATTACTAGTCTTGTGGTGAAAAATTAATCCGTGCCAGTTAATACACAGAAAAAAATTGTGTGCCATCGTAATCTTTAATCAAAGTCTGAAAAGCTACTTCCGGTCTGGAATGGCGTTCCTTCTCTGATGATGTAGGATTGACGGCTCGGGTTGGGAAACGCTGAACCACTCAAACCGCTAGTCTGTTAACCCCTCAAACCGCTAGTCTGCTAACCACTCAAACCGCTAGCCTGCTAACCACTCCTCAAACCGCTAGCCTGTGACGAGCAGAGATGGAGAGGAGGAGCGCTGGAGCTAAGCCCTGCGCGTTTCAATATTCCCTTTCACTGGGAAATACGTCACAACTCTGGAGAAAAGTCGTTTCCGGTTCACGCGGACTTTAAGCACCAAGTTTCTGTCAAAAGCTAATTATGACATCAGTGTTCATATTTGAACTTTAAACTTTTATCCAAGTACTTCTATGATAGTTTTAACTATTGCATCACAGAAATAATGATCCTATGAGGTTGAAAAGACTGTTTGTGAAGCGGATTCATGGCGACTCTCTCCGGGTCAGCGCCAGCACAGATCTGAGTGTTGCGATATGATTTAGTCAGAGTTTGGCAGACGAACTGAAGGATCGCGAGTGTGTCTGAATGGAGATCACAGTCTTTCTACTGTCCCATCTCTCTCTAACCCTAACCGTTTCTACTGCCCCATCTCTCTCTAACCCTAACCCTACTGTCCCATCTCTCTCTAACCCTAACCTAACCCTAACTTTGCTCAGGCCTAGCTGTGTTCTCCAGGCAGATCTGCTGTTCTAGAGCCTCATCTTCACCCTCACTGACATCCATCAGTTCAGATTCACCGTATTAGAACACCGCAGGGACTGAGTTACGGAGACGTTTATCCTCCTTTATATCAACAAACGTGTTCAACATGAAAGTTGCTTTGCTCTGTGGATTTGAAGTTCTTTAATGAAATAGAATTTTTGCATTTTAAGAACTGAAAATGAACATTCCAGTTCTCAAGAATTATATTACACAGTAGAACTACGTCCACATGATCTACTAGAGCCGTCTGATGTGCAGAGGGCTGTTATGCAGTGAAGTGATCACGGATTTACTCAAGCTGCTGTTTACCTTAAAACTGAAGACAAATTTCCCACCTTTATAGAAACCCTGTAAAAAAGCAGAGAACATGATAAATGTTTATTAGATTGATCAGGACAGTCAGAAGAACAAAGAAGCTGTCTTGATGAATGGATATTTCCCTGTTGGAAAGCATTACAAACGCAGGTTTCATGCTCCGCTAATTAGATCACAGTTCTTCATTAGTGCTGCTGCTAACGATCTTCACACGCTGACTAACGTCAGGCTTCAACATCTGAATCTCTTAAATCACATGCATGAACCACGTTTCCATCACAGAGGCGTAAACGAAGGCAAACCTCGTCCGGCGAGATGATGAGTTTGAAGTTGAGCAGATCGTCCTGGTCGGGGAAAACGATCTCGCACGTCTTCGGGAGGTTCAGCTCATTGATGTCTGACACAGAAAGAGAACAGCATGAGCTTTACTTTCTCACACACACACACACACACACACACACAGTTAATGAGAGGTTCGAGCACGAAGTGTTTTTCTTCTTCTTTAAATGTGATCGTGCTCGAGGCGTGACGTGTGTCTTCAGCTCCACACTAATGAAAGAGCTTCTCCAGCTCTCGCTCTTCTACAGGGCAGGACGGGTTCAGCTCAATCACACACACACACACACACACACACACAGCTGATCAAATATGGTAAACAGGAGCTCAAACACACTTAAACCAATGAGGTTTGTTTTCCAGCTTTCGTTTACCATATTTCATGAGCTCAATGTATGTGCATTCATCAATGTTTATATGTAAATTACTCTGTTCCATCATATAATTTAGCGATTGTGTCTCTTCAGAAACCTTGTTTTAAACTGGTACAATAGTATGGATTACTTTCACAATGTCTTTATGAACTTTTGTTGGCATTAGCTTTCAATGGAGGGACAGAAATCTCTTTTGTGTTTTGAAGATGAGCGAAATGTTGAGTAAATGAAGGCAACTTAATTGTTTGGTAGTTTGAGTCGTTTCTGAGCCTAGAGAGCATCTCTTTCTTCTGTTTCTGGGTCAAACCTGAATGTGTCCAGCTTCATCATCATGAAGAACGAGTGTAAAAGCATCTGATCTGCAGAAGTCGCTTCTAACATCTCTCTGACGGGAAACACAGCATTCACTGTCATTGTCAGCTTTCAAGCAAAGGGTAATAATACGAGACAGACGAGAACTGAGTTTGTAGGCCTCAATATTATGACTGAGATGGAAACTTATTAGTTTTCTCTCGCAGAAAACGAGTAACGTTATTTCTCTCGGGAAACATGGCTTTAGACACGAGCTTCACTACTACGGCCAGTCCGAAGTTTTAAAACATCGAGTCTGTTGTAATAAAACTGAGTAAACAGTGCGCTACATGTTAGCGCCATGGCTAATGCTAGCTTCGCTCTCCTCTCGACTTGACATCGTTACCAGAACAAGTGTGTGAAAACACAGGCTTCAAACCTCGATTGAGCTGCTGCAGTGTGTGTGTGTGTGTGTGTGATGGATCCAGGTTAGCCCTGGTTCTGGTGTAGTGGACCGTACCCTTCTGTATCCGGAGCTGGGCCGCGCTCGCCTTCTTCCCGCCGGCCCCGGCTCGCGGTCCCCCCGCGGACTCCTCGTCCTTCTTCTGCTGCTTCAGCGAGAAAAGCTTGATCATCTTCAGTTCTGCGATAAAACACACCGATATCGCGACGCTTCCGTGCGCCTGTGTGTGTGTGTGTGTGTGTGACGGCGACAGAGAGTGTGCGACGCGTTCCACAGCAGCTGTAGAGGGAGCCGGTGTGTGTGTGTGTGTGTGTGTGAGTGATAGAGTGACTGAGAGAGAGTGTGTGTGAGAGAGAGAGACTGTGTGTGTGTGTGTGTGTGTGTGTGTTTGTGTGAGTGAGTGAGTGTGAGAGAGAGTGTGTGTGACTGACTGACTGACAGAGAGAGTGTGTGTGAGAGAGAGAGTGTGTGTGTGTGTGTGTGTGTGAGAGAGAGAGAGAGAGAGAGAGAGAGAGAGAGAGTGACAGAGAGAGAGAGTGTGTGTGTGTGTGTGTGTGTGTGTGTGTGTGTGAGAGAGAGAGAGAGAGAGAGAGAGAGAGAGAGTGTGTGTGTGACTGACTGACTGACTTACTGACAGAGAGAGTGTGTGTGAGAGAGTGTGTGTGTGTGTGTGTGTGTGTGTGTGTGTGTGTGTGTGTGAGAGAGAGAGAGATAGAGAGTGAGAGAGAGAGAGTGTGTGTGTGACTGACTGACTGACTTACTGACAGAGAGAGTGTGTGTGAGAGAGTGTGTGTGTGTGTGTGTGTGTGTGTGTGTGTGTGTGTGTGTGTGTGTACTCCTAAAACTATATTTGTGAGGCCCGGTTTGAGTTTTAGGCCAGTGGATTGAGAATAAAGAGAGTAAAGTGAGTCCACTATCGCCCCCTAAACCCTCAGTCACTGTTCCCTACTCCCTACGGTAGTCCACTATCGCCCCCTAAACCCTCAGTCACTGTTCCCTACTCCCTACGGTAGTCCACTATCGCCCCCTAAACCCTCAGTCACTGTTCCCTACTCCCTACGGTAGTCCACTATCGCCCCCTAAACCCTCAGTCACTGTTCCCTACTCCCTACGGTAGTTCACTATCTCCCCCTAAACCCTCAGTCACTGTTCCCTACTCCCTACGGTAGTTCACTATCTCCCCCTAAACCCTCAGTCACTGTTCCCTACTCCCTACGGTAGTCCACTATCTCCCCCTAAACCAGGGGTGTCAAACTCAGTTCCTGGAGGGCCACAGCCCTGCAGAGTTTAGCTCCAACCCTAATTAAACACACCTGATCAGCTAATCAAGTCCTTCAGGCTTATTTGAAAACTGCAGGTGTGTGTGTGTTGAAGCAGGGTTGGAACAAAACTGTGTAGGGCTGTGGCCCTCCAGGAACTGAGTTTGACACCTGTGCCCTAAACCCTCAGTCACTGTTCCCTACTCCCTATGGTAGTCCACTATCTCCCCCTAAACCCTCAGTCACTGTTCCCTACTCCCTACGGTAGTCCACTATCTCCCCCTAAACCCTCAGTCACTGTTCCCTACTCCCTATGGTAGTCCACTATCGCCCCCTAAACCCTCAGTCACTGTTCCCTACTCCCTACGGTAGTCCACTATCTCCCCCTAAACCCTCAGTCACTGTTCCCTACTCCCTATGGTAGTCCACTATCTCCCCCTAAACCCTCAGTCACTGTTCCCTATGGTAGTCCACTAATACTGTTCACTTGAAGGAGTGAATGAAAACGAGTGAGGGAATTTGCACAGCCGTTGAGCATCGCCTGTACACTCGTTATAGTGGTACACTACAAATGGCTGTTCCCTCAATAGTGCCCTATATGAGGGTATGGGGGTGATTTCGGATTCAGCCCTGGTTTAAGGGATCAGATTATAAATAAGTTAAGGGTCGGTTTAGGGTCAGGGTTCGGGTTAGTAGTGATGGGGAGCCTAAACCATCTTAGTCTGGCTTAAGATGTTGCTAATTTCATATTATTAGTGTTTATTATTTTCCCACAGATATGTCAAGTGTCGCGATATAACCCTGCCGCAGTGAATCATCACACGGGTGTTTCTGGGTAGGGCTCTATTGGACCACATTTCCCATGATGCCGCTGGGTTGTGACGAATTGACCTGGGAGGAGCTTTTGTATTTTTTTTTTACTCTCCATATTTTTTATTTACCATATTTATTTATTTATTTGATTTTCGGGAGCAGGAATGGCGTCAGGATCATGTAAGAGCTGATCTGGACTCTACTGGCGCATTTGATGCGTTACAATATAAATATACATACATATATTCATAGATAAATGCAGCAGAGGAACACAATAGGAAAGAGCGAACAAAAGGCACGTTTATCCGTTTATGCTGTTTTCTCTTTCAGTTCCGCAGATCGTTCGGGAATAATAAGCGTCTGGAATATCGGCCATCGGAATCACAGAGGATGATATTTATGGATTATATCAATGATCTGAAGAGCTCGTATGATTTAAACATTTGAGGAGCACATTGAGAGAGCAGAAATCATCGCTGTCGTTGATAATAGCTGGTAATGGATGTGATTGGTGTTTAAAGCAGTCACTCATGTAAAGCTGAGAGAGAGACTGAGAACAAGGAAGCGATCTCTCTCTCTCTCTCTCTTTCTCTCTTTCATTGTGTCTGTCCATCTATCGCCAGAAAACATCACAGAAAACATCTCAGAAAACATCACTCTAATGCTCGATCTGGGAGAATGCGCGTCCACACGAGCAGGTGAGTGAGTTCTGCTGGGACGAGCTCGTGCTCGGTGGCTAGCCGTGTATTGTTGTGTGTCTGAGTGTGTGTGTGTGTGTGTGTGTGTCTGTGAGAGTGTGTGCCATTAAAACAAGATCGTCGTGGGCGAAATTCCTCCCAGATCACAATGGTTAGTAAAGCCCATCTCAGTCCCGCTGAACTGCGTGTGAATGCGCTGAATGGACCTGCTAACCAGCCCATGCTAGCGGCTCGGTATAGCCAGTCTGGAGTGTTTCTGCTCGTTCATCTGGTGTGTTTCTGGTTCTGTGGGTCAGTGAAAGCGCTTCTCAGCTGCTGGGCTGGGTTCTGTGAGTATATGTGTGGCTGAGGACGAATAACTAACTAACGTTAACCAGCTGGTTAGCCGCTCATGTTAGCTGTCGTGTGTCTGCAGTGGCACAGCTCATTCACTGACTGATGATGACACTGTCATTCACCACAGTAAATCATGGTAAATCCCTGCAGCTTCTGGGTGTCTTCAGTCTGATTTTAGGCCCATATTTCACCTGACAGAATGGAGAATTGTGTAACTGAAGACATATACCATGGACTTTCCACCTATATTTACTGGTTGTTGTTGTCATAAAAAAATGAACGAAATTACAAAATACTGTGGAATATTACACCGCTCGGAACATGCCTTATGAAGTGATCATGATTTTGCTCTGGTAACTCTGTGATTTGCGTGGCAGTAAATGTTGTTTATCAATGACAGAAAGTATAATATACCTCAGTATTCCTGCTGTCACTCAAGATGAAAAAAATGTTGTATTTAATGAGGACTTACAAATGATGATTATTATCAGACATCTCTGCAGTATTAGATTCTGTCGTGGCATTTAGTGGTTAAATGTTTATCTAAACTCAAATATCCCGAATCTGAACGCTTGTGTGTAATTCTGTATGTCTGACAGTCTCGTGTCTCTCGAACTGCACAGTAACTTGAAGAGTTTTGATTATCTTCCTGAAATAAAATGTTTTTAGAATACTTTTACTATCATGAAAAAAAGCAAATTGCTGATTACTTTTGCTTTACCTTCTAAAAATTCGAAAATGTTGTTCTCAATATTGCACAAGCCTACAGTACATAATAATAATATAATAATAATAATAATAATAATGGAAATAGGTTTGTCACGACACCAAAATGTTATTTAGTAAAACCAGAAACCTATAAATTTCACAATTTCACTGCAGAAAACTCAACAATGTACTCCCTTCAGCTGACACACTCTCACTAACACATCTATACTGTATAAATCTGTATATCGGTGGTTCCTGTCCCAATCCACCGGACGAGGTGATGAGGACTAGATCTTTGTCGTTATCGTTCCCGTCTGTGTTCGTCAGGAATCCTCAGGATGGATGTTTAACGTGTGACGGATGGAAACGCATGGAAACGAGGGACTGAAGTTCAGTAGATTAATCTGCTGTTTAACTGACCCACGTTTGCTCAACGAGAAGCAGATTCCCCCTGAACATCGGTTGAGCCATGAAGGGCTCATATGATGCCATTTTAAAAGTTTATTTTGTTTATTGGGGGTAATAGGTTGACATGCTTTAATGTAAAAAAACCAAAACACAGTGCACAGTCTTGTCCAGTCTGTCACTGATTTCTACAAAGCCCCTCCTTCAAAAAAGCCCAGTGCTCTGATTGGCCACAGCTCAACCACTGCTTCGTGATTGGCCAAAAACTTTAAGTGTGTGTTAAACGTAAAGCGCCGGAAACGAGTGTCCTCAGCAGCCATCTGTCCGTCACAGCACCTGACCCCACTAATGTCTGTCTCACAGGGATAGTTCATTTACTATCCCATGGTTTACTCGCCCTCAACCCATCCCAGGTGTGTATGACTCTCTTCTTTCAGGCGAATACAGTCGGAGTTGTAAATAAAAAATATCCCGCTCTTCCCGGCTCTATAATGGGAGTGAATGGAGCCTGAGATTCTGAAGCCTGCATCATCCATCATAACCCTAATCCATATGGGCTAATAAAGGCCTTCTGAAGAAACATATCCAGATTTATAACTTTAGAAACTATAATCACTGGCGTCCGGTAACGGCCCTACCAAAGTCTAGTTCCTGGGGAAGAGTGACCTCTGACCCCACGCATGACCTCTGACCCCACGCATGATGTAGGAGTAGCGTAAGCTCAGGTGAGTCCACGCCTCTCGCGCTTCAAACATCTAACTCAAGCTCCGTCCACATTTCTCTATAAAAATCTTGTTTTATACTTCTGATTTGTGACCGGTGTTTTACTCGATCCTCTGCTCTTCCGCGTTTGTCATGCGTGGGGTCAGAGGTCACTCTTCCGCTGGAACTAGACTTGCGTACGGCTGTTACCGGACGCCAATCTGGATATGTTTCTTCAGAAGGCCTTTATTAACCCATATGGATTAGGGTTATGATGGATGATGGATGATGCACTTTTGGGCTTCAGAATCTCAGGCTCCATTCACTCCCATTATAGAGCTGGGAAGAGCGGGATATTTTTTTATTTAACTCAGATTGTGTTCATCTGAAAGAAGAGAGTCATACACACCTAGGATGGGTTGAGGGCGAGTAAACCATGGGCTCATTTTCATTTTTGTGTGAACTTTAACCTGAACTGGCTTGAGTGAAGAGTTCCTCCACCTGTGCTCGTCTGAAGAACCCTAACCCTCCGTCCGGCAGGAGACTGTCCCTGAACTGTGTGTGTGTGTGTGTGTGTGTGTGTGTGTGTGTGTGTGTGTGTGTGTGTGTGTGTGTGTGTGTGTGTGTGTGTCCGTGTCCGTGTCCGGGAGGGAGGAGAGGAGGAGACTGTCCCTGTACTCAGTGTGTGTGTGTTGGCAAGTCACATTACAGAAGAGCAAGTTTAGGACATTTTATAAAGGATTAATAAATCCAAAAAATGCTTGAATGAAGCATTAATAATAAGACCGGTAACATGCATTAGAAAAATGAATGGTGTCAAAGTTTAAATACATTTATAATAGCTTGGTTCTCATGAGTGCATTTTTGTTTATTGTCATTACATTTTAACTTTGAATTAGCGTTTTAAACATAAGTAATGTTAGTACCTGGATGGGAGACCTCCTGAGAAAACCAGGTTGCTGCTGGAGGAGGTGTTAGAGAGGCCAGCAGGGGGTCACCCTGTGGTCTGTGTGGGTCCTAATGCCCCGGTATAGTGATGGGGACACTATACTGTCAAAGAGCACCGTCCTTCGGATGAGACGTTAAACCGAGGTCCTGACTCTCTGTGGTCATTAAAAATCCCAGGATGTCTTTCGAAAGAGTAGGGGTGTAACCCCGGCATCCTGGCCAAATTTGCCCCTTGGCCCCTGTCCATCATGGCCTCCTAATCATCCCCATATACTGACTGGCTTCATCACTGTCTCCTCTCCACCAGTAAGCTGGTGTGTGGTGGGCGTTCTGGCGCAATATGGCTGCCGTCGCATCATCCAGGTGGATGCTGCACACTGGTGGTGGTTGAGGAGATTCCCGCATGTAAAGCGCTTTGAGTGCCGAGAAAAGCGCTATATAAATGTAATGAATTATTAATTAATTATTAATGCTGACATGGAGTAATCTGAGGATATTATTAGCAAGTAATCTGATGATATTTCATGAAAGTCACTGTAATATAGTAGTATAATGGTAATTTGACACACACCTGCGAATCACTGTTCATTTTCACTGAACGGATAAAAGTGTTGCAGTGAAAGTGGAGGATGTTCACTCCCAGCCTTTAGTGATCGAGAGAGCGGCAGTGGAGCGATCCGTCCGGGATCTGTCCCGATCATTAGGGTTAGCCCTAACTCTATACGGCCTGAGGTTCGTCTGCGTCGGCCCGTGTGAAGGCGCACCGCTGGCTCTGTGCTCGGCTCCTCTAGTCCTCATCAGTGATTCACTCCCAGCCTTTAGTGATCGAGAGAGCGGCAGTGGAGCGATCCGTCCGGGATCTGTCCCGATCATTAGGGTTAGCCCTAACTCTATACGGCCTGAGGTTCGTCTGCGTCGGACCGTGTGAAGGCGCACCGCTGGCTCTGTGTTCGGCTCCTCTAGTCCTCATCAGTGATTCACTCCCAGCCTTTAGTGATCGAGAGAGCGGCAGTGGAGCGATCCGTCCGGGATCTGTCCCGATCATTAGGGTTAGCCCTAACTCTATACGGCCTGAGGTTCGTCTGCGTCGGCCCGTGTGAAGGCGCACCGCTGGCTCTGTGCTCGGCTCCTCTAGTCCTCATCAGTGATTCACTCCCAGCCTTTAGTGATCGAGAGAGCGGCAGTGGAGCGATCCGTCCGGGATCTGTCCCGATCATTAGGGTTAGCCCTAACTCTATACGGCCTGAGGTTCGTCTGCGTCGGCCCGTGTGAAGGCGCACCGCTGGCTCTGTGCTCGGCTCCTCTAGTCCTCATCAGTGATTCACGCTCAGCCTTTAGTGATCGAGAGAGCGGCAGTGGAGCGATCCGTCCGGGATCTGTCCCGATCATTAGGGTTAGCCCTAACTCTATACGGCCTGAGGTTCGTCTGCGTCGGCCCGTGTGAAGGCGCACCGCTGGCTCTGTGCTCGGCTCCTCTAGTCCTCATCAGTGATTCACTCTCAGCCTTTAGTGATCGAGAGAGCGGCAGTGGAGCGATCCGTCCGGGATCTGTCCCGATCATTAGGGTTAGCCCTAACTCTAAACGGCCTGAGGTTCGTCTGCGTCGGCCCGTGTGAAGGCGCACCGCTGGCTCTGTGCTCGGCTCCTCTAGTCCTCATCAGTGATTCACGCTCAGCCTTTAGTGATCGAGAGAGCGGCAGTGGAGCGATCCGTCCGGGATCTGTCCCGATCATTAGGGTTAGCCCTAACTCTATACGGCCTGAGGTTCGTCTGCGTCGGCCCGTGTGAAGGCGCACCGCTGGCTCTGTGTTCGGCTCCTCTAGTCCTCATCAGTGATTCACTCCCAGCCTTTAGTGATCGAGAGAGCGGCAGTGGAGCGATCCGTCCGGGATCTGTCCCGATCATTAGGGTTAGCCCTAACTCTATACGGCCTGAGGTTCGTCTGCGTCGGCCCGTGTGAAGGCGCACCGCTGGCTCTGTGCTCGGCTCCTCTAGTCCTCATCAGTGATTCACTCCCAGCCTTTAGTGATCGAGAGAGTGGCAGTGGAGCGATCCGTCCGGGATCTGTCCCGATCATTAGGGTTAGCCCTAACTCTATACGGCCTGAGGTTCGTCTGCGTCGGCCCGTGTGAAGGCGCACCGCTGGCTCTGTGCTCGGCTCCTCTAGTCCTCATCAGTGATTCACTCCCAGCCTTTAGTGATCGAGAGAGCGGCAGTGGAGCGATCCGTCCGGGATCTGTCCCGATCATTAGGGTTAGCCCTAACTCTATACGGCCTGAGGTTCGTCTGCGTCGGCCCGTGTGAAGGCGCACCGCTGGCTCTGTGCTCGGCTCCTCTAGTCCTCATCAGTGATTCACTCCCAGCCTTTAGTGATCGAGAGAGTGGCAGTGGAGCGATCCGTCCGGGATCTGTCCCGATCATTAGGGTTAGCCCTAACTCTATACGGCCTGAGGTTCGTCTGCGTCGGCCCGTGTGAAGGCGCACCGCTGGCTCTGTGCTCGGCTCCTCTAGTCCTCATCAGTGATTCACTCCCAGCCTTTAGTGATCGAGAGAGCGGCAGTGGAGCGATCCGTCCGGGATCTGTCCCGATCATTAGGGTTAGCCCTAACTCTATACGGCCTGAGGTTCGTCTGCGTCGGACCGTGTGAAGGCGCACCGCTGGCTCTGTGCTCGGCTCCTCTAGTCTTCATCAGTGATTCACTCCCAGCCTTTAGTGATCGAGAGAGCGGCAGTGGAGCGATCCGTCCGGGATCTGTCCCGATCATTAGGGTTAGCCCTAACTCTATACGGCCTGAGGTTCGTCTGCGTCGGCCCGTGTGAAGGCGCACCGCTGGCTCTGTGCTCGGCTCCTCTAGTCCTCATCAGTGATTCACTCCCAGCCTTTAGTGATCGAGAGAGCGGCAGTGGAGCGATCCGTCCGGGATCTGTCCCGATCATTAGGGTTAGCCCTAACTCTATACGGCCTGAGGTTCGTCTGCGTCGGCCCGTGTGAAGGCGCACCGCTGGCTCTGTGCTCGGCTCCTCTAGTCCTCATCAGTGATTCACTCCCAGCCTTTAGTGATCGAGAGAGCGGCAGTGGAGCGATCCGTCCGGGATCTGTCCCGATCATTAGGGTTAGCCCTAACTCTATACGGCCTGAGGTTCGTCTGCGTCGGCCCGTGTGAAGGCGCACCGCTGGCTCTGTGCTCGGCTCCTCTAGTCCTCATCAGTGATTCACTCCCAGCCTTTAGTGATCGAGAGAGCGGCAGTGGAGCGATCCGTCCGGGATCTGTCCCGATCATTAGGGTTAGCCCTAACTCTATACGGCCTGAGGTTCGTCTGCGTCGGCCCGTGTGAAGGCGCACCGCTGGCTCTGTGCTCGGCTCCTCTAGTCCTCATCAGTGATTCACTCCCAGCCTTTAGTGATCGAGAGAGCGGCAGTGGAGCGATCCGTCCGGGATCTGTCCCGATCATTAGGGTTAGCCCTAACTCTATACGGCCTGAGGTTCGTCTGCGTCGGCCCGTGTGAAGGCGCACCGCTGGCTCTGTGCTCGGCTCCTCTAGTCCTCATCAGTGATTCACTCTCAGCCTTTAGTGATCGAGAGAGCGGCAGTGGAGCGATCCGTCCGGGATCTGTCCCGATCATTAGGGTTAGCCCTAACTCTATACGGCCTGAGGTTCGTCTGCGTCGGACCGTGTGAAGGCGCACCGCTGGCTCTGTGCTCGGCTCCTCTAGTCCTCATCAGTGATTCACTCCCAGCCTTAGTGATCGAGAGAGCGGCAGTGGAGCGATCCGTCCGGGATCTGTCCCGATCATTAGGGTTAGCCCTAACTCTATACGGCCTGAGGTTCGTCTGCGTCGGCCCGTGTGAAGGCGCACCGCTGGCTCTGTGCTTGGCTCCTCTAGTCCTCATCAGTGATTCACTCCCAGCCTTTAGTGATCGAGAGAGCGGCAGTGGAGCGATCCGTCCGGGATCTGTCCCGATCATTAGGGTTAGCCCTAACTCTATACGGCCTGAGGTTCGTCTGCGTCGGCCCGTGTGAAGGCGCACCGCTGGCTCTGTGCTCGGCTCCTCTAGTCCTCATCAGTGATTCACTCCCAGCCTTTAGTGATCGAGAGAGCGGCAGTGGAGCGATCCGTCCGGGATCTGTCCCGATCATTAGGGTTAGCCCTAACTCTATACGGCCTGAGGTTCGTCTGCGTCGGCCCGTGTGAAGGCGCACCGCTGGCTCTGTGCTCGGCTCCTCTAGTCCTCATCAGTGATTCACTCCCAGCCTTTAGTGATCGAGAGAGCGGCAGTGGAGCGATCCGTCCGGGATCTGTCCCGATCATTAGGGTTAGCCCTAACTCTATACGGCCTGAGGTTCGTCTGCGTCGGCCCGTGTGAAGGCGCACCGCTGGCTCTGTGCTCGGCTCCTCTAGTCCTCATCAGTGATTCACTCCCAGCCTTTAGTGATCGAGAGAGCGGCAGTGGAGCGATCCGTCCGGGATCTGTCCCGATCATTAGGGTTAGCCCTAACTCTATACGGCCTGAGGTTCGTCTGCGTCGGCCCGTGTGAAGGCGCACCGCTGGCTCTGTGCTCGGCTCCTCTAGTCCTCATCAGTGATTCACTCTCAGCCTTTAGTGATCGAGAGAGCGGCAGTGGAGCGATCCGTCCGGGATCTGTCCCGATCATTAGGGTTAGCCCTAACTCTATACGGCCTGAGGTTCGTCTGCGTCGGACCGTGTGAAGGCGCACCGCTGGCTCTGTGCTCGGCTCCTCTAGTCCTCATCAGTGATTCACTCCCAGCCTTAGTGATCGAGAGAGCGGCAGTGGAGCGATCCGTCCGGGATCTGTCCCGATCATTAGGGTTAGCCCTAACTCTATACGGCCTGAGGTTCGTCTGCGTCGGCCCGTGTGAAGGCGCACCGCTGGCTCTGTGCTTGGCTCCTCTAGTCCTCATCAGTGATTCACTCCCAGCCTTTAGTGATCGAGAGAGCGGCAGTGGAGCGATCCGTCCGGGATCTGTCCCGATCATTAGGGTTAGCCCTAACTCTATACGGCCTGAGGTTCGTCTGCGTCGGCCCGTGTGAAGGCGCACCGCTGGCTCTGTGCTCGGCTCCTCTAGTCCTCATCAGTGATTCACTCCCAGCCTTTAGTGATCGAGAGAGCGGCAGTGGAGCGATCCGTCCGGGATCTGTCCCGATCATTAGGGTTAGCCCTAACTCTATACGGCCTGAGGTTCGTCTGCGTCGGCCCGTGTGAAGGCGCACCGCTGGCTCTGTGCTCGGCTCCTCTAGTCCTCATCAGTGATTCACTCCCAGCCTTTAGTGATCGAGAGAGCGGCAGTGGAGCGATCCGTCCGGGATCTGTCCCGATCATTAGGGTTAGCCCTAACTCTATACGGCCTGAGGTTCGTCTGCGTCGGCCCGTGTGAAGGCGCACCGCTGGCTCTGTGCTCGGCTCCTCTAGTCCTCATCAGTGATTCACTCTCAGCCTTTAGTGATCGAGAGAGCGGCAGTGGAGCGATCCGTCCGGGATCTGTCCCGATCATTAGGGTTAGCCCTAACTCTATACGGCCTGAGGTTCGTCTGCGTCGGACCGTGTGAAGGCGCACCGCTGGCTCTGTGCTCGGCTCCTCTAGTCCTCATCAGTGATTCACTCCCAGCCTTTAGTGATCGAGAGAGCGGCAGTGGAGCGATCCGTCCGGGATCTGTCCCGATCATTAGGGTTAGCCCTAACTCTATACGGCCTGAGGTTCGTCTGCGTCGGCCCGTGTGAAGGCGCACCGCTGGCTCTGTGCTCGGCTCCTCTAGTCCTCATCAGTGATTCACTCCCAGCCTTAGTGATCGAGAGAGCGGCAGTGGAGCGATCCGTCCGGGATCTGTCCCGATCATTAGGGTTAGCCCTAACTCTATACGGCCTGAGGTTCGTCTGCGTCGGCCCGTGTGAAGGCGCACCGCTGGCTCTGTGCTTGGCTCCTCTAGTCCTCATCAGTGATTCACTCCCAGCCTTTAGTGATCGAGAGAGCGGCAGTGGAGCGATCCGTCCGGGATCTGTCCCGATCATTAGGGTTAGCCCTAACTCTATACGGCCTGAGGTTCGTCTGCGTCGGCCCGTGTGAAGGCGCACCGCTGGCTCTGTGCTCGGCTCCTCTAGTCCTCATCAGTGATTCACTCCCAGCCTTTAGTGATCGAGAGAGCGGCAGTGGAGCGATCCGTCCGGGATCTGTCCCGATCATTAGGGTTAGCCCTAACTCTATACGGCCTGAGGTTCGTCTGCGTCGGCCCGTGTGAAGGCGCACCGCTGGCTCTGTGCTCGGCTCCTCTAGTCCTCATCAGTGATTCACTCCCAGCCTTTAGTGATCGAGAGAGCGGCAGTAGAGCGATCCGTCCGGGATCTGTCCCGATCATTAGGGTTAGCCCTAACTCTATACGGCCTGAGGTTCGTCTGCGTCGGCCCGTGTGAAGGCGCACCGCTGGCTCTGTGCTCGGCTCCTCTAGTCCTCATCAGTGATTCACTCCCAGCCTTAGTGATCGAGAGAGCGGCAGTGGAGCGATCCGTCCGGGATCTGTCCCGATCATTAGGGTTAGCCCTAACTCTATACGGCCTGAGGTTCGTCTGCGTCGGCCCGTGTGAAGGCGCACCGCTGGCTCTGTGCTTGGCTCCTCTAGTCCTCATCAGTGATTCACTCCCAGCCTTTAGTGATCGAGAGAGCGGCAGTGGAGCGATCCGTCCGGGATCTGTCCCGATCATTAGGGTTAGCCCTAACTCTATACGGCCTGAGGTTCGTCTGCGTCGGCCCGTGTGAAGGCGCACCGCTGGCTCTGTGCTCGGCTCCTCTAGTCCTCATCAGTGATTCACTCCCAGCCTTTAGTGATCGAGAGAGCGGCAGTGGAGCGATCCGTCCGGGATCTGTCCCGATCATTAGGGTTAGCCCTAACTCTATACGGCCTGAGGTTCGTCTGCGTCGGCCCGTGTGAAGGCGCACCGCTGGCTCTGTGCTCGGCTCCTCTAGTCCTCATCAGTGATTCACTCCCAGCCTTTAGTGATCGAGAGAGCGGCAGTGGAGCGATCCGTCCGGGATCTGTCCCGATCATTAGGGTTAGCCCTAACTCTATACGGCCTGAGGTTCGTCTGCGTCGGCCCGTGTGAAGGCGCACCGCTGGCTCTGTGCTCGGCTCCTCTAGTCCTCATCAGTGATTCACTCCCAGCCTTTAGTGATCGAGAGAGCGGCAGTAGAGCGATCCGTCCGGGATCTGTCCCGATCATTAGGGTTAGCCCTAACTCTATACGGCCTGAGGTTCGTCTGCGTCGGCCCGTGTGAAGGCGCACCGCTGGCTCTGTGCTCGGCTCCTCTAGTCCTCATCAGTGATTCACTCCCAGCCTTTAGTGATCGAGAGAGCGGCAGTGGAGCGATCCGTCCGGGATCTGTCCCGATCATTAGGGTTAGCCCTAACTCTATACGGCCTGAGGTTCGTCTGCGTCGGCCCGTGTGAAGGCGCACCGCTGGCTCTGTGCTCGGCTCCTCTAGTCCTCATCAGTGATTCACTCCCAGCCTTTAGTGATCGAGAGAGCGGCAGTGGAGCGATCCGTCCGGGATCTGTCCCGATCATTAGGGTTAGCCCTAACTCTATACGGCCTGAGGTTCGTCTGCGTCGGCCCGTGTGAAGGCGCACCGCTGGCTCTGTGCTCGGCTCCTCTAGTCCTCATCAGTGATTCACTCCCAGCCTTTAGTGATCGAGAGAGCGGCAGTGGAGCGATCCGTCCGGGATCTGTCCCGATCATTAGGGTTAGCCCTAACTCTATACGGCCTGAGGTTCGTCTGCGTCGGCCCGTGTGAAGGCGCACCGCTGGCTCTGTGCTCGGCTCCTCTAGTCCTCATCAGTGATTCACTCCCAGCCTTTAGTGATCGAGAGAGCGGCAGTGGAGCGATCCGTCCGGGATCTGTCCCGATCATTAGGGTTAGCCCTAACTCTATACGGCCTGAGGTTCGTCTGCGTCGGACCGTGTGAAGGCGCACCGCTGGCTCTGTGCTCGGCTCCTCTAGTCCTCATCAGTGATTCACTCCCAGCCTTAGTGATCGAGAGAGCGGCAGTGGAGCGATCCGTCCGGGATCTGTCCCGATCATTAGGGTTAGCCCTAACTCTATACGGCCTGAGGTTCGTCTGCGTCGGCCCGTGTGAAGGCGCACCGCTGGCTCTGTGCTTGGCTCCTCTAGTCCTCATCAGTGATTCACTCCCAGCCTTAGTGATCGAGAGAGCGGCAGTGGAGCGATCCGTCCGGGATCTGTCCCGATCATTAGGGTTAGCCCTAACTCTATACGGCCTGAGGTTCGTCTGCGTCGGCCCGTGTGAAGGCGCACCGCTGGCTCTGTGCTCGGCTCCTCTAGTCCTCATCAGTGATTCACTCCCAGCCTTTAGTGATCGAGAGAGCGGCAGTGGAGCGATCCGTCCGGGATCTGTCCCGATCATTCTGATCATAACTTTTTTTTAGCAGTTAATTATACTTTTTAAAGAATAATTAACTGCTACCCTACATGATATTTCCTTATATGATATATAATATATATCCATTATATGAAAACAGCATGGATATATTTCTGATAACTTGTTTAAAGCTTCATTTTTAAATGCTTTTCCTTTTCCCCTTCATTATGAGATCTTATGTCATTGACCGAGAATTTAGGGCTTTGAATCGGTTAAAAAAACCTAATAAACTTATTAAATGCACAGTTTTCTGTTAATAATTACATCAAACACATTTAACAAAATTTAAAACACACCATATTAATTGTGTAAGTGAAATTATATTTTTCCCAGCCTCAGTAATTCCAGTAAATCATCAGTGTTGCTTGTACAAGCGTCAAGAGCAGGGTTAGAAAATAACTTTTCCACTCAGCGGCCATTCAGAACTTCTACTAGCCAAGAAAAGAGAAGAAAGTAACCAGATTAACTACGTCACAATCATATATATATATATTTTCAGTTCCTCTTTCATTCTCATCCTTTTCACCATAAATGTGTTTTAGTTGGACAGACCAATACAGTACAAAGAACATAAAAAAATGTAGGATGTTGGAAAATAACAATGTCTTTTCTGTTCACCAAATGCTTTTAATCTTCGTTATTGCTTCAATGCTAATGAACAAGTGCGCCGTTATTTATTGCGTAGTGACGATGTGAAAGATATGAGCAGATTCTGCGTAATGCGTTGTATTTAATATATCATGATGACTCATACTTTTTTGCGCTAAAATCTGCACAGATTTGGCTTCACGAACTTTCCCAGCAAAGTGAGTAAACGTAATAAGTAACGCCAAATTGACTCGTGCTTTGACAGCGTTTCCCGCCACAGCTGATTTTAACCCGCATTTGGCGAGTGTTCATTTCAAACCCTGATCAAGAACGTCAAGAGCACGGAAAGGGTTAATGTGGAGACCCGCTTGGCATTCTGGGTATTTGATTGGCAGCATGTGATGTCCTGTCCTGACCTGTGTGTGTGTGTGTGTGTGTGTGTGTGTGTGCAGGTGAATGCCGAGGCGATGTCTGGCAGTAAGGCGCTGGGAGGCGCGTGTGTGTGTTGTGATGTCCTGACCTGTGTGTGTGTGTGTGTGCAGGTGAATGCCGAGGCGATGTCTGGCAGTAAGGCGCTGGGAGGCGCGTGTGTGTGTTGTGATGTCCTGACCTGTGTGTGTGTGTGTGTGCAGGTGAATGCCGAGGCGATGTCTGGCAGTAAGGCGCTGGGAGGCGCGTGTGTGTGTTGTGATGTCCTGACCTGTGTGTGTGTGTGTGTGCAGGTGAATGCCGAGGCGATATCTGGCAGTAAGGCGCTGGGAGGCGCGTGTGTGTGTGTTGTGATGTCCTGACCTGTGTGTGTGTGTGTGTGTGTGTGTGTGCAGGTGAATGCCGAGGCGATGTCTGGCAGTAAGGCGCTGGGAGGCGCGTGTGTGTGTTGTGATGTCCTGACCTGTGTGTGTGTGTGTGTGCAGGTGAATGCCGAGGCGATGTCTGGCAGTAAGGCGCTGGGAGGCGCGTGTGTGTGTTGTGATGTCCTGACCTGTGTGTGTGTGTGTGTGCAGGTGAATGCCGAGGCGATGTCTGGCAGTAAGGCGCTGGGAGGCGCGTGTGTGTGTTGTGATGTCCTGACCTGTGTGTGTGTGTGTGTGCAGGTGAATGCCGAGGCGATGTCTGGCAGTAAGGCGCTGGGAGGCGCGTGTGTGTGTTGTGATGTCCTGACCTGTGTGTGTGTGTGTGTGCAGGTGAATGCCGAGGCGATATCTGGCAGTAAGGCGCTGGGAGGCGCGTGTGTGTGTGTTGTGATGTCCTGACCTGTGTGTGTGTGTGTGTGTGTGTGTGTGCAGGTGAATGCCGAGGCGATGTCTGGCAGTAAGGCGCTGGGAGGCGCGTGTGTGTGTTGTGATGTCCTGACCTGTGTGTGTGTGTGTGCAGGTGAATGCCGAGGCGATATCTGGCAGTAAGGCGCTGGGAGGCGCGTGTGTGTGTTGTGATGTCCTGACCTGTGTGTGTGTGTGTGTGTGTGTGTGTGTGTGTGTGTGTGTGTGCAGGTGAATGCCGAGGCGATGTCTGGCAGTAAGGCGCTGGGAGGCGCGCGGCGGCGGCGCACACGGTGCCGGCGCTGTCAGGCGTGTATGAGGACCGAGTGCGGCGAGTGCCACTTCTGCAAGGACATGAAGAAGTTCGGAGGACCGGGCCGCATGAAGCAGTCGTGTCTGCTCCGGCAGTGCACCGCGGTGAGTCCCCATTGATAGGCGACAATGACCAGGGACAAGCCATTATTAAAAACTGGAATTTTTCTGGATTTACAAATCCTTGGGAACTTTTGGGATAATGTAAGGACACAACTGCATGAAATATATCACACTGTGAAAGTTATTACAAAAATCTTACATATTGTACCTTTAAGTGTGTGTCGGAAATATAATGGCTAAATGTAAAGCTTCAGCTTCTAAGCAATTGTAAACACGCAGTTAATAATGTTGTGTTTACCTTTATTTAGCATTGACCACTTGTGATCAGATTGAGCAAAATGCATCTTAATCCCATGTGCAAACCTTCACACATTTTCTCCCTGGTTAGTTTATGTGTGTGTGTGTTTTCCCCATGGGTCTCTCCTGCAGCCGGTGTTGCCGCACACTGCCGTGTGTTTCGCGTGTGGTGAAGCGGGGAAGGAAGATACGGTGGAGTCGGAGGAGGAGAAGTTCAGCCTTTCTCTGATGGAGTGCACAATCTGCAACGAGATCATCCACCCCAGCTGCCTGAAGGTCTACCAGCACATTTACCAGCACTCATTACCA
This sequence comes from Squalius cephalus, assembly GCF_949319135.1. Lineage (NCBI taxonomy): Eukaryota > Metazoa > Chordata > Actinopteri > Cypriniformes > Leuciscidae > Squalius > Squalius cephalus. The sequence continues at coordinate 198,485 of NC_137129.1, forward strand.
GCACTCTTTACATTACCAGCACTCATTACCAGCACTCATTACCAGCACTTTTACCAGCACTCTTTACCAGCACTCATTACCAGCACTCATTACCAGCACTCATTACCAGCACTCATTACCAGCACTCTTTACATTACCAGCACTCATTACCAGCACTCATTACCAGCACTTTTACCAGCACTCATTACCAGCACTCTTTACCAGCACTCATTACCAGCACTCATTACCAGCACTCATTACCAGCACTCTTTACCAGCACTCATTACCAGCACTCATTACCAGCACTCTTTACCAGCACTCTTTACCAGCACTCTTTACCTGCACTCTTTACCAGCACTCTTTACCAGCACTCTTTACCTGCACTCTTTACCTGCACTCTTTACCTGCACTCTTTACCAGTACTCTTTACCAGCACTCTTTACCAGCACTCATTACCAGCACTCTTTACCAGCACTCATTACCAGCACTCATTACCTGCACTCTTTACCTGCACTCATTACCAGCACTCTTTACCAGCACTCATTACCAGCACTCATTACCAGCACTCTTTACCAGCACTCTTTACCAGCACTCTTTACCTGCACTCTTTACCTGCACTCTTTACCTGCACTCATTACCAGCACTCTTTACCAGCACTCATTACCAGCACTCATTACCAGCACTCATTACCAGCACTCTTTACCAGCACTCTTTACCAGCACTCTTACCAGCACTCTTTACCAGCACTCTTTACCAGCACTCATTACCAGCACTCATTACCAGCACTCATTACCAGCACTCATTACCAGCACTCATTACCAGCACGCATTACCAGCACGCATTACCAGCACTCTTTACCAGCACTCTTTACCAGCACTCATTACCAGCACTCTTTACCAGCACTCTTTACCAGCACTCATTACCAGCACTCATTACCAACACTCATTACCAGCACGCATTACCAGCACGCATTACCAGCATGCATTACCAGCACTCTTTACCAGCACTCTTTACCAGCACTCTTTACCTGCACTCATTACCAGCACGCATTACCAGCACGCATTACCAGCACGCATTACCAGCACGCATTACCAGCACGCATTACCAGCACTCTTTACCAGCACTCTTTACCAGCACTCATTACCAGCACTCATTACCAGCACTCTTAATGCTGACCATAACATCATCAACTCTCTCCCGCAGATGGGGAAGTCCGAAGGCATCATTAACGATGAGATCCCAAACTGCTGGGAATGTCCAAAGTGCCACAAGGAAGGAAAGACCAGTAAGGTAAGACTGAGGTAAAACATGATGTAGCGTCTCTGTTTCAGGACTGGTCTTGCCACACCTTCTTTAAAGGTTTGGTTTTCTGCTAAAATGAAAAATATTTAATAGATTTTGGTCCATAAATCTGTCATTTGCCAACCGATTGAGATGGACTATAAAGACTTATAGGGCCCTATTTTAACGATCTAAGCGCATGGTCTAAAGCGCACGGTGCAAGTTCACTTAGGGCGTGTCCGAATCCACTTTTGCTAGTTTAACGACGCTCCTGGTGCATGGTCTAAAAGGGTTGTCCCTATTCTCTTAATGAGTAATGGTTGTGTTTTGGGATTTACGTGCGTTAAACCAGTCAGAGTCTCATCTCCCGTTCCCTTTAAATGCCAGTTGCGCTCGCGCCATGGCAGATTCGCTATTTACATGATGGAATTTGATAGTGGAAAGACCGAACGCGTCTCCAGAGCGCAAACGGAACTGCTCGTGCACAAGCAGAACATCTACGGGACAAGCCGGATTCACCATATCTTTATGTACACAATAATAATATTTTACGTTGTAATCTTTTTATTTTAAATATTTGGCATGTGTGTGTGCTGCTGTGCGTCCCTGTGTGTTTAGTAAGCAGAGTGTATGCGCGTTGTGGACCCGCCTATAGGCGCACATTACTAACGCGCTCATTAAATAACCTCGCATTAAATTAGAACACACCTCGTTCTCAGACCAGCACACCCATGGGCACAAATGCATTTGGTATTTAAACAGCGTGGCGCAGGACGTGAAAATGATAACTGCGTCAGGCTGAAACTAGCAAAAAACACTTGCATCGCGCTTGGCGCTGCATTGCGCCGGGTGTAAGATAGAGCCCAGTATGTCATATAAAAGGCTAATTTTTTCACATACATACAGTACACTCACCTAAAGCAATATGTGCTATATAGCAAATCTCAATAAGCTGATTTATTATTTTGCCGCAGGATGTAACTGTTATTGCCAAGCTCTTTATATCAATTTGGATATACAGTGTATCCAACTTTATCCTCTTGCATACAATAAATTCACGTACAGCGGTTCTATAATATAGCAAATCTCAACTGGTGGAATGTTTATATTGTCTTAAAATGTAGCTATATTATCGCCCAGCTCTAATCTGATAAATGCAGCTTTAAGGCATGAAGGTATTCAAATATTATAAACGTTAACATGATTTTGTGTAAAGCTGCTTTGAACAATGTGTGTTGTGAAAAGCGCTATACAAATAAAATTGACTTGCTACGTATTCCACGTTCTTGTAAATTCTGCTGTTTTGTCACCAAGATAATGTTTCGATATTCCAACTTTTTTTAATTTCATTAAGTTTTTTATTGTTAAAAATTGCAAAAATCTGTTCTGAAGGTAGCAAACTGAAAAGGAAACGTAACATTTAACGTGTTCAGTCAGGCCTGGTTTTGCACGATACCTCAGTAATCATGCACGATCTTGCAAATCAGTTTCCTAAATAATGAGCATTTAGATTTCATGCCTCCAACAAACACATGATAACATTTGATTTATAACTTCAGCTTGTTTATAGAGAATCTGTGGCAGAATGATGTCACTGTTATAACTTCAGAGTAATATAAGGTTTCTGTCTGGTCTGCAGGATCAAGGAGACGGTTTAGGAAAGCGACGCATGGACAACGGGGAAGTGAGTCGCTGGAAGCTCACGGATGATCCTCCTCCCAGTAAGAAGAAGAGCTTGTCTCTGGAAGACTCGACACGACAAGACGGGCCGAAACGCAAGAAGGAGAAGGACGTGCCTCAGGAGGGAGGCTCCAAGAAGAAGGCAAGTCCAACAGCAGATTCATGGACTGGTGCAATGAAATCTTTCAGTCTAGCTTTAGATTCAACTCTCACTCATATGATTCTACAAGAAACAACAGCTGACGTAATATCAAACATGGAGAGAGAAACTATTTTTATATCTAGTGTTTAAAGAAGGGATGCACCGACGTGAACATTTTGGCCGATACCGATAACCGATAATGCTTTGTATTTGAAAGCCGATAACCGATAAATTGGCCGATAAATCTGAATCCAAATTTTTATATATATATTTAATTTTTGAGAGCCTGATTACAAAAACAAAACTCACAATTAAAAGCCATGTCCCAAGCACACAATTAGAATGTTCTCATTCTAATTTTATGTAGCCTTCATGAAAGCATGTTTCACTTTACCGTATTTTCCTCTTTTGAAGAGATTCCAATCATATTTCAAGCAATTCAAAGCCATCATGTTGAACAGTGCACATCTGAAGCGTCTCAGCTGAAGGAAATAATCCATTATTTATTGGCTTTAATATATCGGCCAAATTTTCTTATCAGGCTGATAACGATAACAATAAAAATGATCATGTATCGTCCGATGCCGATATGGTGGCCAATATATTGTGCATCCCTAGATTAAATACAGTCACCAAAAAGGTCTGTAGTGTTTTAGAAAAGGCTACATTTTAAATTTGAAACTGGGCAAAGAAATGCGTGGTGATGTTAGAGAGTTTCGTTCATCAGAGAGTCCAGCTGCTAATATCAGACCCGCTCGGGCCGGGAGTGTTCGTAGCATGTGCCTGTATTTATGAGCACTGTGTTTTTCTGTGTTTCCCCGACAGATCAAAGGTGCCCGTGAGAAACATCTGAAAAAGGTACGACTGTCTCATTGTTGAAAATAATAGTTGTCAGAGGCTACGTTTACATGCAACCAAATAATCCGTTAGTAATGGGATTGACGGCTCAATCGCACTGAAAAGCCTTCATGTAAACACTTTAATCGATCCGATCGAGATCGATCCCAATGAGATTCCGATCGGATTGAAAGGGGCGGTTTATTCCTTTTCTAATCCGATCGAGAGAACATGTAAACACTTGATCGTATTGAAAATGGAAACTGAAAGGACTGCGCATGTGCAATGACCTAGAAATACCGTAATGATGTATGACGCGCTGAACGAGATGTTATTCCTGTTGAATAAAGTGTCGTATAAACGAGTTTCCCGTTATTCTATAATCCTCCGTTCACTGCGTGTGTGAAGTGGAGCAGGACAACGTCCCACCAGTGCTGGCTTCAGACGCTCATCCACAGACGACTGGTTTGGGCATTTTTACTGTCTGATCAATATAAGCAGCGGCACAACGGCTCATATGATCATTATCTCCAAATTATGACCAGAAATGGATAAATATCAAGTCTGCTGTTTAAAACAAATAAAGAGCCAATGTAGGAGAACAGTTATTATCTGCAAACAGTGTGCGCATGTCAAACAATCTATCCCGATTTGAAGCTTGTGACATATAAACGCGTACGTCAACCCGATCACATGTTCAGCGTTCATGTAAACACTACACTCCGACTGAAACAGAAGTTGTGCATGTAAACGTAGCCAGTGTCTCTCCTAAGAGGACTGCTCTTCACTGAGTTTCTGTCTTCTGCAGAAAGCGAAACCCAACTCCTCGGACTCCTCTGAAGCGAACGGGCCGAACGCATCGGTGTCAGTCGGTCACGGCTCCGGCTCGGCTCCGGCTCAGCCCTCGTCTCTGACGGCCAGCCAGGACCAGCGCTCCCATCACCGGGAGAAACTGGAGCGCTTCAAGCGCATGTGTCTGCTGGAGCGAGTGCGGGACTCCAGCTCCTCGTCCTCCTCCAGCTCTGAGACGGACTCTGAGTCGGACTCGGACTCTCCGTCTCCCATCGGCGCCTCGGAACCGTCCTCTCCGGCGTACGGGAGCATGCGGGATCGGGAGCGTAACCGGCGCCTGGCGGAGCTGGGCTTCAGCGCGAGCGAGGACTCTGAGGGAGAGAGCGTGCCGGAGCCGGAGCCGGAGCCTGACGAGCCGCAGCCGCAGCGCCGCCGAGGAGACGCTAATCCCAGAGTCCGCAAGCCGGTTCTGGACCCCGAAGCGGACGAGGACGAGGACGGCTCAGCGGATCGCGGTCACAAACCTGTGGCTCCGCCGTCTCCGCTGTCCGCCACGCAGCCCGTCACACACACACACACACACACACCGGACGGCCTGTCCTCCAAGCGCTCGAACGGGCAGGAGCGTAACGGGCGCTCGCGGGTCAGCAGGGAGACGCAAGAGAAGGAGAACTCCAACAGCACCGTCACTAATCACCGGCACGGCAAAGCTGTCCGCGGGAGCAAGCTGCGCGGCGGGAGCCGGCAAGCCCAGAGCAAGAGCGGCTCCGCGGCGGGCGGCTCTGCGACGGCTAACGGGAACAACGCCGCAGCTAACGCTAACGCTAGCGGCGTCTCTCTGCAGCGCTCACAGTGCCGGCCGCTGAAGAGGAGCGCTGTGCCCGTGCCCTCGCCCAGACCGCTGCAGATGGAGAGACACCTGGTGCGCCCGCCGCCCGCCTGCCCCGAACCACACCGCCTGCCGCTAGCCAGCGGAGACACACACACGCTAACCAGAGACGCCTGGCTCCGCGTGTTCCAGCAGCTCAGCCAGCGCCAGCTGTGTGTGTGCATGCGTGTGTGCCGCACCTGGAGCCGCTGGTGAGAGACCTGCCAACACATGACACTATTATTATTATAATAATACCTTTTATTTATAGGCACTCAATAAAATCAGTAAAAAACAAAGCTATGCAAAAACACAGACATACACATCAAACATAAAATCAACAAATCAAACAATCAAATCACTAAAAGCTGTTCTAAACTGATGTTTTATTATGAGCTTTAAAAACTATATCACACTCAATACGAGTGTAAGGCACGAGCATACGATTAAAACAAGTACAATGTACACACTATAGTCGACTCTAAAGAGGTCAGAAATGTAGCAAATTTGATTTTCTATGAAAACATTCTGTAAATCCAACCTTCCTCTTCAGTCCAAGAACAGCATTGATTGACACTAAACTGAAACACGACCTAAAGGCAGTTCAGCAGAAAAACAAATAATCACAGAACGATGACAGACAGTTCCACATGCCCCTGTAAAGGAGCGATTCAGATGAAAGAGTTTTATGTCTAACTGAATGTGTTAGATGTGCATCAGCGGAGGTTCATGAGCACCGCTGTTCTCGTCATCCGTCTCACTTCTGCTCCTGCCACTGTAGAGGAGAGTTATGAGATCCGGCACACAGATAGAGACAGACCTAACTTACCAGAGAATCTCCAAACCTCTAGCGCCACCAACAGCTCAGATCTACATTTATGTTAATGCTAATACCTTTTGACCTGAAAGGCCTATTAACAGAATGTTTTTATAGTGGTGCCAGATTCATTAGCTCTTCTTCACCAGTCTGTTTGCAGCTGTAATTTTAATTAATGTAATACATAGCATAAAATAGTCTTCTTTTTTTTTAATTCTATAGCACAAATGTGAAGTGGACTGAATGTTTTTGAAGGCACCAGGATTTGTTACACTTTGAATAATGAAATAACATTAGCTGTGAAATACATGTGTATGTTGAGAGATGATCTTTATCCTTCCAAACGATCGGCCGAATCGAGTCATTTGAGCTTTTGAAATGTTCATGCTGTATATAATAGCGGTGCACTGATATAATTCACGATTCATCAGTCATTCATCCAAAACCGATATCAATAACCAATACTTTACTTGTATTTCTGATTATCCAGATAATTAAATATAATGCTAAACCATAGAAAACCGTGTCCTCTGCACCTCCACAATACAGTGCGTGTGGAACGGCTCTCTGTCAGTCATGTGACGCGTGTGTTTGTCTGCAGCCTCTGTCAGTCATGTGACGCGTGTGTTTGTCTGCAGCCTCTGTCAGTCATGTGACGCGTGTGTTTGTCTGCAGCCTCTGTCAGTCATGTGACCCGTGTGTTTGTCTGCAGGTGCTGTCAGTCATGTGACGCGTGTGTTTGTCTGCAGCCTCTGTCAGTCATGTGACGCGTGTGTTTGTCTGCAGGTGCTGTCAGTCATGTGACGCGTGTGTTTGTCTGCTGGTGCTGTCAGTCATGTGACTTGTGTGTGTTTGTCTGCAGCCTCTGTCAGTCATGTGACGCGTGTGTTTGTCTGCAGCCTCTGTCAGTCATGTGACGCGTGTGTTTGTCTGCAGCCTCTGTCAGTCATGTGACGCGTGTGTTTGTCTGCAGCCTCTGTCAGTCATGTGACGCGTGTGTTTGTCTGCAGCCTCTGTCAGTCATGTGACGCGTGTGTTTGTCTGCAGCCTCTGTCAGTCATGTGACGCGTGTGTTTGTCTGCAGCCTCTATCAGTCATGTGACGCGTGTGTTTGTCTGCAGCCTCTGTCAGTCATGTGACGCGTGTGTTTGTCTGCAGCCTCTGTCAGTCATGTGACGCGTGTGTTTGTCTGCAGCCTCTATCAGTCATGTGACGCGTGTGTTTGTCTGCAGCCTCTGTCAGTCATGTGACGCGTGTGTTTGTCTGCAGCCTCTATCAGTCATGTGACTTGTGTGTGTTTGTCTGCTGGTGCTGTCAGTCATGTGACGTGTGTGTGTTTGTCTGCAGGTGCTGTCAGTCATGTGACGCGTGTGTTTGTCTGCAGCCTCTGTCAGTCATGTGACCCGTGTGTTTGTCTGCTGGTGCTGTCAGTCATGTGACGTGTGTGTGTTTGTCTGCAGGTGCTGTCAGTCATGTGACGCGTGTGTTTGTCTGCAGCCTCTGTCAGTCATGTGACGCGTGTGTTTGTCTGCAGGTGCTGTCAGTCATGTGATGCGCGTGTGTTTGTCTGCAGCCTCTGTCAGTCATGTGACGTGTGTGTGTTTGTCTGCAGCCTCTGTCAGTCATGTGACGTGTGTGTGTTTGTCTGCAGGTGCTGTCAGTCATGTGACGCGTGTGTTTGTCTGCAGCCTCTGTCAGTCATGTGACGTGTGTGTGTTTGTCTGCAGCCTCTGTCAGTCATGTGACGTGTGTGTGTTTGTCTGCAGGTGCTGTCAGTCATGTGACGCGTGTGTTTGTCTGCAGCCTCTGTCAGTCATGTGACCCGTGTGTTTGTCTGCAGGTGCTGTCAGTCATGTGACGCGTGTGTTTGTCTGCAGGTGCTGTCAGTCATGTGACGCGTGTGTTTGTCTGCTGGTGCTGTCAGTCATGTGACTTTTGTGTGTTTGTCTGCAGCCTCTGTCAGTCATGTGACGCGTGTGTTTGTCTGCAGGTGCTGTCAGTCATGTGACGTGTGTGTTTGTCTGCTGGTGCTGTCAGTCATGTGACTTTTGTGTGTTTGTCTGCAGCCTCTGTCAGTCATGTGACGCGTGTGTTTGTCTGCAGCCTCTGTCAGTCATGTGACTCGCGTGTGTTTGTCTGCAGGTGCTGTCAGTCATGTGATGCGCGTGTGTTTGTCTGCAGCCTCTGTCAGTCATGTGACCCGTGTGTTTGTCTGCAGGTGCTGTCAGTCATGTGACGCGTGTGTTTGTCTGCTGGTGCTGTCAGTCATGTGACTTGTGTGTGTTTGTCTGCAGCCTCTGTCAGTCATGTGACGCGTGTGTTTGTCTGCAGCCTCTGTCAGTCATGTGACTCGCGTGTGTTTGTCTGCAGGTGCTGTCAGTCATGTGACGCGTGTGTTTGTCTGCAGCCTCTGTCAGTCATGTGACTCGCGTGTGTTTGTCTGCAGGTGCTGTCAGTCATGTGACTCGCGTGTGTTTGTCTGCAGCCTCTGTCAGTCATGTGACGCGTGTGTTTGTCTGCAGGTGCTGTCAGTCATGTGACTCGCGTGTGTTTGTCTGCAGCCTCTGTCAGTCATGTGACTCGCGTGTGTTTGTCTGCAGGTGCTGTCAGTCATGTGACTCGCGTGTGTTTGTCTGCTGGTGCTGTCAGTCATGTGACTTGTGTGTGTTTGTCTGCAGCCTCTGTCAGTCATGTGACGCGTGTGTTTGTCTGCAGCCTCTGTCAGTCATGTGACTCGCGTGTGTTTGTCTGCAGCCTCTGTCAGTCATGTGACGCGTGTGTTTGTCTGCAGCCTCTGTCAGTCATGTGACTCGCGTGTGTTTGTCTGCAGCCTCTGTCAGTCATGTGACGCGTGTGTTTGTCTGCAGCCTCTATCAGTCATGTGACTCGCGTGTGTTTGTCTGTAGCCTCTGTCAGTCATGTGACTTGTGTGTGTTTGTCTGCAGCCTCTGTCAGTCATGTGACTCCCTTGTGTTTGTCTGCAGCCTCTGTCAGTCATGTGACCCGTGTGTTTGTCTGCAGCCTCTGTCAGTCATGTGACTCGCGTGTGTTTGTCTGCAGCCTCTGTCAGTCATGTGACGCGTGTGTTTGTCTGCAGCCTCTATCAGTCATGTGACTCGTGTGTGTTTGTCTGCAGCCTCTGTCAGTCATGTGACTTGTGTGTGTTTGTCTGCAGCCTCTGTCAGTCATGTGACTCGCGTGTGTTTGTCTGCAGCCTCTGTCAGTCATGTGACCCGTGTGTTTGTCTGCTGGTGCTGTCAGTCATGTGACTTGTGTGTGTTTGTCTGCAGCCTCTGTCAGTCATGTGACCCGTGTGTTTGTCTGCAGCCTCTGTCAGTCATGTGACTCGCGTGTGTTTGTCTGCAGCCTCTGTCAGTCATGTGACTCTCGTGTGTTTGTCTGCAGCCTCTGTCAGTCATGTGACTCGCGTGTGTTTGTCTGCAGCCTCTGTCAGTCATGTGACTCGCGTGTGTTTGTCTGCAGCCTCTGTCAGTCATGTGACTCGCGTGTGTTTGTCATGTGACTCGCGTGTGTTTGTCTGCAGCCTCTGTCAGTCATGTGACTCGCGTGTGTTTGTCTGCAGCCTCTGTCAGTCATGTGATGCGTTTGTTTGTCTGCTTGTGCTGTCAGTCATGTGACTCGCGTGTGTTTGTCTGCAGCCTCTGTCAGTCATGTGACTCGCGTGTGTTTGTCTGCAGCCTCTGTCAGTCGTGACTCGCGTGTGTTTGTCTGCAGGCTCTGTCAGTCATGTGACTCGCGTGTGTTTGTCTGCAGCCTCTGTCAGTCATGTGACTCGCGTGTGTTTGTCTGCAGCATCTGTCAGTCATGTGACTCGCGTGTTTGTCTGCAGCCTCTATCAGTCATGTGACTTGTGTGTGTTTGTCTGCTGGTGCTGTCAGTCATGTGACTCGCGTGTGTTTGTCTGCAGCCTCTGTCAGTCATGTGATGCGTTTGTTTGTCTGCTTGTGCTGTCAGTCATGTGACTCTCGTGTGTTTGTCTGCAGCCTCTGTCAGTCATGTGATGCGTTTGTTTGTCTGCTTGTGCTGTCAGTCATGTGACTCTCGTGTGTTTGTCTGCAGCCTCTGTCAGTCATGTGATGCGTTTGTTTGTCTGCTGGTGCTGTCAGTCATGTGACTTGTGTGTGTTTGTCTGCTGGTGCTGTCAGTCATGTGACTCGCGTGTGTTTGTCTGCAGCCTCTGTCAGTCATGTGATGCGCGTTTGTCTGCTTGTGCTGTCAGTCATGTGACTCGCGTGTGTTTGTCTGCAGCCTCTGTCAGTCATGTGACTCGCGTGTGTTTGTCTCCAGCCTCTGTCAGTCATGTGACTCGCGTGTGTTTGTCTGCAGCCTCTGTCAGTCATGTGACTCGCGTGTGTTTGTCTGCAGCCTCTGTCAGTCATGTGACTCGCGTGTGTTTGTCTGCAGCCTCTGTCAGTCATGTGACTCGTGTGTTTGTCTGCAGCCTCTGTCAGTCATGTGACTTGTGAGTGTTTGTCTGCAGCCTCTGTCAGTCATGTGACTTGCGTGTGTTTGTCTGCAGCCTCTGTCAGTCATGTGACCCGTGTGTTTGTCTGCAGCCTCTGTCAGTCATGTGACACGTGTGTTTGTCTGCAGCCTCTGTCAGTCATGTGATGCATGTGTTTGTCTGCAGCCTCTATCAGTCATGTGACTCGCGTGTGTTTGTCTGCAGCCTCTGTCAGTCATGTGACTTGCGTGTGTTTGTCTGCAGGTGCTGTCAGTCATGTGACTTGCGTGTGTTTGTCTGCAGCCTCTATCAGTCATGTGACTTGTGTGTGTTTGTCTGCAGCCTCTATCAGTCATGTGACTTGTGTGTGTTTGTCTGCAGCCTCGGTCAGTCATGTGACTTGCGTGTGTTTGTCTGCAGCTTCTATCAGTCATGTGACTTGCGTGTGTTTGTCTGCAGCCTCTGTCAGTCATGTGGCTCGCGTGTGTTTGTCTGCAGCCTCTATCAGTCATGTGACTTGTGTGTGTTTGTCTGCAGGTGCTGTCAGTCATGTGACTCGCGTGTGTTTGTCTGCAGCCTCTGTCAGTCATGTGACTCGCGTGTGTTTGTCTGTAGCCTCTGTCAGTCATGTGACGCGTGTTTGTCTGCAGCCTCTGTCAGTCATGTGACTTGTGTGTGTTTGTCTGCAGCCTCTATCAGTCATGTGACTTGTGTGTGTTTGTCTGCAGCCTCTATCAGTCATGTGACTTGCGTGTGTTTGTCTGCAGCCTCTATCAGTCATGTGACTTGTGTGTGTTTGTCTGCAGCCTCTATCAGTCATGTGACTTGCGTGTGTTTGTCTGCAGCCTCTATCAGTCATGTGACTTGTGTGTGTTTGTCTGCAGGTGCTGTCAGTCATGTGACTCTCTTGTGTTTGTCTGCAGCCTCTGTCAGTCATGTGACTCGCGTGTGTTTGTCTGTAGCCTCTGTCAGTCATGTGACGCGTGTGTTTGTCTGCAGCCTCTGTCAGTCATGTGACTCGTGTGTGTTTGTCTGCAGCCTCTGTCAGTCATATGACCCATGTGTTTGTCTGCAGCCTCTGTCAGTCGTGACTCGCGTGTTTGATTGCAGCCTCTGTCAGTCATGTGATGCATGTGTTTGTCTGCAGCCTCTGTCAGTCATGTGACTCGCGTGTGTTTGTCTGCAGCCTCTGTCAGTCATGTGACTCTCGTGTGTTTGTCTGCAGCCTCTGTCAGTCATGTGATGCGTGTGTTTGTCTGCAGCCTCTGTCAGTCATGTGACTCGCGTGTTTGTCTGCAGCCTCTGTCAGTCATGTGACGCGTTTGTTTGTCTGCAGCCTCTGTCAGTCATGTGACTTGTGTGTGTTTGTTTGCAGCCTCTTGTCAGTCATGTGACCCGTGTGTTTGTCTGCAGCCTCTGTCAGTCGTGACTCGCGTGTTTGATTGCAGCCTCTGTCAGTCATGTGACTCGTGTGTTTGTCTGCAGCCTCTGTCAGTCATGTGATGCATGTGTTTGTCTGCAGCCTCTGTCAGTCATGTGACTCACGTGTGTTTGTCTGCAGCCTCTGTCAGTCATGTGACTCTTGTGTGTTTGTCTGCAGCCTCTGTCAGTCATGTGATGCATGTGTTTGTCTGCAGCCTCTGTCAGTCATGTGACTCGCGTGTGTTTGTCTGCAGCCTCTGTCAGTCATGTGACTTGTGTGTGTTTGTCTGCAGCCTCTGTCAGTCATGTGACCCGTGTGTGTTTGTCTGCAGCCTCTGTCAGTCATGTGACCCGTGTGTGTTTGTCTGCAGCCTCTGTCAGTCATGTGACTCGCGTGTGTTTGTCTGCAGCCTCTGTCAGTCATGTGATGCATGTGTTTGTCTGCAGCCTCTGTCAGTCATGTGACCCGTGTGTGTTTGTCTGCAGCCTCTGTCAGTCATGTGACCCGTGTGTGTTTGTCTGCAGCCTCTGTCAGTCATGTGACACGTGTTTGTCTGCAGCCTCTGTCAGTCATGTGACCCGTGTGTTTGTCTGCAGCCTCTGTCAGTCATGTGACCCGTGTGTGTTTGTCTGCAGCCTCTGTCAGTCATGTGACACGTGTTTGTCTGCAGCCTCTGTCAGTCATGTGACCCGTGTGTTTGTCTGCAGCCTCTGTCAGTCATGTGACCCGTGTGTGTTTGTCTGCAGCCTCTGTCAGTCATGTGACACGTGTATTTGTCTGCAGGTGCTGTCAGTCGTGTTTGTCTGCAGGTGCTGTCAGTCATGTGACACGTGTGTTTGTCTGCAGGTGCTGTCAGTCATGTGACACGTGTGTTTGTCTGCAGGTGCTGTCAGTCATGTGACGCGTGTGTTTGTCTGCAGGTGCTGTCAGTCATGTGACGCGTGTGTTTGTCTGCAGCCTCTGTCAGTCATGTGACTCTTGTGTGTTTGTCTGCAGGTGCTGTCAGTCATGTGACACGTGTGTTTGTCTGCAGGTGCTGTCAGTCGTGTTTGTCTGCAGGTGCTGTCAGTCATGTGACACGTGTGTTTGTCTGCAGGTGCTGTCAGTCATGTGACACGTGTGTTTGTCTGCAGGTGCTGTCAGTCATGTGACGCGTGTGTTTGTCTGCAGGTGCTGTCAGTCATGTGACGCGTGTGTTTGTCTGCAGCCTCTGTCAGTCATGTGACACGTGTGTTTGTCTGCAGGTGCTGTCAGTCATGTGATGCGTGTGTTTGTCTGCAGGTGCTGTCAGTCATGTGACACGTGTGTTTGTCTGCAGCCTCTGTCAGTCATGTGATGCGTGTGTTTGTCTGCTGGTGCTGTCAGTCATGTGACCCGTGTGTTTGTCTGCAGCCTCTGTCAGTCATGTGACACGTGTGTGTTTGTCTGCAGCCTCTGTCAGTCATGTGACTTGTGTGTGTTTGTCTGCTGGTGCTGTCAGTCATGTGACGTGTGTGTTTGTCTGCTGGTGCTGTCAGTCATGTGACCCGTGTGTTTGTCTGCAGCCTCTGTCAGTCATGTGACACGTGTGTTTGTCTGCAGCCTCTGTCAGTCATGTGACCCGTGTGTTTGTCTGCAGCCTCTGTCATTCATGTGACGTGTGTGTTTGTCTGCAGCCTCTGTCAGTCATGTGACGTGTGTGTTTGTCTGCAGCCTCTGTCAGTCATGTGACTTGTGTGTGTTTGTCTGCTGGTGCTGTCAGTCATGTGACGTGTGTGTTTGTCTGCTGGTGCTGTCAGTCATGTGACCCGTGTGTTTGTCTGCAGCCTCTGTCAGTCATGTGACACGTGTGTTTGTCTGCAGCCTCTGTCAGTCATGTGACCCGTGTGTTTGTCTGCAGCCTCTGTCATTCATGTGACGTGTGTGTTTGTCTGCAGCCTCTGTCAGTCATGTGACTTGTGTGTGTTTGTCTGCTGGTGCTGTCAGTCATGTGACGTGTGTGTTTGTCTGCTGGTGCTGTCAGTCATGTGACGCGTGTGTTTGTCTGCAGCCTCTGTCAGTCATGTGACGCGTGTGTTTGTCTGCAGCCTCTGTCAGTCATGTGACGTGCGTGTTTGTCTGCAGGTGCTGTCAGTCATGTGACGTGTGTGTTTGTCTGCAGCCTCTGTCAGTCATGTGACTCGCGTGTGTTTGTCTGCAGGTGCTGTCAGTCATGTGACCCGTGTGTTTGTCTGCAGGTGCTGTCAGTCATGTGACGTGTGTGTGTTTGTCTGCAGGTGCTGTCAGTCATGTGACTTGTGTGTGTGTTTGTCTGCAGGTGCTGTCAGTCATGTGACTTGTGTGTGTGTTTGTCTGCAGGTGCTGTCAGTCATGTGACTTGTGTGTGTGTTTGTCTGCAGGTGCTGTGATAAGAGGTTATGGACTCAGATCGACCTGAGCCGGCAGCGCTCCATCACTCCTCCGATGTTGAGTAGTATAATCCGCAGACAACCCGTATCTCTCAACCTGGGCTTCACTAACATCTCCAAGAAGCAGCTCATGTGGCTGATCAACCGTCTGCAAGGTACGTCCTCCTGCTAGCGTTACACGTGAAGCATTACACAGACACAATGAGAAACAGTGCAGTGTTTCAGCCGTGGTGAGACACAGGCCTACAGGATCATATAAAAGTGTAGAAGTGTGCGAAAGAGCAGAGAGGACGAAGGGTCCGAGCTCAGTGTGAGTTTACACCGGTCACCGATGGAAAGATCTACAGCGAGGAAGAATCAGTCCACGAGATTGAACCGAGCCCATGTTTGGCGTATAAAGCTCAGAGGTGAGAGTGTAATGAGGGTGTTTTGCAAAATCGATAGCCTGACGTCCCGGGGCTATTGTGTTTTCCAGTCGGGCTACCAAAATGCAAAATCCTCCCTTTATTCACATTATTGACTAGTTATTTTAAGGAAAATTATGACCCTGCAAGTTTTTGATAATGCTGATTTATCCATAGCGAAATTTCTCATGAATCTTGTGCCTGTTTTAAGAGAAACACATGACCAATAAAAATGGAAGCTCCACTTGCATGAATGCTTTACTTTTCATGTCAGTGATTCAATGTTTGAATCCATGTGCTAACACACTATCACTGTAAAGCTGCTTTGAAACAAAAAAATCTGTATTGTAAAAAGCGCTACATAAATAAAGGTACTTGACCATCATATCGAGGGCTTGAACCAGAGGGGCATAAGTGGCATTTTGGGCGAAAATGAGTTCTATATATCAAATTAAAGGTCTTGATGAGCTCTATCTAGTTGTGCCAAAAAGACGCAACAGAAATCAACCTGTATTGAATAAAGCAACAAAACATCAAAGACCTAACACAAAAGTTTGAGCATTGTTTGGAGCCAGAGGGGCGTAAGTGGCTTTTGACAAACTTTACAGGAGAGCCAAAACAAAATTTTGACCACACTTCAATCAACTGTATTTATTAACCTTCAACCACAACATTGCAACCACATACATACTTATATGAGTAAGTTCTTAAGTGAACATACACTCACCTAAAGGATTATTAGGAACACCTGTTCAATTTCTCATTAATGCAATTATTTAATCAACCAATTTGGCTCTCCTGTAAAGTTTGTCAAATGCCACTTACGCCCCTCTGGTTCCAAGCCCTCGATATATTCTGCTATATAAATAGCATAAAATAATTAGAGCACCATTTACTTGCCTCAAAAAAGTCTGGTATTATTATCATTTATTGCTACACTTCAATATGTGTATTATTCCATCAGAAACGTAACACTTTTAGCGTTGTCAGGCTTTAAATTTGACCTGCCACAAGGTGACACTGTTTTCAAAACGGAACAATCAGAGAAAAGTGTCAAAGCTTCAGAGAGTCATTATTTCTCCATCCCTCCTGCATCCAACTGCAAGTTCTGATGTTTGGGGAAGACAACTGGGGCTTCCAATCCACCCCTTGTAAAGCAGTGCCGTTCTCACTTAATTTATTGTTGCTAAGTGACAGTAGGCGCGTTTCCATTACAGATTTGCGCAAAACTTTTGTGTTTTTTTTCCTTCTTTTTTCTAAATAAAAAACTATTGCAAAATGACAGCGTTTCTATTAACCGATGTTATGCGACTAAAACTTCATTTTTACCTCTCGTGATAAGTCATTCCAAAAATCATGCCAACGGACGTTGGTAGGTTTATGTATATCCCAGCCACTGCACTGGCCATTATTATTAATCGAAGGAGATGTATGTGTGTTATCCAATCATTAATGGCAAGGAAAGACCCTTAATACTTGAGAGCGGCACATATGAGGTGTTTCTGGGTGTTTCTCCCTCATATCAGCTGGTCTTGATTGTGGCATTTCTTTGAGTTTTAGAATCCAGTATTCCTGTGATTCTTTTGTCTTTTATGAATTTAATAAAGAACTCTGTCTAGTCTTCTATCCAAACATACCGCGTCATCTATGTCAGGTGACCTGTAAATGTGCAAAAACTGTTTCCATTGCAGTTTTGCAAAATATTTATTTTTCTAATTGCCTGAAAAACCACCTCATATGCAAGCGTAAAAAACTTTTTTGCAATAAATGGGAGTTTTTGCGAAAATGACGTGTTTCCATTGGGAGTATTATCATCTTCTTCCGCTTATCCGGGGCCGGGTCGCGGGGGCAGCAGTCTTAGCAGAGATGCCAAGACTTCCCTCCCCCTAGACACTTCCTCCAGCTCTTCCGGGGGGACACCGAGGCCTTCCCAGGCCAGCCGGGAGACATAATCCCTCCAGCGTGTCCTAGGTCTTCCCCGGGGTCTCCTCCCGGTGGGACGCGACCGGAACACCTTCCCGGGAAGGTGTCCAGGAGGCATCCAGAACAGATGCCTGAGCCACCTCAGCTGACCCCTCTCGATGTGGAGGAGCAGCGGGTCTACTCTGAGCTCCTCCTGAGTGTCCTCACCCTATCTCTAAGGGATCGCCCAGCCACCCTGCGGAGAAAGCTCATTTCGGCCGCCTGTATCCGATGATACCCACAGCTCATGACCATAGGTGAGTAGGAATGTGGATTGACCGGTAAATCGAGAGCGTTGCCTTGCAGCTCCTTCACCACGACAGACCCGGTACATCGAGCGCATTACTGCAGAAGCTGCACTGATCCGTCTGTCAATCTCCCGTTCCATCCTTCCCTCACTCGTGAACAAGACCCCAAGATACTGGAACTCTCCACCAACCTGAAGTGGGCAACCTGAAATGAGTCCAACATGCACTGGGAAAAAGTCTGACTTACTGCCGGCAATGTGAACCAAGCTCCTGCTCTGGTCGTACGGGGACCGGACTGCCCTTAGCAAATGGCCCCGGACCCCATACTCCCAGAGCACCCTCCACAGGATGCCACGAGGGCCACGACCGGGACAAAAACCTCACTGTTCCTCCTGAATCCGAGGTTCTACTATCAGCCGTATTCTCCTCTCCAGTACCCTGGCATAGACTTTCCCGGGGAGGTTGAGGAGTGTGATCCCCCATAGTTGTAACACACCCTCTGGTCCCCCTTCTTAAAAAGAGGGACCACCACCCCGGTCTGCCAGTCCAGAGGCACTGTCCCCGACCGCCACGCGATGTTGCAGAGGCGTGTCAGCTAAGACAGCCCCACAACATCCAGAGACTTGAGGTACTCGGGGCGGATCTCGTCCACCCCCGGTGCCTTGCCACCGAGGAGCTTTCTTGACTACCTCGGTGACTTCAGCCCGGGTGATGGACGAGTCCCCCTCTGAGCCCTCTGCCTCTGCTTCCTCGCATAAGTTGCGCTTACACTTAAGTGGAATCCATATGTTCGTTTGGTCGCTAGTTATTTTACTTTTTTAAAGTTTTAAATATTAATATTTTTCTTACACAAATTCATTGTTTTCCACTGCATTATAAAACTTACTTTTTTTATATAACTCTAATTGTATTCGTCTGAAAGAAGAAAGTCATATACACCTTGGATGGCTTGAGGGTGAGTAAATCATGGGATAATTTTCATTTTAAAGTGAACTAATCCTTTAACATTGTCACACATGCAAACATAATGTTCTCCACTGCGCATGCAATCTCTAGCCACGTTTCCATTACCCTTCAAATTGTCCAAATTGAAATTGCGAATTGAAAATACACCCCCTCTCCTTGAACTGCCACCTTACTGTGGTGGAGGGGTTTGAGTACCCGAATGACCCTAGGAGCTATGTTGTCCTTGGCTATATGCCCCTGGTAGGGTCTCCCAGGGCAAACAGGTCCTAGGTGACGGGTCAGACTAAGAGAGGTTCATAAACCCTTTATGTTAGAAACAGAAACGAGGACCGTGACATCACCCGGCATGGCGCAGCCGGGGCCCTACCCTGGAGCCAGGTCCGGGGTTGGGGCTTGTATGCGAGCGCCGTGGGGCCGCCCTCCCGTGGGCTCACCACCTGCAGGAGGGACCGTAAGGGGCCGGTGCATAGTGGATTGGTAGGCAGTCGAAGGCGGGGGCCTCGACAACCCGATCCCTGGACACGGAAACTGGCTTTAGGGATGTGGAACGTCACCTCGCTGGCGGGGAAGGAGCCTGAGATTGTGCGTGAGGTTGAGAGGTACCGACTAGAGATAGTCGGGGATCACCTCCAGCACGGCTTGGGCTCTGGAACCACACTCCTTGAGAGAGGATGGACTCTTCACCACTCTGGAGTTAACCATGGTGAGAGGCGGCGGGCTGGTGTGGGTTTGCTTATAGCCCCCCAGCTCAGCCGCCATGTCATTCCACTGGGGGACTTGAACGCCCACGTGGGCAGCGACAGTGACACCTGGAGGGGCGTGATTGGGAGGATCTGATCCTGATCTGATCGGTGTTCTGTTATTGGACTTCTATGCTAGTTACAGCTTGTCCATAACGAACACCATGTTCAAGCATAAGCGTGATAAATGTGTCCATCAGTGCACGTGGCATCAGCAGCTGACGGGTACCGGCAAGCCAAGCGGACTGCTGGAGGAGTTCGGTGAGGCCATGGAGAAGGACTACCGGTTGGCCTCAAAGAGATTCTGGCAAACTGTCCGGCTCCTCAGGAGAGGGAAGCAGTGACACTGTTTACAGTGGAGGTGGGCAACTGTTGACCTCAACTGGGGATGTCGTCGGACGGTGGAAGGAATACTTCGAGGATCCTCTTAATCCCACCGACACGTCTTCCATTGAGTAATGCGACAAACTGCTTATATTTACTCTACGCCATGATGCACTACGCTACTTCTGACGTCATAAATCTCGTAAGTTGCACATTAGGGTCAAGTAGGCTGCGTATCGCCGTTTGGCCAGAAGCTAGAATTTTACTTAATAAAGTTTTAAATAATATTTTATACTCAGAAAATCACAGGAACAAACAGGATAAAAGCAAACCAAACAATACATTAACAAGAACCAAACAAGAGCAGCTGAAACACAGGGATTAAATACACAGTGCAAACAAAGGAAACTTTAAAATAGGTGGCAATGAGCAGTAATTAAATAAGAGACCATGACGATTAACAAACAGTGAAAACAGGCAATCAGGAAACAGGGAAAATCAAACCATGTCTCGTTCTCTCGCTGATGTCTCGGTGTCTTGGTCTCTCGCTGATGTCTCGGTCTCTCTGTCTCTCGCTGATGTCTCGGTGTCGGTGTCTTGCTGATGTCTCGGTGATATCTAGGTTTCCCGCTGATGTCTCAGTCTCTCTGTCTCTCGTTGATATCCCTGTGTCTCGCTGATGTCTCGGTGTCTCGCTGATGTCTCAGTCTCTCTGTCTCTCGCTGATATCTCTGTGTCTCGCTGATGTCTCGGTGTCTCACTGATGTCTCGGTGTCTCACTGATGTCTCGGTATCTTGGTCTCTCTCTGGTGTCTCGCTGATGTCTCTGTGTCGGTGTCTCTGTGTCGGTGTCTCACTGATGTCTCACTGATGTCTCGGTGTCTTGGTCTCTCGCTGGTGTCTCGCTGATGTCTCTGTGTCGGTGTCTCTGTGTCGGTGTCTCACTGATGTCTCTGTGATATCTAGGTTTCTTGCTGATGTCTCGGTCTCTCTGTCTCTCGCTGATATCTCTGTGTCTCGCTGATGTCTCGGTCTCTCTGTCTCTCGCTGATATCTCTGTGTCTCGCTGATGTCTCTGTGTCTCGCTGATGTCTCTGTGTCTCACTGATGTCTCTGTGTCTCACTGATGTCTCGGTGTCTTGGTCTCTCGCTGGTCTCTCGCTGATGTCTCGGTCTCGCTGTCTCTCGCTGATGTCTCGTTGTCGGTGTCTTGCTGATGTCTCGGTGATATCTAGGTTTCCCGCTGATGTCTCGGTCTCTCTGTCTCTCGCTGATATCTCTGTGTCTCGCTGATGTCTCGGTGTCTCACTGATGTCTCGGTGTCTCACTGATGTCTCGGTGTCTCACTGATGTCTCTGTGTCTTGGTCTCTCGCTGGTGTCTCGCTGATGTCTCTGTGTCGGTGTCTCGGTGTCGGTGTCTCGCTGATGTCTCGGTGATATCTAGGTTTCTCGCTGATGTCTCGGTCTCTCTGTCTCTCGCTGATGTCTCGGTGTCTCGCTGATGTCTCAGGTGTCTCGCTGATGTCTCGGTGTCTCGCTGATGTCTCGGTGTCTCACTGATGTCTCACTGATGTCTCGGTGTCTTGGTCTCTCGCTGGTGTCTCGCTGATGTCGGTGTCTTGGTGTCGGTGTCTCGCTGATGTCTCGGTGATATCTAGGTTTCTCGCTGATGTCTCGGTCTCTCTGTCTCTCACTGATATCTCGGTGTCTTACTGATGTCTCGGTGTCTTGGTCTCTCGCTGATGTCTCTGTGTCTCACTGATGTCTCGGTGTCTCGCTGATGTCTCGGTCTCTCTGTCTCTCACTGATATCTCGGTGTCTCGCTGATGTCTCGGTGTCTCGCTGATGTCTCGGTGTCTCACTGATGTCTCGGTGTCTTGGTCTCTCGCTGATGTCTCGGTGTCTTGGTCTCTCGCTGATGTCTCGGTGTCTCACTGATGTCTCGGTGTCTCACTGATGTCTCTGTGTCTTGGTCTCTCGCTGGTGTCTCGCTGATGTCTCTGTGTCGGTGTCTCGCTGATGTCTCGGTGATATCTAGGTTTCTCGCTGATGTCTCGGTCTCTCTGTCTCTCGCTGATGTCTCGGTGTCTCGCTGATGTCTCAGGTGTCTCGCTGATGTCTCGGTGTCTCGCTGATGTCTCGGTGTCTCACTGATGTCTCACTGATGTCTCGGTGTCTTGGTCTCTCGCTGGTGTCTCGCTGATGTCGGTGTCTTGGTGTCGGTGTCTCGCTGATGTCTCGGTGATATCTAGGTTTCTCGCTGATGTCTCGGTCTCTCTGTCTCTCACTGATATCTCGGTGTCTTACTGATGTCTCGGTGTCTTGGTCTCTCGCTGATGTCTCTGTGTCTCACTGATGTCTCGGTGTCTCGCTGATGTCTCGGTCTCTCTGTCTCTCACTGATATCTCGGTGTCTTGCTGATGTCTCGGTGTCTCGCTGATGTCTCGGTGTCTCACTGATGTCTCGGTGTCTTGGTCTCTCGCTGATGTCTCGGTGTCTTGGTCTCTCGCTGATGTCTCGGTGTCTCACTGATGTCTCGGTGTCTCACTGATGTCTCGGTGTCTTGGTCTCTCGCTGGTGTCTCGCTGATGTCGGTGTCTTGGTGTCGGTGTCTCGCTGATGTCTCGGTGATATCTAGGTTTCTCGCTGATGTCTCGGTCTCTCTGTCTCTCGCTGATGTCTCTGTGTCTCACTGATGTCTCGGTGTCTCGCTGATGTCTCGGTCTCTCTGTCTCTCACTGATATCTCGGTGTCTCGCTGATGTTTCGGTGTCTCGCTGATGTCTCGGTGTCTCACTGATGTCTCGGTGTCTTGGTCTCTCGCTGATGTCTCGGTGTCTTGGTCTCTCGCTGATGTCTCGCTGATGTCTCGGTGTCTCACTGATGTCTCGGTGTCTCGCTGATGTCTCGGTCTCTCTGTCTCTCACTGATATCTCGGTGTCTCGCTGATGTCTCGGTGTCTCACTGATGTCTCGGTGTCTTGGTCTCTCCCTGATGTCTCGGTGTCTTGGTCTCTCGCTGATGTCTCTGTGTCTCGCTGATGTCTCGGTGTCTTGCTGATGTCTCGGTGTCGCGCTGATGTCTCGGTGTCGCGCTGATGTCTCGGTGTCGCGCTGATGTCTCGGTGTCTCGCTGATGTCTCGGTGTCGCGCTGATGTCTCGGTGTCTCGCTGATGTCTCGGTGTCTTACTGATGTCTCGGTGTCTTGGTCTCTCGCTGATGTCTCGGTGTCTTGGTCTCTCGCTGATGTCTCGGTGTCTCACTGATGTCTCGGTGTCTCGCTGATGTCTCGGTCTCTCTGTCTCTCACTGATATCTTGGTGTCTCGCTGATGTCTCGGTGTCTCACTGATGTCTCGTTGTCTTGGTATCTCACTGGTGTCTCGCTGATGTCTCGGTGTCTTGGTCTCTCGCTGATGTCTCGCTGATGTCTCGGTGTCTCGCTGATGTCTCGGTGTCTCGCTGATGTCTCGGTGTCTCACTGATGTCTCGGTGTCTCACTGATGTCTCGGTGTCTTGGTCTCTCCCTGGTGTCTCGCTGATGTCTCGGTGTCTTGGTCTCTCGCTGATGTCTCGGTGTCTCACTGATGTCTCGGTGTCTCGCTGATGTCTCGGTCTCTCTGTCTCTCACTGATATCTCGGTGTCTCGCTGATGTCTCGGTGTCTCACTGATGTCTCGTTGTCTTGGTCTCTCGCTGGTGTCTCGCTGATGTCTCGGTGTCTCGCTGATGTCTCGGTGTCTCGCTGGTGTCTCACTGTCTCGTGTCTCACTGTCTCGTGTCTTGGTCTCTTACTGATGTCTCGGTGTCTCACTGATGTCTCGGTGTCTCGCTGGTGTCTCACTGTCTCGTGTCTCACTGTCTCGTGTCTCACTGATGTCTTGGTGTCTTGGTCTCTCACTGATGTCTCGGTGTCTCGCTGATGTCTCGGTGTCTTGGTCTCTCGCTGATATCTCGGTGTCTCACTGATGTCTCGGTGTCTCACTGATGTCTCGGTCTCTCTGTCTCTCGCTGATGTCTCGGTGTCTCACTGATGTCTCGATCTCTCGCTGATATTTCGGTGTCTCGCTGATGTCTCGTTGTCTCGCTGATGTCTCGGTCTCTCTGATATCTCGGTGTCTCGCTGATGTCTCGGTGTCTCACTGATGTCTCGGTCTCTCTGTCTCTCGCTGATGTCTCGGTGTCTCACTGATGTCTCGATCTCTCGCTGATATCTCGGTGTCTCGCTGATGTCTCGTTGTCTCGCTGATGTCTCGGTCTCTCTGTCTCTCGCTGATATCTCGGTGTCTCACTGATGTCTCGGTGTCTCACTGATGTCTCGGTCTCTGTCTCTCGCTGATGTCTCGGTGTCTTGCTGATGTCTCGGTGTCTCGCTGATGTCTCGGTGTCTCGCTGATGTCTCGGTGTCTTGGTCTCTCGCTGATATCTCAGTGTCTCGCTGATGTCTCGGTCTCTCACTGATAATAATAATAATAAACAATAATAATAATAAACATTTATTTATATAGCACTTTTCATACATGGAATGCAACGCAAAGTGCTTGATATCTCGGTCTCTCGCTGATGTCTCGGTGTCTTGCTGATGTCTCGGTGTCTCGCTGATGTCTCGGTGTCTCGCTGATGTCTCGGTCTCTCTGTCTCTCGCTGATGTCTCGGTGTCTCGCTGATGTCTCGGTGTCTCACTGACGTCTCGGTCTCTCTGTCTCTCGCTGATGTCTCGGTGTCTCACTGATGTCTCGGTCTCTCTGTCTCTCGCTGATGTCTCGGTGTCTCGCTGATGTCTCGGTCTCTCTGTCTCTCGCTGATGTCTCGGTGTCTCGCTGATGTCTCGGTCTCTCTGTCTCTCACTGATATCTCGGTGTCTCGCTGATGTCTCGGTGTCTCACTGATGTCTCGTTGTCTTGGTCTCTCGCTGGTGTCTCGCTGATGTCTCGGTGTCTCGCTGATGTCTCGGTGTCTCGCTGGTGTCTCACTGTCTTGTGTCTCACTGATGTCTCGGTGTCTTGGTCTCTTACTGATGTCTCGGTGTCTCACTGATGTCTCGGTGTCTCGCTGGTGTCTCACTGTCTCGTGTCTCACTGTCTCGTGTCTCACTGATGTCTTGGTGTCTTGGTCTCTCACTGATGTCTCGGTGTCTCGCTGATGTCTCGGTGTCTTGGTCTCTCGCTGATATCTCGGTGTCTCACTGATGTCTCGGTGTCTCACTGATGTCTCGGTCTCTCTGTCTCTCGCTGATGTCTCGGTGTCTCACTGATGTCTCGATCTCTCGCTGATATTTCGGTGTCTCGCTGATGTCTCGTTGTCTCGCTGATGTCTCGGTCTCTGATATCTCGGTGTCTCGCTGATGTCTCGGTGTCTCACTGATGTCTCGGTCTCTCTGTCTCTCGCTGATGTCTCGGTGTCTCACTGATGTCTCGATCTCTCGCTGATATCTCGGTGTCTCGCTGATGTCTCGTTGTCTCGCTGATGTCTCGGTCTCTCTGTCTCTCGCTGATATCTCGGTGTCTCACTGATGTCTCGGTGTCTCACTGATGTCTCGGTCTCTGTCTCTCGCTGATGTCTCGGTGTCTTGCTGATGTCTCGGTGTCTCGCTGATGTCTCGGTGTCTCGCTGATGTCTCGGTGTCTTGGTCTCTCGCTGATATCTCAGTGTCTCGCTGATGTCTCGGTCTCTCACTGATAATAATAATAATAAACAATAATAATAATAAACATTTATTTATATAGCACTTTTCATACATGGAATGCAACGCAAAGTGCTTGATATCTCGGTCTCTCGCTGATGTCTCGGTGTCTTGCTGATGTCTCGGTGTCTCGCTGATGTCTCGGTGTCTCGCTGATGTCTCGGTCTCTCTGTCTCTCGCTGATGTCTCGGTGTCTCGCTGATGTCTCGGTGTCTCACTGACGTCTCGGTCTCTCTGTCTCTCGCTGATGTCTCGGTGTCTCACTGATGTCTCGGTCTCTCTGTCTCTCGCTGATGTCTCGGTGTCTCGCTGATGTCTCGGTCTCTCTGTCTCTCGCTGATGTCTCGGTGTCTCGCTGATGTCTCGGTCTCTGTCTCTCGCTGATGTCTCGGTGTCTCGCTGATGTCTCGGTGTCTCACTGATGTCTCGGTCTCTCTGTCTCTCGCTGATATCTCGGTGTCTCACTGATGTCTCGGTCTCTCTGTCTCTCGCTGATATCTCGGTGTCTCGCTGATGTCTCGGTCTCTCTGTCTCTCGCTGATATCTCGGTGTCTCGCTGATGTCTCGGTGTCTCACTGATGTCTCGGTCTCTCTGTCTCTCGCTGATATCTCGGTGTCTCGCTGATGTCTCGGTGTCTCGCTGATGTCTCGGTGTCTCACTGATGTCTTGGTGTCTTGGTCTCTCGCTGATATCTCGGTGTCTCGCTGATGTCTCGGTGTCTCACTGATGTCTCGGTCTCTCTGTCTCTCGCTGATATCTCGGTTTCTCGCTGATGTCTCGGTGTCTCGCTGATGTCTCGGTCTCTCTGTCTCTCGCTGATATCTCGGTGTCTCGCTGATGTCTCGGTGTCTCGCTGATGTCTCGGTCTCTCTGTCTCTCGCTGATATCTCGGTGTCTCGCTTATGTCTCGGTGTCTCACTGATGTCTCGGTCTCTCTGTCTCTAGCTGATGTCTCGGTGTCTCGCTGATGTCTCGGTCTCTCTGTCTCTCGCTGATGTCTCGGTGTCTCGCTGATGTCTCGGTCTCTCTGTCTCTCGCTGATATCTCGGTGTCTCGCTGATGTCTCGGTGTCTGACTGATGTCTCGGTCTCTCTGTCTCTCGCTGATGTCTCTGTGTCTTGCTGATGTCTCGGTGTCTCACTGATGTCTCGGTCTCTCCGTCTCTCGCTGATGTCTCTGTGTCTTGCTGATGTGTCGGTGTCTCGCTGATGTCTCTGTGATGTCTAGGTTTCTCGCTGATGTCTTGGCCTCTCCTGTGTCTCAGTCTCTCGCTGATATCTCGGTGTCTCCGGTTGTCTCGGTCTCTCTGTCTCTCGCTGATATCTCGGTGTCTCGCTGATGTCTCGGTGTCTCACTGATGTCTCGGTCTCTCCGTCTCTCGCTGATGTCTCTGTGTCTTGCTGATGTGTCGGTGTCTCGCTGATGTCTCTGTGATGTCTAGGTTTCTCGCTGATGTCTTGGCCTCTCCTGTGTCTCAGTCTCTCGCTGATGTCTCGTGTCTCCCTCAGGTCTGCTGGAGCTGAACGTGGCCGGCTGCTCGTGGTCCTCGGTCTCGGCTCTCTGTCAGTCTGTGTGTCCATGTCTGCGGCTCCTGGACCTCAGCCGCGTCGAGGATCTGAAGGACTCGCATCTGAAAGAGCTGCTGGCTCCGCCGTCCAACGACACGCGCTCAGGTCAGTTTCTACACTCCTTCACTGGGTCATACTTTAATTGAGTGCTGGCAAAAGGGACAGATTTAAAAGGTTACGGTGACAATAATGATATTATCAATTCATACTTGTAAGATTGTCATAAATGAAAGGGTCATGAATCCCTAAACTGAAGGCCATATCTTTAACACCAAGCATATCTGCGGACTCTGTTGATTCTCTCCTTGAGTCCTTTAACTCAAAAGTACAGTGTGTAAAAGATGATATTGCTCCTGTGAAAGTCAGGAAGAAGAGTGGCAGACAAAAAGCACCTTGGAGAAACTCAACAGCAGTGCAAAATATGTAAAGACAATGAAGAAAAGCTGAGCACATGTGGCGGAAGACAAAACTTGTAGTCCATTATAACATCTATAAAGACAGCATCCATGCTTTCAATGTGGAACTAGGCAAGGCTAGACCGACTTCCTTCTCAAATATTATAAAGAGCAATTTAAACAACACACACACTCTTTTTGCTACTGTAGAGAGACTGACAAACCCCCCAAGCCAGATTCCCAATGAGTTGCTCTCAAACAGCAAATGCAATGAGTTTGCTTCCTTCTTCTCTGAGAAAATCAATAATATCAGAAAGGTGATCAGCATATCCTCGTGTGGCACTGAGGTCAGACAGATCAGACCACAACCGCAGAAAGTTGCTATGTCTGATTTTGAAGAAATTAGTGGAAAAATTTTGGAAGAAACAGTTAAGCACCTTATTATTATTATTATTATTATTATTATTATTATTAAGTTTTATTTATATAGTGCCTTTCCAGGGCTCAAGGACGCTTTACAATGAACAAGCAACAATAATGGCAAGGGACAATGACAACATACAAAACAACAGTAGGTAGATGAGAGTAAAAGTACAGTAAAGGAGAATTAGGTAGATGGGGCAGCATACAGCAGAATACAATCAGACACAACGAAATGTACGTGTACTGAATTGTACTAACTTAAGAATGGTAACATTCAGAAAATAAGTGAATTTTGAGCATAGTTTTAAATTCAGAAATAGTATTAACACAACAGAGTGATTGGGGGAGAGAGTTCCGTATTTTGGGTGCAACAACACTGAATGATCTGCCCCCCCACTGAAGCTAGGCGATGCCGAGGGCCAACGAGAAGGCTAGAGTAGAGGATCGTAAAGAGCAGGGTTGGAGCAGGTTACAGAGATGGGGGGAGCCAAGCTGTGCAGAGATTTAAAATACGGTAAGCCACTGGAAACCAGTGAAGATAGTACAGAATCGGGGTGATATGGGCAGAACGCTTGGTGTGGATAAGTATTCTAGCAGCAGAGTTTTGAATGTATTGCAATTTGGAAATGGAGCTAGCAGATAGGCCAATGAAAAGGGCATTACAGTAATTAAGGCGTGATGTGACACATGCACCTTAAAACATCAACTTGCACCCTTGACACAACCCCCCTTCCTTTTTCAAAAGTGTGTTAAACTGCTTAGAAGCAGATTTCCTAAAAGTGGTAAACTCCTCACTTCTCTCTAGGATTTTTCCAAAGTCCCTTAAAACTGCAGTTGTCAAGCCCCTCCTGAAAAAGAGCAATCTGGATAGCAACATATTTAGCAATTACAGACCGATCTCAAATCTTCCTTTCATAGGCAAGATCATTGAAAAAGTTGTCTTCAATCAGCTGAACGAATTCTTTAGCTCGAATGGATACTTTGACAATTTTCAATCAGGTTTCCGACCGCATCACAGCACAGAGACAGCGCTCATAAAGATAATAAACGATATTCGCTTAAATACTGATACAGGCAAAACATCAATTCTTTGACTCATTGACTCCCTGTGCCAATGCATTGATGAAGTCAACAGTTGGATGTGCCAAAACTTTCTTCAGTTAAACAAAGTCAAAACTGAAGTCATTGTGTTTGGAAACAAAGATGAAGTTCTCAAGGTGAACGCATACCTTCTCTCTAGGGGTCAAACAACTAAAAATCAAGTCAGGAATCTTGGTGTGACACTAGAGTCAGACCTTAGTTTCAGTAGTCATGTCAAAGCAATAACTAAATCAGCATACTATCATCTGAAAAATATTGCAAGAATTAGATGCTTTGCTTAGAAAAACGTGTGCATGCTTTCATCACCAGCAGGGTGGATTACTGTAATGGACAGCTGTGTCAGCTCATACAGAACGCTGAGCAGAACCAGAACACATGAACACATCACACCAGTCCTCAGGTCTTTACACTGGCTCCCAGTTAGATTTAGGATTGATTTTAAAGTATTATTACTGGTATATAAATCATTCAATGGCCTAGGACCTCAATATATTGCAGATATGCTCACTGAATATAAACCCAACAGATCACTCAGATCATTAGGATCACATCAGAAACACCAAGGGTTCACTCTAAGCACGGCGAGTCCGCTTTAGCTATTATGCTGGAACAGCTTCCAGAAGAGATCAGATGTGCTCCTACAGTATCACATTCACATCCAGACTCAAAACACTTCTGTTTAGCTGTGCATTTACTGAATGAGCACTGTGCCACTGTGTGTCCGACTGTTTACACTGTGTTTTTTTTCTGCATCCTCCTTTTGATTCTGAACTGAAATGGCACTGAGAATTGGGTAAGAGACAAACATAAATGACTTAATTGGAGAAATTGAGCGATGAAGCCATGCTGATGACCTGGGTCTGTGGTGGAGTGAGTTTGACGTGATTAAACTCTGGGTTCTGTGATCGACTCCATTCCTAGAGCTTCCGAACCAATGGGTTTTTGGGGTTTGGACTGATGGGGCATTGAACCGAGGTTACCCCGTGAGTCCTAGAGCTCCTCCTGTCCGATCATAGGGAAAAATCAGGTCCATCGGAGACGTCCAGTGGAATTCTTAGGCGCGCTGAATAAACACCACAGACACTGTGTCAGAGTAAAACTATATGCAAAATAAGATACACCGGTGTTTTGCCAAATGAGAAGTTTATTCTATGTATCATCTTTTTACTACTTTAATTAATTTTACTCAAATTAATTTATAACTGTATCATTTATCTATTTTAATTCCTTTTATACCTGTTTTAATTTCCCTTTTTTTATTTTGTGCTTATTTTCTATGCAAAGCACTTTGAATTTCCATAGTGTGATTATTTTAATTCCTTTCTATGTAAAGCATTTTGAATTGCCATTGGGTATGAAATGTGTTATAAATAAACTTGCCTTGCCTAAACTAAATTTTCTGAGATTTTAACAAAAGTATGTGTGTTGAACATCATTGAAGAGAATGTTAGCTTCTGTTGGATTTAATTGTAGGGGAAAACTGGTTCATTTTGAGTTTTTTTCCACTTTATTATGAATGGATTAACAAAGTTGCCTGAAATAATTCATTTAGTTTTCCTGAGGGCCACAGATGAAGTTCGGTCTGATGTTAGTGTGTCTGTTAAAGGATCCCAGCTTGAGTGTTTCGGTCACTGGCTTCACCTGAGATGGACCAGGACCACGTTCACACTGCAGATAAATTCAGTGTTCAGTTCACCTTTAGTGCTGAACCCTGTTCTGTTCACACAGACTTCAGTCATTTACTGGAGTGGCAGTGTGTACGAAACCAAACTGAACCGCCAGTGGTTGATCTTGAAAATGCTTGAGAGACTCTACATGTGGAAACTGAGTGAATGTTCAGTAATGAGGTTCTGTGTGAGTCGAGAGCTGTAGTGTCTCAGC
Organism: Squalius cephalus; assembly: GCF_949319135.1. Lineage (NCBI taxonomy): Eukaryota > Metazoa > Chordata > Actinopteri > Cypriniformes > Leuciscidae > Squalius > Squalius cephalus. Next base: position 228,849 of record NC_137129.1, read on the forward strand.
GCTAACCGTGTGTTCCCGCACAGCTCACGGAGAGAACCGAGGCGGACGCTTCCAGAACGTGACCGAGCTGCGATTGGCTGGGCTGGAAGTGACCGACGCTGTGTCTCGTCTGCTGGTCCGGTACCTTCCCCACCTGACCAAACTGGACCTGAGCCAGTGCTGCCATATCACAGACCAGACCGTCCACACGCTGACCTCGGCCATCTCACCACTCCGAGAGAGCCTCACACACGTCAACCTGGCAGGTAAAGTCCACACACGCCTCACACACGGCTCACACACGCCTCATACACGCCTCACACACGCCTCACACACGCCTCACACACGCCTCATACACGCCTCATACACGCCTCACACACGCCTCACACACGTCAACCTGGCAGGTAAAGTCCACACACGCCTCACACACGGCTCACACACGCCTCATACACGCCTCACACACGCCTCACACACGCCTCACACACGCCTCACACACGCCTCATACACGCCTCACACACGCCTCACACACGCCTCACACACGTCAACCTGGCAGGTAAAGTCCACACACGCCTCACACACGGCTCACACACGCCTCACACACGGCTCACACACGGCTCACACACGCCTCATACACGCCTCACACACGCCTCACACATGCCTCATACACGCCTCACACACGCCTCACACACGCCTCACACACGCCTCACACACGCCTCACACACGCCTCACACACACTGACCTGGCAGGTAAAGCCCACACACGCCTCACACACGCCTCACACACGCCTCACACACGCCTCACACACGCCTCATACATTCCTCACACATGCCTCACACACGCCTCACACACGGCTCACACACGCCTCACACACGCCTCACACACGGCTCACACACGGCTCACACACGGCTCACACACGGCTCACACACGGCTCACACACGCCTCACACACGCCTCACACACGCCTCACACACGCCTCACACACGCCTCACACACGCCTCACACACGCCTCACACATGCCTCACACACACCTCACACACGCCTCACACACACTGACCTGGCAGGTAAAGCCCACACACGCCTCACACACGCCTCACACATGCCTCACACACGCCTCACACATGCCTCACACACGCCTCACACACGCCTCACACACGCCTCACACACGCCTCACACACGCCTCACACACGCCTCACACACGCCTCACACACACTGACCTGGCAGGTAAAGCCCACACACGCCTCACACACGCCTCACACACGCCTCACACACGCCTCACACACACTGAGCTGGCAGGTAAAGCCCACACACGCCTCACACACGCCTCACACACGCCTCACACACACTGAGCTGGCAGGTAAAGCCCACACACGCCTCACACACGCCTCACACACGCCTCACACATGCCTCACACATGCCTCACACATGCCTCACACACGCCTCACACACGCCTCACACACGCCTCACACACGCCTCACACACGCCTCACACACACTGACCTGGCAGGTAAAGCCCACACACGCCTCACACACGCCTCATACACGCCTCACACACACCTCACACACGCCTCACACACACTGACCTGGCAGGTAAAGTCCACACACGCCTCACACACGCCTCACACACGCCTCACACACGGCTCACACACGGCTCACACACGCCTCACACACGCCTCATACACGCCTCACACACGCCTCATACACGCCTCATACACGCCTCACACACACCTCACACACACTGACCTGGCAGGTAAAGCCCACACACGCCTCACACACGCCTCACACACGCCTCACACACGCCTCACACATGCCTCACACACGCCTCACACACGCCTCACACACGCCTCACACACGCCTCACACACACTGACCTGGCAGGTAAAGCCCACACACGCCTCACACACGCCTCACACACGCCTCACACACGCCTCACACACACTGACCTGGCAGGTAAAGCCCACACACGCCTCACACACGCCTCACACACGCCTCACACACACGCCTCACACACACTGACCTGGCAGGTAAAGCCCACACACGCCTCACACACGCCTCACACACGCCTCACACATGCCTCACACACGCCTCACACACGCCTCACACACGCCTCACACACGCCTCACACACGCCTCACACACACTGACCTGGCAGGTAAAGCCCACACACGCCTCACACACGCCTCACACACACTGAGCTGGCAGGTAAAGCCCACACACGCCTCACACACGCCTCACACACGCCTCACACACGCCTCACACACACTGACCTGGCAGGTAAAGCCCACACACGCCTCACACACGCCTCATACACGCCTCATACACGCCTCACACACGCCTCACACACACTGACCTGGCAGGTATAGCCTACACACGCCTCACACACACTGACCTGGCAGGTATAGCCCACACACGCCTCATACACGCCTCACACACGCCTCACAACACGCCTCACACACGCCTCACACACGCCTCACACATGCCTCATACACGCCTCACACACACCTCACACACACTGACCTGGCAGGTAAAGCCCACACACGCCTCACACACGCCTCACACATGCCTCATACACGCCTCAAACACTCCTCACAAACGCCACACACACACTGACCTGGCAGGTATAGCCCACACACACCTCACACACGCCTCACACACACTGACCTGGCAGGTAAAGCCCACACACGCCTCACACACACTGACCTGGCAGGTAAAGCCCACACACGCCTCACACACACTGACCTGGCAGGTATAGCCCACACACGCCTCATACACGCCTCACACACGCCTCACACACGCCTCACACACGCCTCACACACGCCTCACACACGCCTCACACACGCCTCACACACGCCTCACAAACACCTCACAACACGCCTCACACACACTGACCTGGCAGGTATAGCCCACACACGCCTCACACACACTGACCTGGCAGGTATAGCCCACACACGCCTCATACACGCCTCATACACGCCTCACACACGCCTCACACATGCCTCACACACGCCTCACACACGCCTCACACACGCCTCACACACACTGACCTGGCAGGTATAGCCCACACACACTGACCTGGCAGGTATAGCCCACACACGCCTCATACACGCCTCACACACGCCTCACACACGCCTCACAACACGCCTCACACACGCCTCACACACGCCTCACACACACTGACCTGGCAGGTATAGCCCACACACGCCTCATACACGCCTCACACACGCCTCACAACACGCCTCACACACGCCTCACACACGCCTCACACACGCCTCACACACGCCTCATACACGCCTCACACACACCTCACACACACTGACCTGGCAGGTAAAGCCCACACACGCCTCACACATGCCTCATACACGCCTCAAACACTCCTCACAAACGCCACACACACACTGACCTGGCAGGTATAGCCCACACACACCTCACACACGCCTCACACACACTGACCTGGCAGGTAAAGCCCACACACGCCTCACACACACTGACCTGGCAGGTATAGCCCACACACGCCTCATACACGCCTCACACACGCCTCACACACGCCTCACACACACCTCACACACACTGACCTGGCAGGTAAAGCCTCACACACGCCTCACACACGCCTCACACACACTGACCTGGCAGGTAAAGCCTCACACACGCCTCACACACGCCTCACACACGCCTCACACACACTGACCTGGCAGGTAAAGCCCACACACACCTCACACACACTGACCTGGCAGGTAAAGCCCACACACGCCTCACACACGCCTCACACACACTGACCTGGCAGGTATAGCCCACACACACCTCACACACGCCTCACACACACTGACCTGGCAGGTATAGCCCACACACACCTCACACACGCCTCACACACGCCTCACACACACTGACCTGGCAGGTAAAGCCCACACACGCCTCACACACGCCTCATACACGCCTCACACACACCTCACACACGCCTCACACACACTGACCTGGCAGGTAAAGTCCACACACGCCTCACACACGCCTCACACACGGCTCACACACGCCTCATACACGCCTCATACACGCCTCACACACGCCTCATACACGCCTCACACACACCTCACACACGCCTCACACACACTGACCTGGCAGGTAAAGCCCACACACGCCTCACACACGCCTCACACATGCCTCACACACGCCTCACACACGCCTCACACACGTCTCACACACGCCTCACACACGCCTCACACACGCCTCACACACGCCTCACACACGCCTCACACACACTGACCTGGCAGGTAAAGCCCACACACGCCTCACACACGCCTCACACACGCCTCACACACACTGACCTGGCAGGTAAAGCCCACACACGCCTCACACACGCCTCACACACGCCTCACACACACTGACCTGGCAGGTAAAGCCCACACACGCCTCACACACGCCTCACACACGCCTCACACATGCCTCACACACGCCTCACACATGCCTCACACACGCCTCACACACGCCTCACACACGCCTCACACACGCCTCACACACACTGACCTGGCAGGTAAAGCCCACACACGCCTCACACACGCCTCACACACACTGAGCTGGCAGGTAAAGCCCACACACGCCTCACACACGCCTCACACACGCCTCACACACGCCTCACACACGCCTCACACACACTGACCTGGCAGGTAAAGCCCACACACGCCTCACACACGCCTCATACACGCCTCATACACGCCTCACACACGCCTCACACACACTGACCTGGCAGGTATAGCCTACACACGCCTCACACACACTGACCTGGCAGGTATAGCCCACACACGCCTCATACACGCCTCACACACGCCTCACACACGCCTCACACACGCCTCACACACACTGACCTGGCAGGTAAAGCCCACACACGCCTCACACACGCCTCACACACACTGAGCTGGCAGGTAAAGCCCACACACGCCTCACACACGCCTCACACACGCCTCACACACGCCTCACACACGCCTCACACACACTGACCTGGCAGGTAAAGCCCACACACGCCTCACACACGCCTCATACACGCCTCATACACGCCTCACACACGCCTCACACACACTGACCTGGCAGGTATAGCCTACACACGCCTCACACACACTGACCTGGCAGGTATAGCCCACACACGCCTCATACACGCCTCACACACGCCTCACAACACGCCTCACACACGCCTCACACACGCCTCACACACGCCTCACACATGCCTCATACACGCCTCACACACACCTCACACACACTGACCTGGCAGGTAAAGCCCACACACGCCTCACACACGCCTCACACATGCCTCATACACGCCTCAAACACTCCTCACAAACGCCACACACACACTGACCTGGCAGGTATAGCCCACACACACCTCACACACGCCTCACACACACTGACCTGGCAGGTAAAGCCCACACACGCCTCACACACACTGACCTGGCAGGTAAAGCCCACACACGCCTCACACACACTGACCTGGCAGGTATAGCCCACACACGCCTCATACACGCCTCACACACGCCTCACACACGCCTCACACACGCCTCACACACGCCTCACACACGCCTCACACACGCCTCACAAACACCTCACAACACGCCTCACACACACTGACCTGGCAGGTATAGCCCACACACGCCTCACACACACTGACCTGGCAGGTATAGCCCACACACGCCTCATACACGCCTCATACACGCCTCACACACGCCTCACACATGCCTCACACACGCCTCACACACGCCTCACACACGCCTCACACACACTGACCTGGCAGGTATAGCCCACACACACTGACCTGGCAGGTATAGCCCACACACGCCTCATACACGCCTCACACACGCCTCACACACGCCTCACAACACGCCTCACACACGCCTCACACACGCCTCACACACACTGACCTGGCAGGTATAGCCCACACACGCCTCATACACGCCTCACACACGCCTCACAACACGCCTCACACACGCCTCACACACGCCTCACACACGCCTCACACACGCCTCACACACGCCTCATACACGCCTCACACACACCTCACACACACTGACCTGGCAGGTAAAGCCCACACACGCCTCACACATGCCTCATACACGCCTCAAACACTCCTCACAAACGCCACACACACACTGACCTGGCAGGTATAGCCCACACACACCTCACACACGCCTCACACACACTGACCTGGCAGGTAAAGCCCACACACGCCTCACACACACTGACCTGGCAGGTATAGCCCACACACGCCTCATACACGCCTCACACACGCCTCACACACACCTCACACACACTGACCTGGCAGGTAAAGCCTCACACACGCCTCACACACGCCTCACACACACTGACCTGGCAGGTAAAGCCTCACACACGCCTCACACACGCCTCACACACGCCTCACACACACTGACCTGGCAGGTAAAGCCCACACACACCTCACACACACTGACCTGGCAGGTAAAGCCCACACACGCCTCACACACACTGACCTGGCAGGTATAGCCCACACACACCTCACACACGCCTCACACACACTGACCTGGCAGGTATAGCCCACACACACCTCACACACGCCTCACACACGCCTCACACACACTGACCTGGCAGGTAAAGCCCACACACGCCTCACACACGCCTCATACACGCCTCACACACACCTCACACACGCCTCACACACACTGACCTGGCAGGTAAAGTCCACACACGCCTCACACACGCCTCACACACGCCTCACACACGGCTCACACACGCCTCATACACGCCTCATACACGCCTCACACACGCCTCATACACGCCTCACACACACCTCACACACGCCTCACACACACTGACCTGGCAGGTAAAGCCCACACACGCCTCACACACGCCTCACACATGCCTCACACACGCCTCACACACGCCTCACACACGCCTCACACATGCCTCACACACGCCTCACACACGCCTCACACACGCCTCACACACGCCTCACACACACTGACCTGGCAGGTAAAGCCCACACACGCCTCACACACGCCTCACACACGCCTCACACACACTGACCTGGCAGGTAAAGCCCACACACGCCTCACACACGCCTCACACACGCCTCACACACACTGACCTGGCAGGTAAAGCCCACACACGCCTCACACACGCCTCACACACGCCTCACACATGCCTCACACACGCCTCACACATGCCTCACACACGCCTCACACACGCCTCACACACGCCTCACACACACTGACCTGGCAGGTAAAGCCCACACACGCCTCACACACGCCTCACACACACTGAGCTGGCAGGTAAAGCCCACACACGCCTCACACACGCCTCACACACGCCTCACACACGCCTCACACACACTGACCTGGCAGGTAAAGCCCACACACGCCTCACACACGCCTCATACACGCCTCATACACGCCTCACACACGCCTCACACACACTGACCTGGCAGGTATAGCCTACACACGCCTCACACACACTGACCTGGCAGGTATAGCCCACACACGCCTCACACACGCCTCACACATGCCTCATACACGCCTCAAACACTCCTCACAAACGCCACACACACACTGACCTGGCAGGTATAGCCCACACACACCTCACACACGCCTCACACACACTGACCTGGCAGGTAAAGCCCACACACGCCTCACACACACTGACCTGGCAGGTAAAGCCCACACACGCCTCACACACACTGACCTGGCAGGTATAGCCCACACACGCCTCATACACGCCTCACACACGCCTCACACACGCCTCACACACGCCTCACACACGCCTCACAACACGCCTCACACACACTGACCTGGCAGGTATAGCCCACACACGCCTCACACACACTGACCTGGCAGGTATAGCCCACACACGCCTCATACACGCCTCATACACGCCTCACACACGCCTCACACATGCCTCACACACGCCTCACACACGCCTCACACACGCCTCACACACACTGACCTGGCAGGTATAGCCCACACACACTGACCTGGCAGGTATAGCCCACACACGCCTCATACACGCCTCACACACGCCTCACACACGCCTCACACACGCCTCACAACACGCCTCACACACGCCTCACACACGCCTCACACACACTGACCTGGCAGGTATAGCCCACACACGCCTCATACACGCCTCACACACGCCTCACAACACGCCTCACACACGCCTCACACACGCCTCACACACGCCTCACACACGCCTCACACATGCCTCATACACGCCTCACACACACCTCACACACACTGACCTGGCAGGTAAAGCCCACACACGCCTCACACACGCCTCACACATGCCTCATACACGCCTCAAACACTCCTCACAAACGCCACACACACACTGACCTGGCAGGTATAGCCCACACACACCTCACACACGCCTCACACACACTGACCTGGCAGGTAAAGCCCACACACGCCTCACACACACTGACCTGGCAGGTATAGCCCACACACGCCTCATACACGCCTCACACACGCCTCACACACGCCTCACACACACCTCACACACACTGACCTGGCAGGTAAAGCCTCACACACGCCTCACACACGCCTCACACACACTGACCTGGCAGGTAAAGCCTCACACACGCCTCACACACGCCTCACACACGCCTCACACACACTGACCTGGCAGGTAAAGCCCACACACACCTCACACACACTGACCTGGCAGGTAAAGCCCACACACGCCTCACACACGCCTCACACACACTGACCTGGCAGGTATAGCCCACACACACCTCACACACGCCTCACACACACTGACCTGGCAGGTATAGCCCACACACACCTCACACACGCCTCACACACGCCTCACACACACTGACCTGGCAGGTAAAGCCTCACACACGCCTCACACACGCCTCACACACGCCTCACACACGCCTCACACACACTGACCTGGCAGGTAAAGCCTCACACACGCCTCACACACGCCTCACACACACTGACCTGGCAGGTATAGCCCACACACACCTCACACACGCCTCACACACGCCTCACACACACTGACCTGGCAGGTAAAGCCTCACACACGCCTCACACACGCCTCACACACACACACGTAAAGCCTCGCGTCCTGGGCTTCAGCTCACAGGCCCGTTCATAGCATACAGAAACACCACGACTCTGTGTTAAAGGGGTGGTTGATCATGATTTGACTTTTCTAACTTTAGTTAGAGTGTAATGTTGCTGTTTGAGCATAAACAACATCTGCAAAGTTCCGACGCTCAACGTTCAGAGCAAAGGGAGAGATTTGCTTTTACAGAAATCACTTTTTAAGGACTACAACAAACGGCTGGTAGAGACTACAACGAGCTTCTTCACGGGATAGTGACATCACTAACCCTAACATTTACATAAACCCCGCCCCCGGAACACGATTTATAGATTATCATGACAGAATATGCTAATCAGTGACTAGAGGATAGTTAGTTAACTCCACATCAGCTGCATAAATTCATCAACTAACCATTCAGAAATGTCCTGTTGTTTCTACATGTTGTCACTTCTTCTCGAGTCTCTCCATCTTTGTCCAACATAAAAGGCTAAAAGTTTTTGAAATGTTCAGTGCGTGTGTGTGAGGTAATCGGAGCGGCTAACACACACACACACACACACACACACACACACACACACACACACACACACACACACACACAAGCTCTTGAAGCTCCGCCCCCTGTGCCGGGAGCTGCAGCTCATGTGCATTTAAAGGGACAGACAAAAACCGCACGTTTTTGCTCACCCTTAAAAAGTGACAATTTAAACATGCTATAATAAAATATCTGTTGGGTATTTTGAGCTAAAACTTCACACACACACTCTGGGGACATCAGACTTATTTTACATTTTGTGAAAAGGGGCATAATAGGACCCCTTTAAAGAGCAATAGAGTGTCCTTGATCACTAATATATCCAGTAAACCTGACGACTGTCACATGAAAAGCAACCTTTACCTGCAGAAAAACACCTCAAGAATCCTGTTTGTGATGTATAACTAGAAAAGTATGGGTCTGTAAAGTGAAAGCGTGTGTGTGTGTGTTGCAGGCTGTGTGAAGGTGACGGATCAGTGTTTGCCGCTGCTGCGCCGGTGTGTGTCGTTACAGACGGTGGATCTGCGCTCCTGTGGCCTGATGAACCCTGACCTCTGCCAGTTACACACCTTCCCCTGCGCAGACGACAGAGCGCTGAAGAACAGCTGAACACACTCTCTCACACACACACACACACACACACACCCCTTCCCCTGCGCAGACGACAGAGCGCTGAAGAACAGCTGAACACACTCTCTCACACACACACACACACACACACACCCCTTCCCCTGCGCAGACAACAGAGCGCTGAAGAACAGCTGAACACACTCTTTCACACACACACACACACACACCCCTTCCCCTGCACAGACGACAGAGCGCTGAAGAACAGCTGAACACACACACACACACACACACACACACACACACACACCTTCCCCTGCGCAGACGACAGAGCGCTGAAGAACATCTCAACACACACTCAACACACACACACACACACACACACACACACACACTACAGACTCAGACTCACTCGCTCGCTCTGTGTTTTATTTCTGGATCCGCCGTTTGTGAATGGAGAAATCACGTCCACGTAGATATTCCGTGTGTGTGTGTGTGTGTGTGTGTGTGTGTGTGTGTCGTCTCCTGTGGCTGAATGTACGGTCTCACACACGTTCGGTGAATCTCAGGATGAAACGAGCAGGTTCACCCCAAAATCAAAACAATATTTATTTTCTTTTTGCAAATTCAAAATAAAGCCCATTTTGGGACCATCAAGATTCTTTACGAGTGAGCAGATTTAGTCTCATAATCTCACAGAAGAGTTTCCCGCATCCGGCACAAGACTCTGAATCTGAGACTGATGAAGAGAAATGTTCATGTAAGTGATGAGAATCTGGAGGACAAATCTTTATGGTCCTGAAACTAGGCTTGACTTTGGGAAGACGTGATATTTGAGGTGTTTCTTGAAGTTCACTGATTGTGATGGATCAGAGGTGTGTGTGTGTGTGTGTGTGTGTGAGAACAGTGTTCATGTCTTCAGCGGTGGATCAGTGACGTTCTCTTCTCTTCGGTGTATTGGTGCCACAAACACACACACAACACACACACACACACACACACACACACACACACACACACACACGGAGCCGCTGCCGTCCTCTCTTTATTTCTCTCTTCCTCTCGTCTTGACGGATCAGTGTTCTGACAGAACCGGCACTGAAGGACCCGACCTCTCGACCCACGGCCGGTTCTGTACTCTCGACTCTTCGGTCGGGCTCGAGCTGCTGTGTTTCACGCCGGATCTGATGACGTCCCACACGAATGTTGCTGTAGATTCTGCTGATCTGGGAAGTTTTCACGAACGCCTGCGTGAGGTTCAGGAAACACTGACGGCCTCGTCACACATCGCTGTCATTCGCTCTGGTTCTGATCCAGAATCATCCAAACTAAACTTTGCCTTCCAATAGCAATGGAGAAAAGTGTCTCTGTTGGGAAACTGTGGCCAATTAATGACATGGAATAACCTGCAAAATGCTTTCGAGAATAAAACATTTAGTGTTTCCAACATGATTCAGTGTTATCAAATCCAACATGGCGTCTCGGAGCGCTGGCTTAGCCGTCGGGTCTCGGACTGAACGACTGGTTCTGATGAACTGATGAACATCTGGTTTCTTCTATCTCTCCATCGCTGAACTCTGCAACACTTCCAGATCCGATGCATGTCGACTCTCTCTCGGACTCTTCCTCGCACACTTCTCTTCAGTATTGGGTCCAATACGTGGCAGTTTCAAGTGTTTGATGGCAGTAGACAAACAGCATCCCTTAAAAGTGACCTCGACAGTGTAGTTGCAATGTTTCTTTTGCTGTTGGTGTTTTTAGATTTCATGTTCAGTGCAGTTCGCATTTAAAAGACGTTCTTGCACATTGGGAAAATACCTGTGCGGTTTATAGTGACATATCAAACACTGAGTTTAGCATCAGGTTGTAGTTTTTCTGAAATCAGAATGAATTCAAGTCTAATGTCTTGAATGGGTTTTGAATACGGTTCCAATTTCATCCGAACGTGTGTTTTACAGATTCAAAACCCACTGAACTCAATTGCCATGTATGAACCAAACATTCGCCCTGTTAAAGGCCTGAATCGTATTCTTGTAATATCTTGCCAAAATTTCCTGTTTTGGGCGTTCATATATATATATTTCTTCCTTTGCATTGATCCAAGTGATAGAATATGTGAAACAATGAGGAAAAAGAAAAACAAGGCAGCTACTATAAAAGTGACTACTGTAAAATGTCTAACTAAATAAAGACAATGGGGTTGTTTTTATGTGCTTTGCTTCTCTTTCCTCGATGTGAAACTCCACTCCTGAAACACACTCGTGAGAAACACACTCCTGAAACACACTCGTGAGAAACACACTCCTGAAACACACTCCTGAGAAACACACTCCTGAGAAACACACTCCTGAGAAACACACTCCTGAGAAACACACTCCTGAAACACACTCCTGAAACACACTCCTGAAACACACTCCTGAAACACACTCCTGAGACACACTCCTGAGACACACTCCTGAAACACACTCCTGAAACACACTCCTGAGACACACTCCTGAAACACACTCGTTAGAGAAACACTCCTGAAACACACTCCTGAAACACACTCGTTAGAAACACTCCTGAAACACACTCCTGAAACACACTCGTGAAACACACTCCTGAAACACACTCCTGAAACACACTCGTGAAACACACTCGTGAAACACACTCGTGAAACACACTCCTGAAACACACTCCTGAGAAACACACTCCTGAAACACACTCCTGAAACACACTCCTGAAACACACTCCTGAAACACACTCGTGAGAAACACACTCCTGAAACACACTCGTGAGAAACACACTCGTGAAACACACTCCTGAAACACACTCCTGAAACACACTCCTGAGAAACACACTCCTGAAACACACTCCTGAAACACACTCCTGAAACACACTCCTGAAACACACTCGTGAGAAACACACTCCTGAAACACACTCCTGAAACACACCCGTGAAACACACTCCTGAAACACACTCCTGAAACACACTCCTGAAACACACTCGTTAGAAACACACTCCTGAAACACACTCCTGAAACACACTCCTGAAACACACTCGTGAAACACACTCGTTAGAAACACTCCTGAAACACACTCCTGAAACACACTCGTGAAACACACTCCTGAAACACACTCCTGAAACACACTCCTGAAACACACTCGTTAGAAACACACTCCTGAAACACACTCCTGAAACACACTCCTGAAACACACTCGTTAGAAACACACTCCTGAAACACACTCGTTAGAAACACACTCCTGAAACAAACTCCTGAAACACACTCCTGAAACACACTCCTGAAACACACTCCTGAAACACACTCCTGAGACACACTCGTTAGAAACACACTCCTGAAACACACTCCTGAAACACACTCCTGAAACACACTCCTGAAACATGCTCGTTAGAAACACACTCCTGAAACACACTCCTGAAACACACTCGTTAGAAACACACTCCTGAAACACACTCCTGAGACACACTCCTGAAACACACTCCTGAGACACACTCCTGAAACACACTCCTGAAACACACTCCTGAGACACACTCCTGAAACACACTCCTGAAACACACTCCTGAAACACACTCGTGAGAAACACACTCCTGAAACACACTCGTTAGAAACACACTCCTGATACACACTCCTGAAACACACTCCTGAAACACACTCCTGAAACACACTCCTGAAACACACTCCTGAAACACACTCCTGATACACACTCGTTAGAAACACACTCCTGAGACACACTCCTGAAACACACTCGTTAGAAACACACTCCTGATACACACTCGTGAAACACACTCCTGAAACACACTCGTTAGAAACACACTCCTGATACACACTCGTGAAACACACTCCTGAAACACACTCCTGAAACACACTCGTTAGAAACACACTCCTGAAACACACTCGTTAGAAACACACTCCTGAAACACACTCGTTAGAAACACACTCGTGAAACACACTCCTGAAACACACTCCTGAAACACACTCGTTAGAAACACACTCCTGAAACACACTCGTGAAACACACTCCTGAAACACACTCCTGAAACACACTCGTTAGAAACACACTCCTGAAACACACTCGTTAGAAACACACTCCTGAAACACACTCGTGAAACACACTCGTGAAACACACTCCTGAAACACACTCGTTAGAAACACACTCCTGAAACACACTCGTGAGAAACACACTCCTGAAACACACTCCTGAAACACACTCCTGAAACACACTCGTGAAACACACTCCTGAAACACACTCGTTAGAAACACACTCCTGAAACACACTCGTGAGAAACACACTCCTGAAACACACTCCTGAAACACACTCGTAAAACACACTCCTGAAACACACTCCTGAAACACACTCCTGAGAAACACACTCCTGAAACACACTCCTGAAACACACTCCTGAAACACACTCCTGAAACACACTCCTGAAACACACTCCTGAGACACACTCGTTAGAAACACACTCCTGAAACACACTCCTGAAACACACTCCTGAAACACACTCCTGAAACACACTCGTTAGAAACACACTCCTGAAACACACTCGTGAGAAACACACTCCTGAAACACACTCGTTAGAAACACACTCCTGAAACACACTCGTTAGAAACACACTCGTGAAACACACTCGTGAAACACACTCCTGAAACACACTCGTTAGAAACACACTCCTGAAACACACTCGTTAGAAACACACTCCTGAAACACACTCGTGACACACACTCGTGAAACACACTCGTTAGAAACACACTCCTGAAACACACTCCTGAAACACACTCGTGAGAAACACACTCCTGAAACACACTCCTGAAACACACTCGTGAAACACACTCCTGAAACACACTCCTGAAACACACTCCTGAAACACACTCCTGAAACACACTCGTGAGAAACACACCCGTGAAACACACTCCTGAAACACACTCCTGAAACACACTCCTGAAACACACTCCTGAAACACACTCCTGAAACACACTCCTGAAACATGCTCGTTAGAAACACACTCCTGAAACACACTCCTGAAACACACTCCTGAAACACACTCCTGAAACACGCTCGTGAGAAACACACTCCTGAAACACACTCCTGAAACATGCTCGTTAGAAACACACTCCTGAAACACACTCCTGAAACACACTCGTGAAACATGCTCGTTAGAAACACTCCTGAAACACACTCCTGAAACACACTCCTGAAACACACTCCTGAAACATGCTCGTTAGAAACACTCCTGAAACACACTCGTGAGAAACACACTCCTGAAACACACTCCTGAAACACACTCCTGAAACATGCTCGTTAGAAACACTCCTGAAACACACTCCTGAAACACACTCCTGAAACACACTCCTGAAACATGCTCGTTAGAAACACTCCTGAAACACACTCGTGAGAAACACACTCCTGAAACACACTCCTGAAACACACTCGTGAGAAACACACTCCTGAAACACACTCGTGAGAAACACACTCCTGAAACACACTCCTGAAACACACTCGTGAGAAACACACTCCTGAAACACACTCCTGAAACACACTCGTGAGAAACACACTCCTGAAACACACTCCTGAAACACACTCCTGAAACACACTCCTGAAACACACTCCTGAAACACACTCCTGAAACACACTCGTTAGAAACACACTCCTGAAACACACTCCTGAGAAACACACTCCTGAAACACACTCGTGAGAAACACACTCCTGAAACACACTCGTTAGAAACACACTCCTGAAACACACTCGTTAGAAACACACTCGTGAAACACACTCCTGAAACACACTCCTGAAACACACTCGTGAAACACACTCCTGAAACACACTCCTGAAACACACTCGTGAAACACACTCCTGAAACACACTCGTTAGAAACACACTCCTGAAACACACTCGTGAAACACACTCCTGAAACACACTCGTGAAACACACTCCTGAAACACACTCGTTAGAAACACACTCCTGAAACACACTCGTTAGAAACACACTCCTGAAACACACTCCTGAAACACACTCCTGAAACACACTCCTGAAACACACTCCTGAAACACACTCGTGAGAAACACACTCCTGAAACACACTCGTGAGAAACACACTCCTGAAACACACTCGTGAGAAACACACTCCTGAAACACACTCCTGAAACACACTCGTGAAACACACTCCTGAAACACACTCCTGAAACACACTCGTGAGAAACACACTCCTGAAACACACTCCTGAAACACACTCCTGAAACACACTCCTGAAACACACTCCTGAAACACACTCCTGAAACACACTCCTGAAACACACTCGTTAGAAACACTCCTGAAACACACTCGTGAGAAACACACTCCTGAAACACACTCGTGAGAAACACACTCCTGAAACACACTCCTGAAACACACTCGTGAAACACACTCCTGAAACACACTCCTGAAACACACTCCTGAAACACACTCGTGAGAAACACACTCCTGAAACACACTCCTGAAACACACTCCTGAAACACACTCCTGAAACACACTCCTGAAACACACTCGTGAGAAACACACTCCTGAAACACACTCCTGAAACACACTCGTGAGAAACACACTCCTGAAACACACTCCTGAAACACACTCCTGAAACACACTCCTGAAACACACTCGTGAGAAACACACTCCTGAAACACACTCGTTAGAAACACACTCCTGAAACACACTCCTGAAACACACTCGTTAGAAACACACTCCTGAAACACACTCGTTAGAAACACACTCCTGAAACACACTCCTGAAACACACTCCTGAAACACACTCCTGAAACACACTCCTGAAACACACCCGTGAAACACACTCCTGAAACACACTCCTGAAACACACTCGTTAGAAACACACTCCTGAAACACACTCCTGAAACACACTCGTGAGAAACACACCCGTGAAACTCCACTCCTGAAATAAGTCGAGTCTCCTTCATTTATACAGCGCTTTTAACAATGTAGATTGTTCCAAAGCAGCTTTACAGTGATAATAGGAAATTAAAGTAAAGTGTTTCGGCTTTACAGCAGCTCTAGAATAAAGTTATTGTCCAGATAAAGTTAGTTTTGATTGATTCACTTCCGTCAGATCTGGAGTGTGTGTGTGTGTGTGTGTGTGTGTGTGTGAGAGAGAGTGAGTCCAGGCGAAGGTCCTTCATCAGATCTGGAGTGTGTGTGTGTGTGTGTGTGTGTGTGTGTGTGTGTGTGTGTGTGTGTGTGTGTGTGTGTGAGAGAGTGAGTCCAGGCGAAGGTCCTTCATCAGATCTGGAGTGTGTGTGTGTGTGTGTGAGAGTGTGTGTGAGAGGGAGTCCAGGCGCAGGTCCTTCATCAGATCTGGAGTGTGTGTGTGTGTGTGTGTGTGTGTGTGTGTGTGTGTGTGTGTGTGTGTGTGTGTGTGTGTGTGTGTGAGAGAGTGAGTCCAGGCGAAGGTCCTTCATCAGATCTGGAGTGTGTGTGTGTGTGTGTGTGTGAGTCCAGGCGCAGGTCCTTCATCAGATCTGGAGTGTGTGTGTGTGTGTGTGTGTGAGTCCAGGCGCAGGTCCTTCATCAGATCTGGAGTGTGTGTGTGTGTGTGTGTGTGTGTGTGTGTGTGTGTGTGTGTGTGTGTGTGTGTGTGTGAGTCCAGGCGCAGGTCCTTCATCAGATCTGGAGTGTGTGTGTGTGTGTGTGTGTGTGTGTGAGAGAGTGTGTGTGAGAGTGAGTCCAGGCGAAGGTCCTTCATCAGATCTGGAGTGTGTGTGTGTGTGTGTGTGTGTGTGTGTGTGTGTGTGTGTGTGTGTGTGTGTGTGAGAGTGTGTGTGAGAGTGTGTGTGAGAGTGAGTCCAGGCGAAGGTCCTTCATCAGATCTGGAGTGTGTGTGTGTGTGTGTGTGTGTGAGAGTCCAGGCGCAGGTCCTTCATCAGATCTGGAGTGTGTGTGTGTGAGAGTGAGTCCAGGCGCAGGTCCTTCATCAGATCTGGAGTGTGTGTGTGTGTGTGTGTGTGAGAGTGAGTCCAGGCGCAGGTCCTTCATCAGATCTGGAGTGTGTGTGTGTGTGTGTGTGTGTGTGTGTGTGTGTGAGTCCAGGCGAAGGTCCTTCATCAGATCTGGAGTGTGTGTGTGTGTGTGTGTGTGTGTGTGTGTGAGTCCAGGCGCAGGTCCTTCATCAGATCTGGAGTGTGTGTGTGTGTGTGTGTGTGTGTGTGTGTGAGAGTGTGTGTGAGAGTGAGTCCAGGCGCAGGTCCTTCATCAGATCTGGAGTGTGTGTGTGTGTGTGTGTGTGTGTGTGTGTGTGTGTGTGTGTGTGAGTCCAGGCGCAGGTCCTTCATCAGATCTGGAGTGTGTGTGTGTGTGTGTGTGTGTGTGTGTGTGTGTGTGTGTGTGTGAGAGAGTGAGTCCAGGCGAAGGTCCTTCATCAGATCTGGAGTGTGTGTGTGTGTGTGTGTGTGTGAGTCCAGGCGAAGGTCCTTCATCAGATCTGGAGTGTGTGTGTGTGTGTGTGTGTGTGTGAGTCCAGGCGCAGGTCCTTCATCAGATCTGGAG
>NC_137129.1:252500-282500 GCF_949319135.1 Squalius cephalus
GAGTGTGTGTGTGTGTGTGTGTGTGTGTGTGTGTGTGTGAGAGCGAGTCCAGGCGCAGGTCCTTCATCAGATCTGGAGTGTGTGTGTGTGTGTGTGTGTGTGTGTGTGTGTGAGAGTGAGTCCAGGCGAAGGGCCTTCATCAGATCTGGATCCGGCGGACTGCGGAAAAACCTCGGGATAAACAGAGAGACTAATATTAGCGTAGATGCCATTCTTCTTATGATGTAACGAGTACATCAGGATTTATGGGAAGTGTTCCCGGTTCCGGCTGACCTAATCTATGCAGCCTAACATTAAATTATAGAAGTCTATAATGTATTATGTGAATGCTAGCTCAAAGAGATGTGTCTTTAATCTGGCTTTGAACTGACAGAGTGTGTCTGCTTCCCGGACAATGGTAGGAAGACTGTTCCAGAGTTTTGGTGCTAAATAGGAGAAGGATATTCCGCCAGCAGTCGATTTAGATATTCTAGGTATTATCAACTGGCCGGAATTTAGAGATCGCAATAGACGTGAAGGACTATAATGCGTTAAGAGCTCGCTCAAGCACTGCAGAGCTAAACCATTTAGTGCTTTGTAAGTAATAGGGAGCCAATGCAGTGTTGACAGAACGGGGCTAATATGGTCATACTTCCTGGTTCTGGGGCCCGTTCTTCGTACGTCGCTAACTCAGTTAGCTGGATTTGATTGTTGGCGATTTGGCATGATCTTGGATTGTTTGGTTCTTTGAAGCTCATCCTGGACTTGCTGTCATAGCAACAGGTGCGCAAGCTTAAACCTGCTCGTGAGCAGCTTATTTCATGTTAACAGGATTAGATCCCGGTTTTATAAGCGGAGCTGATACGGGAAGTCCAGCGCAGCGCGATAGTGCAGATATATATTTTTTCTCGTGACTCGTGAGATTGTCGTTTACATTATTAATTTGTTGGAAACGCACATTTATTTTCGACTTGTCGGAGTCGGGCTTTAACTAAGGTGTCCCATTTCTTAGGGGAATATTTTCACCCCTACGCCTTGCCACTCTGTTTCAAGGGCAAGGGTAAGGGGTAGGCGAAGGGTAAGGGGTAGGCGAAGGGGTATAAAATAGAATTGGGATTGGGCCTAAGTGATAAAAACATCTAACATGGCCACTTCTAACGGATTTAAATTGTCTGCTACTTTTTGCCAGCCCTCTCTCCTGGCTTTTGCAGACTTTGAGGTGTTCCCTGGCGTTTTGATTAAACATTAAAATTTTGAATAAACTTCGACTATTAGTTCTTGCTCTGCTGAGGAGAAAAACTGAGCGCGCTCTTTGGCCACGCTGAGCAGCCAATAGCAGCATTGCTGATCAATGTTTCTACTATCGATACATATCCCCTTTTAACCAGCGCATGAACGCGCAATTATCTCAGATAACTCAATCCAGCGATACTAATCATATCCGGCAGGTGTGTTCGAAGAACCGAGTTAGCCAGATCATGATTAGCACGAAGATATCATCTTGAATGTGTAATTTGATCTCGGATGTTTTAAGCAACGTACGAAGAACGAGCCCCTGGTAAGAACTCGAGCTGCTGCGTTTTGGACCAGCTGTAGTTTGTTTATTAAGCGTGCAGGGCAACCACCCAGTAGAGCATTACAGGAATCTAGCCTTGAGCTCATGAACGCATGAACTAACTGTTCCGCATTTGTCAATGAGAGCATATGACGTAATTTAGATATATTTTTAAGATGGAAGAATGCGGTTTTACAGATACTAGACACGTGACTTTCAAATGAAAGATTGGTATCAAAGAGCACACACACACACACACACACACACACTCACACACACACACACACACACACACACACACACACACACAGGTTCCTAACCGACGGCGAAGACTTAACAGAGCAGCCATCAAGTGTTAGACAGTATTCTAGGTTATTACGTGAGGAAGTTCTTTGTCCAATAATTAGAATCTCTGTTTTTTCAGAATTTAGTAGTAGGAAATTACTAGTCATCCAATTTTTTATATCACCTATGCATTCCGTTAATTTTGTGAATGGTAAGTTTCGTCTGTGTGTGAAGAAATACAGAGCTGAGTATCATCATTAGTGAAAACTAATGCCATGCTTCCTAACGATATCTCCTAAGGGTAGCATGTACAGAGAGTGTGTGTGTGTGTGTGAGTGTGTGTGTGTGAGTGTGTGTGTGTGTGTGTGAGTGTGTGTGTGTGTGTGTGTGTGTGTGTGTGTGTGTGTGTGTGTGTGTGTGTGTGTGTGTGTGTGTGTGTGTGTGTGTGTGTGTGTGTGTGTGTGAGGGTAGCATGTACAGAGTGAACAGCAGCGGTCCTAGTACTGAGCCTTGTGGTACGCCATACTGAACTTGTGATCGATGAGACATCTCTTCATTTACTGCTACAAACTGATAACGGTCAGATAAGTATGATTTAAACCATGCTAGTGCAATTCCACTAATGCCAACATAATTTTCTAGTCTATTTAAAAGAATGTTATGGTCGATAGTGTCAAATGCAGCACTAAGATCAAGTAACACTAATAGAGAGATACAACCACGATCGGATGATAAGAGCAAATCATTTGTGACTCTAACGAGAGCAGTCTCGGTACTATGGTACGGTCTAAATCCTGACTGGAAATCCTCGCAGACATCATTTCTTTCTGAAAAGGAACATAGTTGTGAGGATACTGCTTTTTCTAGTATCTTTGACAGAAAAGGTAGATTCGAGATCGGCCTGTAATTGACTAATTCTGTACGATCAAGTTTTTTTAACAAGCGGTTTAATAATAGCCAGCTTAACGTATCCCTACATATCCCTAATGACAAAGACGAATTAATGATATTAAGAAGAGGATCTAGGACCTCTGGAAGCATCTCTTTCAGTAGCTTAGTCGGTATAGGGTCTAACATACATGTTGTAGATTTAGATGATTTAACGAGTTTAGTCAATTCTTCCTCTCCTATAGCAGCGAATGAATCAAATGTTTCCTCAGGGAGACTACAATGCACTGCCTGATGCGATACTGTAGTAGACGGTTGCATAGTTATAATTTTGTCCCTGATATTATCAATCTTATAAGTGAAGAAGTTCATAAAGTCATTACTGCTGTGTTGCTTGGAAACTTCTGTGTTTGAAGCTTTATTTTTCGTTAGTTTAGCCACCGTTTCAAATAAATACCTAGGATTATGTTTATTTTCTTCTAATAGTGTTGAATAATAAGCAGATCTAGCAGCTTTTAAAGCCTCTCTGTAAGCAATTGAGCTCTCTCTCCATGAAATGCGAAATACCTCTAGTTGTGTTTTCTTCCAGTTGCGCTCCATCTCTCTGGCTGCTCTCTTAAGGGCCGAGTGTGCTCGTTGTACCACGGCGTTGGACTATTTTCTTTAATATTTAAGCGCACCGGAGCAACTGTGTCTAAAGTGCTGGAAAAGAGAAAGTTAAGAGTTTCTGTTGCAATATCTAGTTCTTCTAAGCTATCTGGGATGCTGAGATGATGAAACTGATCAGGAAGATAATTAATAAAGCAATCTTTAGTGGCAGAAGTGATAGGTCTCACATATTTGAAACACGGAGTCGGCTTTGCAGCCTTGGCTAAATGAAGTTTACACGAGACTAGGTAATGATCTGAGATGTCATCGCTCTGCTGCAGAATTTCAACTGCATCAACATCTATTCCATGTGATAATATTAGATCTAGAGTATGATTACGACAATGAGTAGGTCCTGACACGTGTTGTCTAACTCCAATAGAGTTTACAATGTCTTTAAATGCCAAACCCAATGCATCTTTTTCATTATCGATGTGTATATTAAAATCACCAACAATTAGTACTTTATCTGCAGCCAATACTAACTCTGATAGAAAATCAGCGAATTCTTTGATAAGTCTGTATGGTGCCCTGGTGGCCTGTATACAGTAGCCAGCACAAATCTCAAACGTGATTTATTATTTACACTATATATTGCTATATTAAGCACCAACACTTCAAATGAATTATATTTAAAACTAGACTTCTTAGTAATTCTGAAAATATGACTATAAATTACAGCAACACCTCCCCCTTTCCTTTCAGACGAGGCTCATGTTTATAACAGTAATCTTGCGGGGTGGACTCATTTAAAGTAATGTAATCGTTTGGTTTTAGCCAGGTTTCTGTCAAACACAGCACATCTAGGTTATTATCTGAAATCATATCATTAACAATGAGTGCTTTTGAAGTAAGCGATCGAATATTCAGCAACCCAAGCTTTAGCATTTGCTCATCTGTATTATAGCTGTTTTTTATTTGTTGAACATCAATTAAATTTTTACCCTTAGACGGGTTTGGGAGTTTTTTGTATGTCCTAATCCGGGGAACAGACACAGTCTCTATATGATGATATCTCGGTGAAAGAGGCTCTATGTGATGGGATTTATCTGACCTGGGTGACGCGAGGCCGCTAGCAGACGGTCGGTTTAGCCAGTCTCTGCTTCCTGACCTGAGCCCCAGACTGTCTTGTTTGAGCTCTAAGACTATGTGCCATATTACTAGAGAGAAGAGCACACTCGTTCTGAAACACACTCCTGAAACACACTCGTGAAACACACTTTCACACACTCGTTCTGAAACACACTCGTGTTCGAGATCAGCCATCGTCTGAATAAACTCCTGAATGCCAATCATCATCGCAGAAATTGAATATGTACAAACCTTTCCAGAACCGTGATCGTCTTCATCCAGGAGCTCTAACGCATTTAATTCTCCGCAGATTTTCAGGATTACTGTAACATTTGTTCATAAGCTGATGAAGCTTTTATCATTTATTTATGTCATTTATTAGGGCCCAAACCCTGAAAGGGCGAAGGCCCTATTGTTTCCGGAAGGATTTTTTTTTTTTTTTTTTTTTTTTTGCCTTTTTGCCACGTTTGGGGCCCTTAACATGCTCAAAAACTCTTGAAATTTTGCACACACGTCCGAACCTGCGGCCATCAGGGCGGGGCTGAAGATGGTACCGGGGCGTGGCAGGGGGGCTCGACAGCGCCCCCTGGAATGGGGTCCGAAAACTTGGTCCATAAATCAAACACACTTGCATATAATAATATGAAACTCAGTACACATATAGATCTCATCGGGCCGAACAACTTTCGTGCTCTAAGTTTTACAAAAGCCCAACAGGAAGTCATTTATTATACGTTGTTTGGAAAACGCATACAATGGAATGTGAAATACTCCTCCTAGGGATTTAATCCGATCGCCACCAAACTCGGTGTGAATAAAGTCAAGACATTGAGGATGAATTCTTGAGAACGGATTTTTGATATCTCGAACGGTTTGGCCGTGGCGAGGAAACGAATTTATGCCGAATAATGGGACACAGGAAGTGTGTTATAACTTCTGCATACATTAACTGATCTTGATGAAACTTCCGCAGTGTATTCGTTGTAAGAGGCCGATCACATGGATGTGACTATTGTGAGTCAAAGTTATAGCGCCACCAACTGGCTGCAGGAAGTTTGTCACTTTCAAAATGCTTTGAAATCACCCTCTTATTTTTACCCGATTAAACTTTATGTGTATAATGTAAACACACGGCAGATGTAGACCTGTGAAAGGATTATTGATATCTTAGATACTGTTGCCATGGCAACGCATCAAACTTTAATATTCTTTTTTGATGCTTTTGAGACTCTTAGCATGCTTGAAATTGGATGAAACTCGACAGACACATCACATTTATTAGCCGGTAGACATGTGCAAAGTTTCAGAAACGGGCGTGGTGGAATGGCTCAGTAGCACCACCTTTAGTCAAAAAGGGGGGCTTAGTTTTTCCTAGAATCACAAAACTTGGTACGTATATTGTTCTCATCAAGCCGGACAACTTTCTAATTTATAGTCATTAGCACTGGGCCGTGAATTTATGGCGAGAAAAGATAAAAACGAAGTGTTATAACTTCTGCACACATTAACTGATCTTGATGAAACTTCAGCAGTGTGTTCGTGGTAAGAGGCCGATCACATGTATGTAACTATTGTGAGTAAAAGTTATAGCGCCACCAACTGGCAGCAGGAAGTGTGTCACTTTCTAAATGCTTTTGACAAAAGTGAAGGGGTTAATTTTATGTACAGTCACAAAAATCAGTACACATATTGGTCTCATCGAGCCGGACAATTTTCTAATTTACAGTAATTAGCTCAGAGTAACAGGAAGTCAGATATTTTGGTTTGAATGTGGATTTCTTTGCAAAATCAGCCTCTGTATTTTTACCCACTCCTCTTAAGTGGTTTATTTTATTCCCACCAAACTTTTTCAACATGATGAAAATACATTAAAGATGCTAAATTGTAAACAGATAATAAATATCTCAAACGGTTTTGCTATGGCGAGGGATTAAAGTAATGTCAAAAAAGGAAACACTAAAAACCTCCTATCTTCTAAAAATGTAATTATACACCATTTATTTCTATATAAAATTATACAAATATCAGAACTAAACCCATTTTATTCTTTTTTTTCAATTTAATAATTATTTATTTTGTTACATATATATAATGTATATATATATATATTTTGTTACATTTATTATATATAAATGTACCGGCCACCGGCTTGGGCCCGCAATCGCTGCTCGCAGCTATATTTTATTTTAAGTTCAACTTTGGGGAGAAATGTGCATTAAAATTTCCCTTGTGCCACTTCTACAAATATTCATATTTTTCACCAAAAATGCATTAAATTGAATACAAGACAAGTACAGAAGAAGACAGTGATAATATTACAGATGTTTGTATTGTATTGTTCATCAGAGTGTCTGTGTTATGATCCATCTCTCCCGCTGTAGTGAACTTCTCATGGAAACTAACTATTAGACTGTACCCACAAGACCTCTCACACAAAATAATCATTTATCATGAACTCTTTCATTCTTTGGCCCGTTGTACGCTGCTTGTGTGTGTGTGTGTGTGTGTGTGTGTGTGTGTGTGTGTGTGTGTGTGTGATCTGTCTTTTCACTGCTGTTCAGAAAAAGATGTTTCTCTAACTGGAGGAATCTAGTGCATCATGATGACCTCTCTCTCTCTCTCTCACACACACACGAACACTCTCTCTTGTTCTCTCACACACACACTCTCTCTGTCTCTCTCTCTCTCTCTCTCTCTCTCTCTCTCTCTCTGTCGACATACAGAATTACAGTTTGCTTTCTTTCTTCAAAAATGACTTTTTGTAATAACTTACAGATTGGTTGTATTTTTGTTCAGATTAAACCTGCATTATTGAAGGAAGCATCAATTTCTTTCTAACACATAAGAATGTGATCCCAACCTTTGAGCTGTGGCTCCTGAGAAAGAGAGAGAGTAGAATTTACCTTCACTTAATTTAAACTTCATATTTCACTTCATTTCACTTCATAGTTCCTGCATTCCCTAAACCTTGAGCTATAAATAAAGCAGAAGTCTGATATGTTCCTGTATTATTGAGTGGCTTTCAGTGCCCTGGTTCTCCTCACTCCGGGACGCTGGGAACCGGACTCTTCAACACCAGCGGAACGTCTTTATCGGCGGTTCCGAAGAGCGGGAACATCTTCTCCGGGAACTGGGCCGTGAAGGAGTGCAGCTCGGACCCGGTCTTGGCGTTGTAGAAGATCAGGTGACCCTCCTCCAGGTCCAGGTACAGCCCGACGCGCCGCAGGTGTCCGGTGACGCGCACCTTCGCTAGCGGCGGCGCGGTTAGCGCGCGTAAGTGACTCCCGCTCCACCACAGCGCGTAGTATCCGCTGGCGGGCGTCATGTCGAATAGACCCTTCCTCTGCGCAGACTCACACACCACTCCCAGCTTCCAGTCCTTGTTCTCGCCCACGCTCACCTGAGGAGAGAGAGGACAGGTTTTCACCAGTTCACACTTACATATAATTAGATAGGGTAAAGGTTATGCATATTTGGCGTGCTGTCCGAGGGATTTGGCCCGAACACAGAGAACTCCCCCATCCCAAACTGCTGTATATATTCCTCCTGTTCACTGAGTTGACTGGATGAGCTCCTCTCATAATGATTAGATTAATTATCTGAACTTTGTTACTAAAACATCATATGGTACGTTCAAGTCATCTCGTAAAGATTGTATTTACGAGTTGAACGCACATGAACACCACCATAATGTCGTAAATACGAGTGGGAAGCTCAGGATTTTCTTTAAGCTCTGATCTTCACGAGTCAGTGAGAAACATGGTGGAATACCAGAATACTTAAAGGTATTTAGCAGTGATATTATCAGGCTGTTCTATTTACATTGAAGTAAGCTACAGTGGGGAGAACAAGTATTTGATACACTGCCGATTTTGCAGGTTTTTCCACTTACAAAGCATGTAGAGGTCTGTAATTTTTATCATAGGTACTCTTCAACTGTGAGAGACGGAATCTAAAACAAAAATCCAGAAAATCACATTGTATGATTTTTAAGTAATTAATTTGCATTTTATTGCATGACATAAGTATTTGATACATCAGAAAAGCAGAACTTAATATTTGGTACAGAAACCTTTGTTTGCAATTACAGAGATCATGCGTTTCCTGTAGTTCTTGACCAGGTTTGCACACACTGCAGGGATTCTGGCCCACTCCTCCATACAGACCTTCTCCAGATCCTTCAGGTTTCAGGGCTGTCGCTGGGCAATACGGACCTTCAGCTCCTCCAAAGATTCTCTATTGGGTTCAGGTCTGGAGACTGGCTAGGCCACTCCAGGACCTTGAGATGCTTCTTACGGAGCCACTCCTTAGTTGCCCTGGCTGTGTGTTTCGGGTCGTTGTCCTGCTGGAAGACCCAGCCACGACCCATCTTCAATGCTCTTACTGAGGGAAGGAGGTTGTTGGCCAAGATCTGGTGATACATGGCCCCATCCATCCTCCCCTCAATACGGTGCAGTCGTCCTGTACCCTTTGCAGAAAAGCATCCCCAAAGAATGATGTTTCCACCTACATGCTTCACGGTTGGGATGGTGTTCTTGGGGTTGTACTCATCCTTCTTCTTCCTCCAAACACGGCGAGTGGAGTTTAGACCAAAAAGCTCTATTTCTGTCTCATCAGACCACATGACCTTCTCCCATTCCTCCTCTGGATCATCCAGATGGTCATTGGCAAACTTCAGACAGGCCTGGACATGCGCTGGCTTGAGCAGGGGGACCTTGCGTGCGCTGCAGGATTTTAATCCATGACGGCGTAGTGTGTTACTAATGGTTTTCTTTGAGACTGTGGTGCCAGCTCTCTTCAGGTCATTACCAGGTCCTGCCGTGTAGTTCTGGGCTGATCCCTCACCTTCCTCATGATCATTGATGCCCCACGAGGTGAGGTCTTGCATGGTGCCCCAGACCGAGGGAGATTGACCGTCATCTTGAACTTCTTCCATTTTCTAATAATTGCGCCAACAGTTGTTGCCTTCTCACCAAGCTGCTTGCCTATTGTCCTGTAGCCCATCCCAGCCTTGTGCAGGTCTACAATTTTATCTCTGATGTCCTTACACAGCTCTCTGGTCTTGGCCACTGTGGAGAGGTTGGAGTCTGTTTGATTGAGTGTGTGGACAGGTGTCTTTTATACAGGTAACGAGTTCAAACAGGTGCAGTTAATACAGGTAATGAGTGGAGAACAGGAGGGCTTCTTAAAGAAAAACTAACAGGTCTGTGAGAGCCGGAATTCTTACTGGTTGGTAGGTGATCAAATACTTATGTCATGCAATAAAATGCAAATTAATTATTTAAAAATCATACAATGTGATTTTCTGGAATTTTGATTTAGATTCCGTCACTCACAGTTCCTATGATAAAAATTACAGACCTCTACATGCTCTGTAAGTGGGAAAACCTGCAAAATCGGCAGTGTATCAAATACTTGTTCTCCCCACTGTAATTGCCTGCGCAGAATATGATGGCAAAATAGAAAACCAAAGTAGACCTGATGCACATTTCTTTGTTCTCTGAACCTTGAACCTTACTGTGTTTTTGTGTAATTAATTAAGAGAAAGTACTTCGCCATCTTACTCCGATGAAAGTGACTTGAATGCACATGACCTCGTAAACACGACTTCCCTGGAGGACTTGAACGCACCAATAGCGTCAGTGCTGAAACAACTCTGAGTGTGTGTGTGTGTGTGTGTCTGTATGAAGCACCTCCCAGTAGTGGCGTCCCGACTCGTATCCGTGTTTAGCGAGCACACAGGACCAGACGTCGAAGCGCTGAGAGTGAGTGTGTGTGTGTGTGTGTGTGTGTGTGTGTGTGTGTGAAGCACCTCCCAGTAGTGGCGTCCCGACTCGTATCCTTGTTTAGCGAGTGCGCAGGACCAGACGTCGAAGCGCTGAGAGTGAGTGTGTGTGTGTGTGTGTGTGTGTGTGTGAAGCACCTCCCAGTAGTGGCGTCCCGACTCGTATCCTTGTTTAGCGAGTGCGCAGGACCAGACGTCGAAGCGCTGAGAGCTGTTCCTGTAGAACTGAAGTTTCTCTCCGCGCTTCAGTTGCTTACGGTCCTCAGACAGGATCAGGAATGGGTACGCGGTCGTGGGGTTCAGGGTCACGTCCTCTACACACACACACACACACACACACACACACACACATACATACATACACACACATGGGTGTTTCATCAGGACTTGCATTTCACAAATCATTCATATGTTTTTTGTAAAAAGCACTGAAAGTAGAAGGAGAGGAATGACTTTGCTTTGCATGCACATAATCTACAGTATATTACAGATTGTGAAGGAAATATAAAGAAAAGCAACAGGAGTCAAGAACACTCACCAAGATAACCTTTAACCTTCTTGTGCCCTACACAAAATAGACACAAAATATTCAACATCTGATCAAAACAGAGATGATGTGTTAGGCAAAAAAAATCCTGCATATTTTAAACTCAACTTATGCGAATATCAATACTGGATCTTGAGTGAAGTGGAAATATGGATATATGACTCAGTCTTCTGTAGGGAAACGCCTCTGTGTTTATGGGTATTTTTATGATAGTCTGTCCGTGTCTCGCACTGACTGTGGCCTAATGTTAGAGAGGCGGACTCGTGGGTTCGAGTCTCAGTAGATTTAGGAGTGAATGTTTTGTTTTGTTTGAATGTTTCGAGTGAGAATTGTCATCTGTGTTGGTCATCTGTCAGTAATCCAGTCCTCTATAGCTAATCTGTTAGCGTAGCGTTTGAATCAACACTACAGAAACCAGCTTCTGTTCTGGTGACTCTATCAGCAAAACAGACATTTCTTTAACCTTTGAATGAACCTCAGAGTGTAAAACCACTGAAAGCAGATGTTTAGATTATTTACGTCCAATAATAGATGAATATTACTCAATATCAACATCTAACTGAATATCTGCTGCTCTGATCTCTGTTAAAAGAAAGTTGAGACACAAATGTATGGATGCAATAAAACACATGCATTTATACATACCCAGTTTTAATTTCCGTAGATCTGTAGAAATGAAAGAGAGAAAGATGATTAGTACTCGTCCCACAGCTGTTCCAGATGTGTTTTCTGAGAGTTATTCTTCACGTACCTTTCAGTGACCAGTCCTTCTTCCTCAGAGATCGAACGCTCACCATACTCTCACTCTCGGCTAGCGTGGACACTGAAACACACAAGTCAAGTCTCCTTCATTTATACAGCGCTTTTAACAATACAGATTTGTTTCAAAGCAGCTTTACAGAGATAACAGGAGATTACAGTAACAGAGATTGTTTGGGCTTTACAGCAGATCTAGAATAAAGTTATTGTCCAGCTGAAGTTAGTTTTGATTGATTCACTTCCTTCGCAAAGATCATTAGTTATTAGCTTAGGGGCCGCTAACACGACACCGTTCTCACTGAGAACAAAAAACTTTTAATGTGTTCTAGCCATTCATTTACACGACAACAGTGTTTGGTGCTCGAGAACGCAAACTTTGAAACAGGATCCGAGGTGCAGAAATGTTGAAAAACGTTTCATCTCCGTCAGTCCTAACATGACGTTATGCGTTCGCTCAGTTCCTCACCGGAGTGTCTGTAATGCACTTCCCCGAAGCGAATGTCGTCGAGTCGCTCCCGGATCTCTCCTAGAGCTGCTTTCACGTCCCCGAGAGAGAAGCTCAGAGTCACTTCGTCCTCCTGCAGATCCACATCTGAGTCCGGCACCGGCCCGTGGGCTTCCTCGAAACTCTGCCATCAGAAGAACATCATCAGAAGAGCCACACCTGAGCTAGACGAGCGTGCATGAAGAAGTTATACAGAGGAACAGAGGACAGTAAACACAGCCTTCTTAATATTAAAGTAATCTTACAGATATAATATCTGAATCTGATCAAATATACAGTGATTCATGGATGCACACTTAATGATTCTGATGAGCTCACACTACACAAACGTTTTCTTCCGCAGTGTTTCCTGTTTTCCAGCACAAATATCTAAACATTCTCAAAGGGACACTTCACCCATTTGCATTAAGCTTTGAATCGTTAGAAACCCTGTCATATTTTTGAATGGTCGTGCATTATTCCCTCATTTTCCCCTGAGACGGGAGAAATACGGATTTCAGTGTTGCAGTTCCTGCTTATAATGATGTAAAAATCGTCATTTTGCGTCTTTCTAAGCAGAAAGTCCCATATCTTTGTAAAGGGGTTGGGACATCTGTAATGCCATGGTGTAACTATATAAAGAGTTTTAAACGTAGATGTAAATTCTATAGTTGTGTTTAAACATAAAAACGAATAAATTATTAGGTTACTTTATTAGGTTGTGGATTTTGATTTATTTAGACATTCTCAAAGAGTACTTTTTGACAAAGTTTAGATATTTTTTGTTTGAAATGTTGATTTGAAGTATCAGTTTTTCCATTAATTTTACTAAAAAGGAAGAAGCAGTGGATCAGATGAAGATAGAGACGAGATCTGGGAGTCACCTGAAGGAAGCCGATGTGGTCGTCGGAGACAGCCTGAGCCTCCAGTCGAGCCCTGCGCTCCTGCAGCTCGTCTAACTTCGACTCCAGCTGGGACACGATGCTCTGCCCTCGGCCAATCACAGCCTCTCTCCTCTGCTCGACTCCGCCCACCAGCTCCGCCCGGATGCGATGCACGGAGTGTGTGACGTCAGACAGAAGCTGTTCGAGCTCCGCCAGCTCGGCCTGAGAGTAGCTCTGAAACACACACACACACACACACACACACACACACACACACACACACACACACATCAGATGAGTAAATCTGAGTAGCTCTGAAACACACACACACATCTGCAGATGACTGAGAGTAGCTCTGAAACACACACACACACACACACATCAGATGAGTGAATCTGAGTAGCTCTGAAACACACACACACATCTGCAGATGACTGAGAGTAGCTCTGAAACACACACACACACACACACATCAGATGAGTGAATCTGAGTAGCTCTGAAACACACACACACATCTGCAGATGACTGAGAGTAGCTCTGAAACACACAAATATTTTCAGTATATTGTAGCGAGTCTAAAGACTGTTTATGTTCTGGTGTCAGGTGTGATCTAGGTGCATGTATGTTCTTTCATGTGTCGTGTTCTGGTCGTGTGGGGCTTTGAGGCGTGGGCTGTTCTCCTGAAGAACGAGTGATGTGTGGCGGGATCTGGGGAAAAGGTTGTGAGGCTCTAGGCACTTCGGCATGGGCTTCCGATAAATTCCCAACAGAGGAAGACTTTCTGGAATTGCACAAGGCTTGTGTGAGGAAGGCTACTAGGAGGATGAGGAAGGCTACTAGGAGGATGAGGAAGGCTACTAGGAGGATGAGGGCTACTAGGAGGATGAGGGCTACTAGGAGGATGAGGGCTACTAGGAGGATGAGGAAGGCTACTAGGAGGATGAGGAAGGCTACTAGGAGGATGAGGAAGGCTACTAGGAGGATGGCTGCAGACGCCAGGCTTTTATTGCAGAGTACCGCCAAACTTTCACGAGGACAACAAACAAACATGGCGGCGCCCACGGAACCGCGCTGGTTGCCGATGTAAATGAACATGGCGGCGCCCACACTTCCGCGGCTACGGTGGCAGTAAAAACCCCCAAATTCACAGGTAAAGCTGATTGGGAAGCCTTTCATGCACAGTTCGAGCTGTTGGCTCATGCTGCAAACTGGCCAGAGGACCGCAAGCTCTTGAATTGGCTATGTGTCTCACAGATGATGCTCTGAACTGTTTGTTACTGCTTAGCCCTGAAGATAGACACAATTATAATGCACTTGTCGGGGCACTGAGACGGCGTTTTGGGCAATTTGAGCAGCCAGGGCTCCTGCGTTCTGAACTGAGTAATAGATGCAGGCGGCCAGGAGAGCAACTGAGAGTCCTGGCTAATGATATTGAAAATTTGACTCGGCAAGCATATGCCCACATGCCACCGTCAGTTCAAGAGGAGCTTGCGAGAGACCGATTCATACAGGCCCTTACCCCTCCGTAGACAGACACAACTAGCCCACCCTCAAACCCTGCAGGATGCCATCGAGATGGCGTTGGAGAGGGAGATTGTTTGGGGAACTTGCGCGAATCTGTGTCGGTGGGGTCCACTGACGTGGCTAAGTGAAAGGCCAGCCTGGGTTTCCGAGATTACTGAATTAATCTGAGCTGTGGCACTGCAACCTGATCAATGTCCCCGCACACGACCGAGGATTTGTTGGGGTTGAGGACAGACTGGACATTTAGTTCATCAGTGTCCTAATCTAGCCAGTAACCAGGGAAATGGGACGGGGTCCGCATGATCGGGGCCATGCGGATGCCCAACACTCATCCCCAATATGAGTCATGACCAGCAGGAGTCTCAAGAGATGGACAGAGGGAAACCGATCAAGGACTGTTGGGGAAGGGTGAATGTGGGCCAGAGGAGTCCGTGGTTGTGGAGGGACGAACATGTGTTAGTGATTTTTGTCATGTGCCAATTTTGGTGGAGGGGGCTCTGTGTTTAGCATTGGTGGATACGGGATCAACTGTGACAGTTATAAGACCAGAGGTAGTTCCGGCCAATACCAGTCTGGAACCCACCACTGTCCGACTACGCACAGTGACGGGTGAACTAGTGCCACTGAAGGGTAAAGGAGTGGTGGGGCGGACTGTGGGGGGGGGAGACATTACGTCATTCAGTGTGGGTGGCTGCAGTCCAGGACCCTTGTGTTCTTGGTCTGGACTTCCTTAGAAGTGCAGTTTGCCAGTTAGGCCTGAGAGATGGCCTGAAGGGGGTCCTGAGGTTGTCATGTCCACTGAAAGTAATGTTGATATGTCTTTTACAGGTCTGCTGGATGCAGCAGCTGCACCTGAGGACACTAGAGCACCACACACTGCACTCGCGAACCCACCCCAGCGCTGTCGCCAGCCCACCACAGGTACCCCACACCCCTTACCCCACACCCCTAACCCCACACCCCTTACCCCACACCCCTTACCCTACACCCCTAACCCCACACCCCTAACCCCACACCCCTAACCCCACACCCCTTACCCCTTACCCTACACCCCTAACCCCACACCCCAGCTGACCTCTTCCCCAGCGCTGTCGCCAGCCCACCACAGGTACCCCACACCCCTTACCCCACACCCCTTACCCTACACCACACACCCCTTACCCTACACCCCTAACCCCACACCCCTAACCCCACACCCCTTACCCTACACCCCTACACCCCTTACCCTACACCCCTAACCCCACACCCCAGCTGACCTCTTCCCCAGCGCTGTCGCCAGTCCACCACAGGTAGATGTTTACCCCACACCCTTCCCCGGGGTGGCCACACACACCCTTTAGAGACAGCCCCGGGCCTCTCCAGCAGGAATGGGCAGGAAAACGGCATTCCATTTCTGGCTCTCGAGGAGGGGGAGGGGTTGGATGCTTTGAGGGAGTTGTGGCTGAAGAATCGTGAGGGCTTGGATGAGAGACAGCGGGGGCAGTTTTGGGATTTGTTGGTTGATTTCCAACATTGTTTCGCATTTGGGGAAGGGGATGTGGGGCGAACACACCTGGCCCAGCACGGAATTGAGACTGGGGATGCCAAGCCCATTAGGCTGCGGCCCCGGAGGCTCACTTTTGCCCGTCAGGACGCTGCTGATAAGGTCTTGTTAGACATGCAGTGAGCGGGGATTATTGAGCCGTCCGGGAGCGAGTGGGCCGCACCGGTGGTCAGGGTGCCTAAGGAGGGGGGGCAGTGGAGGTTTTGCGTTGACTAAAGGCGCCTTAATGAGGTCACCAGGAAGGACTCATACCCCATCCCTAGTGTGGATGAGTCACTGAACCTCGTAAGTGGCTTTTACTGGGGGCTTGTGGGATTTTTTTCGGCGGTGTGATGGTTGTGTGATGACCAGTCCCTCACTCCCCAGGAGGCCCAATGGAGAGAGTGGGGTGGATGTAATGGGTAAACTGTTTATGTTCTATATCAGGTATGAGCTAGGTGCATGTATGTTCTTTCATGTGTTATGTGTTCTGGTCGTGTGGGGATTTAAGGCGTGGGCTGTTCTTCTGAGAAATGAGTCTGTGCAGTGACATGTTGACGGGATCTGGGGAAAAATGTTCCAGAAGTTTGAGGTTCGCTGGACTGTGTGAGGCAAGAGCATCGGCCACACAGGTGCTCGCGTTGATAAAAGAGCATTAAAACTGCTCCATTCTCACTCCATTCACTACACTATATATATTTCATCTGCATAATGTAAATTGTACGACGGACTGGAGTTTTAAAATGGACCTGCAAGTCGTGTAGTTTGTTCTTCATCTCCGTCAGCTGAGCCTGTCTGTTGTCGATACACGCCTGAAGGTCCAGCTCTGTTTTACCCAGGAGTCTCTGCGAAGAGAAAACACATTCATCTCTCAGGCCTTGTCCACACCAATATGTTCTCATTTGAATACACATCTTTTTTCTCTCAGTTTTGGCCTTGCGTCCACATTGAGACGGCGTTTTTATTCATGAAAACGAACCTTTTTGAAAACGCTCTCCAAAGTGGATGAATTTGAAAGCGCCGTTTTCGCGTTGTAGTGTGGACTGTCAAAACGATGACGTAAGTTAAGTCATGTGACCATTATTGTACCAATAGATATTCATGTTTATACTGATATTGTGCATGTTATGTGCTATTTACTTTCACACAGTTGCTAAGATATGTTACTTTACACACTCTTCATATCACAGTCCTGCAAAGATGACAGAAATACACTCACATTTGCTGTCCTGCGGTAAAGCATGAGAGCAGTTTTAGCGTTTTAGACCAAACAAAGAATGGTGAATGAGAGCGACCTGGACGCATCAGTGAATGCTGAGATATGTTGCTAAATAAAATTATCCTGTCAGAAGAATTGCGCGATAACTTTATTATTTATTTTCCCGTCTGCATCTCAGTGAGCTTCTGTGAGGTTTTACGCATGAGCAGTAAAGGTGAATTTAGCGTTTTCAGGCGTTTTCCAAAAGTTTCGCCTCCACACTTGAAACACCTGAAACGCTAGTGTGGACGGAGAGCGTTTTAAACGAAAACGCCGTTTTCAAATGTATGCGGATTAATGTAGACGTGGCCTAATTTGTTGTTTACTCGGAGACCGTTTTCAAAAACTTGCACTTTGAAACCTGTTTTCAAAAGTTTGCATTTTCAAGCACCCAAAATGCCATTGTCATGTAAACGAACGGCCAAAACGCATAAAAACTTTTATGTTTTTAGTTGAAAACGGTGTCGTGTAAACAGCGCGTTAGACATCACGTGTTTCCTCTCTGTGAGCATATGGATCAGGAGGAGCACCTGTTTGCTGGCGCGCTCCGTCTGCACGGACACGGTGGTGTGTGTGCGGTGCTCCTCCAGCACACAGATGGCACACACACACTTCTGGTCGGTGCGGCAGTAGACCTCCAGCAGGCGCCCGTGTTCGGGGCAGGTTCGGCCCCTGAGGGCCTCGAGGGGGTCCAGGAGCCGGTGCGAGGAGTAGAAGAGTGTGTTCTGGTGCGGGAGCAGGTGCAGCTCGCAGTAAGAGGCGGTGCAGGTGATGCAGGAGCGCACGGCCGGTCTCTTCACGCCACTGCACACGTCACACATGATCAGCTCTCCGGGACCGGCTCCGGGTGTAGAGACTCCGGGACCGGCTCCGTTAGAGACTCTCTGCCGCGGCATGGGTTCGGGAGGTCCGCCGTACCGCATCTCTTTATACTTCTGTGTGATGTGTGCGAGCACACGGTTGATGCTGAGCTCGGGCCGCTCCTGGAACTCGCGCTTGCACAGCGGGCAGCAGAACACCGACCCGGAGCCGGAGCCGGAGCCGGAGGCCCAGTAGCCCCCGATGCAGGCCTGGCAGAAGTTGTGTCCGCAGGGAGTGGAGACCGGCTGGATGAAGAGATCCAGACAGATGGAGCAGGAGAGGTCCTGTTCAGAGGAGAGATCGTCCTCCATCTGATGATCCTGCAGAACACACACACACACACACACACACACACACACAGAGATTAGCCAGCTGACAGCACATATACAAGACTTCAGGGAGGGAGATCTACAAGCACATATACAAGACACTCATTTATCCACCGTCAGCGACTCAGTTTATTACCAATCAGCAAGAAACTTCACACTGTGAATAAACCAAAAACTCATTTGGACTGAAATCATCAACTGAAGTGAGTTTGGGCGTAAAACAAGAACAAATATCTGTCAGAGTCAGAAAAAAAATGTTTTCTCTTTGAATGAAGTTTATTTTTGTCCTTGGGAAAATGAATTAATATGTCTATTTGAACGTTCTCTGTGGCTTCAGCTCCTGCAATAGAGGTGGACACGACAACAACATACACACACACTCACTCACACACACACACACACACACACACACACACACACACACACACACACACACACACACACACACACACACACACACACACACACTCCAGATCTGATGCAGGACCTGCGCCAGACTAAACCAGCAGGAACCAGACTAAACACGCAGGATCCAGACTAAACCAGCAGGAACCAGACTAAACCAGCAGGATCCAGACTAAACCAGCAGGATCCAGACTAAACCAGCAGGAACCAGTAACTGTAAGCTGGTCTTTTCAGCGGGAGTGTCTGCTTATAAATGCGCAATCATCATGAATTAGATGTGCACATATCTCAGAACAAAGGTCGTCTGCACAAACATTTTGTAAAATGCTGAAAGTCAGGTTGAACAGTGTCTGGTTGAGCTTTAGTGAGGTTGCATAATTATTGCTCCAACATACAGCACATAAGATGCACTTAATGTCATTTAATATAATAATTACATTGTATCTTCAAAGGTCCAGTTTGTTCGAGCAGAAGGTTATTAGTTAATAGTCAGTTAGCAGGTGTTTTTTAACAGTCAGTGTCTCGTGTGTCAAGTCAAGTCACCTTTATTTATATAGCGCTTTTTACAACACAGATTGTGTCAAAGCAGCTTCACAGTGATAACATGAAAATAATACAACAAAGTTTGTTTCTAGAAGAAAATAGTGTCATCGTCCACCTTAAGGCAGATCAATAATATTGTTGAATATTAAATGTCCCCAAGTACAGTACTGGATCTGATGAAGTGTTTTCTCCTCAGCTTGAGCTCTTCATTCTCTCCAGACCAAACTCTCGCATGGATGATTGACAGCTGACGGTTATTACAGTACAGATGAATATCAGACGCTTCATGAACTGATTTAACATGAACTGGATTTAGCGGAGAACTGTGATAATAATAAGTTAAACTCGTGTAACACCAGCCTTTAACAACAGAACATTGATTTCATTCATATGAGAATATACACAGTCAAACATCTCACATAATCACTTACCGTTGCTGTATCTGTGCTGAATATGAAATGTTTCTGACTCTCTTCTGTTGTTGTTGTCCTGCGACTGAGGTTCAGTGTCTCTGTCCGCGGTGTTGTGGGTCTGTTCCTTTGAGATGAAAGCCGTCGAGCGAGACTGACAGGCTGAACTAGTGTGTGTGTGTGTGTGTGTGTGTGTGTGTGTGTGTGTGTGTGTGTGTGTGTGTGTGTGTGTGTGTGAGAGAGAGACAGAGAAGACGAGAGAAACTGCTGTTTGAATGCCTTCCAGCGGAGAAGGAAAACACAAAACAGAGCTGACAAGAAGAATGAAATGAGTGAAAGAATGAATGAAATATTATGAAAGATATCGATCTACAGTCCGACTGGTGATGCAGTCTAGACCATATCAGAACTGAGTCTGGATTTTCCCGAGGGTTTTCCTCTATCCTGATGGAGTTTGAGTTCCTGCCTCTTAATATTCAGCACTATTATTAATCTGCTGTATGAGAACTGAACTGATGTTATCCCTGCTTTCTGAACTGAACTCGCATTGAATGAAACTGAACTCACTTCAACTGAATAATTACTGTTTTCTATTGTCGTTTTAGAGCTGCTTTGAATTTAATTCTGTTTGCGTTATTTTCCTGTTTTCTCTGTAAAGCCGCTTTGAAACAATCTGTGCTTTAGCGCTGTGGAAATAAAGTAGGGAGACCAGGGATGGTTGTAGCACTTTTTGCCATTTTAGCAATACATCAAAAACCATTTATACTGGAATAACCAATTTGTTATATTATAAACTTCAATCTGTCAACTTCTGAAACAATGTATTTAAGTGGTTTTATGAAATATGTACAGGTTGCAAAATTGATTTTAATACAGTCTCTCCACTGTTACAACCGACCCAGTGTAGGCTACAGGGACGGTTGTAACATGTCTAAAATATACATAATCAATCATATACTCAAAATGGAAAATATTATTTATCAGTCATGTTATTGTGACTATTCATTTAATGTTTTTAAGGAATGATTACCTTTTTTTCATACTACATGACAAAAAAGAGGTGAAACTGTCAAATTATAATACAAGAAATTTATGTAATGGGTAGAACACCTCACAAAAGTTTAAACATGAACTCAAACATTTTAATTTGCACATTAAAGCTAAACTATGCAGGTTTTTTTTTTAGCTTGATTAGTTTTTACAATATAAATGAGACTTGCTTGGCGATACTGGGACCGTCCCAGTATCACCAACCATGTTTTCATCTCATGTGAGCTAGCTTATTGCTATATTGACACTTGTTAGCCATTTCTATTTGTAGCTTACAAAACAGTGATTCTAATAATACTTGTTTGACACACACCAGCTGTGATGTATTGGTGGAAGAGAGACTGAGAGCTTGAATAAATCTGCTAATGCAAGTGTTGAAATAGTTTGAGCTTCTAGATAACATTAAGGCTAAACCAAACCAATCCATAATTCAACTTGGCATTTTAATTTATTTTATTAAAATTCACATTAGGGATTTTTTTATTCATGCAACCAACTAAACTCCGTGTCATCCAGCGGACCGTTCTTCTGACCCTCGCCACGTCAGGGCGGATTCAAAACAAAAGCTAGTTTGGAGAATGATTGAATAAAGAGAAGAATATATGAAAGTGAGATTCCAGGTTTTATTTAAACAAGTGCTTGAGAAGGACACACGGTCTCCAGCGGGGGTCGAGGTGTGTGTTCACTCGTAGAGCCAGGGTTGCGCGCAGCTCTTGTAGCTCACCAGCTCCTCAGGCTTAAACCACAGGGCGATCTCTTTATTAGCGGCGGCCACCGAGTCGCTGCCGTGGATCAGGTTCCTGAAGCACACACACACATCAGCGTCATTCTCAGGGTGGGGAACTCACTTTAAAGTAGTAATGCATTACAATATTGTCTAACTTCCAAAAGAAGTACCTAATTGCGTTACTTAGTAAATGCATGTTCACGTTTAGTCTAGAACTAAGATAACCATCATGTTCTCACACACTTTATTTCTCTCAACATGAGGACATGAGAGCTGTCAGTCAAATTAACTGGCGTTACTTATTTGAAGTAGTAACTTAGATATTTTGTAATATAATAGTAAAGTAATCTGATTGCGTAACTAGTAATGAGTTAAACCCGACGCGGGTTATTCACACACACACCTGCCCACTTCGATGCAGAGATCACCGCGGATGGTGCCGGGCTTGGAGTCGATGGGGTTGGTCTCGCCGAGCATCAC
The DNA here is from genome assembly GCF_949319135.1 of Squalius cephalus. Taxonomy (NCBI): domain Eukaryota; kingdom Metazoa; phylum Chordata; class Actinopteri; order Cypriniformes; family Leuciscidae; genus Squalius; species Squalius cephalus. Next base: position 274,495 of record NC_137129.1, read on the forward strand.
GCGGCTGGTCTTCACCACACTCAGACCCTCCCACACCTGCGGACACACACACGTTAGCATCGCACGCTTCATTAGCATACAGCTACAGATGGTCGGTGGCTCACCATGGCCAGCACCGGCCCGTTGGCCATGTACTTCACCAGCCCGGCGTAGAAGGGCATGTCCTTCAGGTCGATGTAGTGCTCCTTCAGCAGAGTCTCAGACGCCTGCGAGCAGAGACACGTTAGCATGAGCGCGCAGAGTCCGTTAGCATGAGCGAGGAGAGCGTTAGCATGCGCTGCTGATGAACACACACACCTGCAGGAACTTGGCGGCCACCAGCCGGAAGCCCTTCTGCTCGAAGCGCTTGATGACCTCTCCCATCAGGCCTCGCTGCACGCCGTCAGGCTTAATGGCGATGAAGGAACGCTCGACTTTATCAGCCATGACTCTGAGGAGAGAACACACACACAGGTCTTAGGAGAGAACACACACACACACGTCTTAGGAGAGAACACACACACACACGTCTTAGGAGAGAAGAGCACACACACATGTCTTAGGAGAGAAGAGCACACACACATGTCTTAGGAGAGAACACACACACACGTCTTAGGAGAGAAGAGCATGAACACACACGTCTTAGGAGAGAACACACACACACATCTTAGGAGAGAAGAACACACATGTCTTAGGAAAGAAGAACACACACATCTTAGGAGAGAAGAGCACACACACATCTTAGGAGAGAAGAACACACGTCTTAGGAGAGAAGAGCACACACACACACGAGTCTGAGAGAAGCGCACACACACACACGAGTCTGAGGAGAGAAGGACACACACACACGAGTCTGAGAGAAGCGCGCACACACACACACGAGTCTGAGGAGAGAAGAGCACACACACATGTCTTAGGAGAGAACACACACACACGTCTTAGGAGAGAAGAGCATGAACACACACGTCTTAGGAGAGAACACACACATGTCTTAGGAAAGAAGAACACACACACATCTTAGGAGAGAAGAGCACACACACACGAGTCTGAGAGAAGCGCACACACACACACACGAGTCTGAGGAGAGAAGCACACACACACACGAGTCTGAGGAGAGAAGGACACACACAGGTGACCTGCTGGAGGGATGATGGACAGATTGAGTCAGAAAACTAAGCAGTGAGTTTCAAACTTTCATGATAATCTCTCATTTAAAAATTGTAATTATATTTTAATATTGATAGGATCTAAGCGTGTTGTGACCGTTCTGTAAGTATTATTGAATCATATAATGATGGTGATATTCAGTAGTACGAGTGTGTGCACATGTTAGTGTAAGAGTGATCAGGTCGAGTGCAGCTCTTTTCTACTGGTCACACACACAGACACACACACACACACACACACCTCTACGGTGAAAGTGCTATAATATTTATTGTGTGTGACGTAATTTCCCTGCCATCAAAGCAAGTCACGTGACACCCGGACCACGGGTAAAGATCTCGCACATGCGCACAGCAGATTCCACTGAACGGCATAATGGCAGTGTTCTTCTCACCCTCTAAAAGTATAAACTTATCGTTTCGATCAGACGTTACGTTTGCACAAGACAATCGCGTGTGCCGGGAATATGTCTATAGCTGACTGCATTCACAGTATAGCACATCTTATTTATGTTTGAATTAAGCCAAACTTCACATTCAACAAGTTCAGATTGAATCCAGTCAGAGAAATGCGAGACGCGCGGCAGATATTCACCCGCATGCGCAGTAGCGCTTCAGACTCCCGCATGCGCAGTAGCGCTTCAGACATACTCCCGCATGCGCAGTAGCGCTCAGTTTCAGACAGGCAGCCACATGTTACAGAGGTTACAGATGTTCATGCAGCGATTCATGTAGCGGGTACATTTCCACGATTAAACATGATTCTGTCGCACTACTATAATCTAGGCCTGAAGTGTGAGTGTGTCTGTGTGTGAGTGTGTGTGTGTGTGTGTGTGTGTGTGTGTGTGTGTCTGTGTGTGTGTGTGTGTGTGTGAGAGAGAGAGAGAGGGCGTGCAGACCACACAACCAGCGAATAAAGCCACAGTGCTATCACGACACAAACGAAGGAAATGAAAGTGCACTTATGAAATCAAACACGTGAAAACGGATAAAAACACACACCTTACGGACTCGATGAGGCGTTCGTGAAGCGGATCCTGAGGACGGAAGGCGACCGGAGACAGAGAGCGCAGTGCGCGTGCGCCTCTTTTATAAAGGCGGGGAGGGGGCGTGGCGGGGGCGTGGCCGATGACGAGCGAGGAAACATTAAATTCATATCATACCAGAACATATTCATACCTTAAACCAACAAATACATAAAAAATAACAATAATAATAGCAAGAAAATCTGCAAAAAATTATCATAAAATACTACTACTACTAATAATAATAATACAAATATATAAAATAAATAAACAACAAAATAACACAAAAATGAAGAACTATATACATGGGGTATTGAAATCCTTAAAAAGGCTTTACAACAATCTATAGTGTTTTGCTTTGGTGTTCCTCCAACGCTTTTATTAACAAAGCTCAAACTTTAATGGTACAAAACTAGGTGTATCTTTTCATCCTAGGCATTTATGAATGTGATATTTCTCTAAAATAATAAACAAATAAGAACAAAACATCTTTTCTAAAGGCTCATCATAAAAAATATTTTTGTCCTCAAAGTAATGTCAGTTCCAGAAATCTCCTTAAAAATACCTTAAAACTACACCAGAACAATACAGAAATAAAAACTCTCATGATTCACATCTCAAAACACACATTTCACATCAATATCTGTCTTAAATCTTTTTATGACCTGATTTACTGGGTAAATATAATGCATATGAAATATCATGAATCTTATCATGACCCAGAATCAGCTGAAACCATGAAATCACCGAATGTCCCGAAAGAACGGCAAATCTGAGGAAACTATTGTTGCATTTTCATCAACATGACTCGCACCGTCTTTAGACTGAAGTCAGTATTATATTCAGATGTACAGTATCAGCTGCACAATCCTCTGCAAATATGCCGGAAGTTTCATTTATCCAGACATTCTCCATATGAAAGTAAGAGACCGTCATGGAGAAGCAACTATAATACATTATTTATAAGCCAATGTTCAAAAAACAGTCTTCTATTCTTCTATTTAATATCTTTATTATTCCATAGCAACAGAGAGAAGCGGTGTGTGTACAGCAGAGCTTCTAAACATTAGACAGCTTGACAGAGATTTATTAATATAAAGTTGCATATGAGGAGAAACTTCATCCGTCACATCAGACACCCCCCCCCCCCCCGACACCCCCCCCGACACCCCCGTTCTGGCAGCAGCGCATCAAGGACAAACCCAAAATAAACAGGTTGAAGCTTCTGAATGACACACAACCATCAAAGCCAACACTTGAGAGTTTACAGTTCCAGACTCAGATCATATGAGCCATTGCAGACTGGACTTGATTATATAATACAGTGCATAACCATTTAAAGCATTGTTCAGGCGGCACTCGTCTTGGGCAGAGGCCAGAGGCACTTACTATTTTTAAATTGCATAGGAAATAAATTACAGGCATGCCATCATCACAGTGTCACAAAGTCACAAAGTCACAGTCACAATGTCATAATGCTTATGTGATGCATATATCATGTAAAGAAGTGTGTGTCTCAGACTGTGTGTAAGAGCTCACACAAACCATCATCGTAATCGTGCGTTTATTAGCTTCTTGTTTCAAGGTGTAGAAATGCTGCTTTTTAGCAGGAAAATCATGAATATTCATGTCAGCTCCACTCAGTGCCACTGAAAATCTCAGACAGAATATTGCTGAACAACGGCGGATGAGAGACACAGAGCTCGCTCTAAACGCGCTCCAGATCTTCAGATCGCATGATTCTGTGGGAATGAGAAGAAACGATTAATCGCAATAAAACCGCACGCGATCTGGATAAGGCTGCGATTATCTGATGCGCATAGAGTGCGGCTGATCAGTAGTAAACACTGCTCCATCTGAACACCAGAGGGTGCTCACACACACACACACACACACACCACATATCCATCTGAACACCAGAGGGCGCTCACACACACACACACACACACACACACCACATATCCATCTGAACACCAGAGGGCGCTCTCTCACACACACACACACACACACACCACATATCCATCTGAACACCAGAGGGCGCTCACACACACACACACCACATATCCATCTGAACACCAGAGGGCGCTCACACACACACACACACACACACACACACACACACACACACACACACACACCACATATCCATCTGAACACCAGAGGGCGCTCTCACACACACACACACAATACATATCCATCTGAACACCAGAGGGCGCTCACACACACACACACACACACACACACCACATATCCATCTGAACACCCGAGGGCGCTCACACACACACACACACACACACACACACCACATATCCATCTGAACACCAGAGGGTGCTCACACACACACACACACACACACACACCACATATCCATCTGAACACCAGAGGGCGCTCTCTCACACACACACACACACACACACACACACACACACACACACACACACCACATATCCATCTGAACACCAGAGGGCGCTCTCACACACACACACACACACACACACACACACACACACACACACCACATATCCATCTGAACACCAGAGGGCGCTCTCACACACACACACACACACACACACACACACACACACACACACACACACACACCATATATCCATCTGAACACCAGAGGGTGCTCTCACACACACACACACACACACACACACACACCACATATCCATCTGAACACCAGAGGGCGCTCACACACACACACACACACACACACACACCACATATCCATCTGAACACCAGAGGGCGCTCACACACACACACACACACACACCACATATCCATCTGAACACCAGAGGGTGCTCTCACACACACACACACACACACACACACACACACACACACCATATATCCATCTGAACACCAGAGGGTGCTCTCACACACACACACACACACACACACACACACACCACATATCCATCTGAACACCAGAGGGCGCTCACACACACACACACACACACACACACACACACACACACACACACACACACCACATATCCATCTGAACACCAGAGGGCGCTCTCTCTCACACACACACACACACACACACACACACACACACACACACACACACACACACACACCATATATCCATCTGAACACCAGAGGGTGCTCTCACACACACACACACACACACACACACACACACACACACCACATATCCATCTGAACACCAGAGGGCGCTCACACACACACACACACACACACACACACACACACACACACACACACACACCACATATCCATCTGAACACCAGAGGGCGCTCACACACACACACACACACACACACCACATATCCATCTGAACACCAGAGGGCGCTCTCACACACACACACACACACACACACACACACACACACACACACACACACACACACACACACACCATATATCCATCTGAACACCAGAGGGTGCTCTCACACACACACACACACACACACACACACACACACACACACACACACACACACACCACATATCCATCTGAACACCAGAGGGCGCTCACACACACACACACACACACACACCACATATCCATCTGAACACCAGAGGGCGCTCTCACACACACACACACACACACACACACACACACACACACACACACCATATATCCATCTGAACACCAGAGGGTGCTCTCACACACACACACACACACACACACACACACACACACACACCACATATCCATCTGAACACCAGAGGGCGCTCTCTCTCTCACACACACACACACACACACACACACACACACACGCTGAATATGCGCCGCCGCAGAAGTACAATAATGCGCATCAGTCCAGGAAACCTCTGTCGCTGTGTCTGAATAAAGGGTTGAAACGCTTTGATTAAACACGAGTAATAAACACACGACTGCCGTATTCTGTGTCGGAAGCTCATCATCTCACAGGAGGAGCTCAGCTGTCCTCATGAAGTGAGTCTGGAGGAAATGCATGTTATTAAATGTCTGATGTTGGACAAGAGGTTCATAAATGCTCCTCGTGTCTGGAGAGATGTTTGACGCGTGTTGCTTTTTCAGATGCACGTTATAAGCGACTGAAACTCGCAGTGCTGTCAGAGTGAGCCGCGTTACTGAGCCGTACGGCACTGACACGCTGCACATTACTAATGATCTCAGCCGTAGCGATTTTAAAATCACCATAAGCCATCTCGATTTAAGTGCGATTACATGGAAAGTGCGATTAATCGCTCAGCCCTAAAAGAAAGGGTCTTCAGTATGATGAAATATTTTCAAAACATGGTAATAAATCAATATTTCTCCAAACATGCGCACTGTGAACTAAGATCCGTGTCGTACGCTGCATGTCTAGTGCATGTGAACTCAGATACCCCGAGAAGACGTGAGTGATGATATAGCCAACCGTACAGACGGATTATTGTGCACTCCTGACATAAGTTAAGAAATGATTGTCACTGCAACCAGTTTTATCATAAACAGTGAATATCGCAGCTTTCATCTGTAATCTTTCTCATGATGCTCAGTTTGTCCAGATCAAGTAAGATGTTTTAATGTGAGGTGAAGCCCTAATCTGGAGCCATCGGTGATCTTTGACCCTAAAGGGGTTAAAAACTATAATTCTGGGATATAATACCACAGTTTGTTATTAGATATGATACAATTCTGAATCCATTTAATTTTAAAGATAGTAAAGCATTAAACCTCCTTGATGAAATAGATGCCCTGATATTCCTGTATTCCTAACCCTAACCCTGCTCTTCCGAACACAATTATAGATTTTCTTATTAGCGTGTCGAATAATAAATCTAAGCCTCTGCAGTGTAAGCTAATCTTCAACCCTTAAACCCTTTAGAGCAATATCAAAGGTTAATAATTAACCGAGTTTTATGTTTGTTAGTGCGTTCTGACACGCTGTATATTAGTGCTAACTGGGACAGCTTTATTTCCAGAGTCATCCGAGGGAAAAGATCCTCCTGGCAGGAATATCCCACAGCTGGTGAAACAGGAGAGCGGTATCCGACACCCGCGGCCGAGGCTGCGTTCCACTCCGCTTATAGACATGCACTCGCGCAGCACCTACGCACGGCCCTCCGGAGAATCCCACGGGATCCGGACACAGGTTTATCCGACCCTCGACCCGGAGCGAGTCGACTGCATCGCCTGTAATTTACCACCTCTAACAACTCTATGATATATTAATTATTATTTTATACATTTAAAACAACCCAAAGACACATATATACATATAGAATGCTGCATTAAATACATTAGTAAGGGAAAATAAGTAAATAATATATAAACTCCAGCGGATTCAAGTGATCAAGACGATCCAGTCTAGCATCGAGAGGGTTCTGTCAACACTGCACTGGCTCCCTGTTAAACATCCCATACATTTATAAATATTGCTGATCACTTACAAAGCACTAAATGGTTTAGCTCTGCAGTGCTTGAGCGAGCTCTTAACGCATTATAGTCCTTCACGTCTATTGCGATCTCTAAACTCCGGCCAGTTGATAATACCTAGAATATCTAAATCGACTGCTGGCGGAAGATCCTTTTCCTATTTAGCACCAAAACTCTGGAACAATCTTCCTACCATTGTCCGGGAAGCAGACACACACTGTCAGTTCAAAGCCAGATTAAACACACATCTCTTTGGCCTAGCATTCACATAACACATGTGTGAGAGTCTAACAGAAGGACGGACAAAACCAGTCAAACATCAACTGAGTTCTGCTCATATTTTATTACTATTTTCTGAACTATAGCGAATAAACTGGTGATGTGAGGAATGTTGAAGGTGTGTGAGTGGATGCTGGGTCGAGTCAGCTTTATTCATACAGCGCTCTCACAGCACAGAGT
>NC_137129.1:287500-297500 GCF_949319135.1 Squalius cephalus
TGTGTGTGTGTGTGTGTGTGTGTGTGTGTGTGTGTGTGTGTGTAGGACAGCAGGGTTAGATGCTGATGTGTGTGTGTGTGTGTGAGCAGGACAGCAGGGTTAGATGCTGATGTGTGTGTGTGTGTGTGTGAGCAGGACAGCAGGGTTAGATGCTGATGTGTGTGTGTGTGTGTGTGTGTGAGCAGGACAGCAGGGTTAGATGCTGATGAGTGTGTGTGTGTGTGTGAGCAGGACAGCAGGGTTAGATGCTGATGTGTGTGTGTGTGTGTGTGTGTGTGTGTAGGACAGCAGGGTTAGATGCTGATGTGTGTGTGTGTGTGTGAGCAGGACAGCAGGGTTAGATGCTGATGTGTGTGTGTGTGTGTGTGTAGGACAGCAGGGTTAGATGCTGATGTGTGTGTGTGTGTGTGTGTGTGTGTAGGACAGCAGGGTTAGATGCTGATGTGTGTGTGTGTGTGTGTGTAGGACAGCAGGGTTAGATGCTGATGTGTGTGTGTGTGTGTGAGCAGGACAGCAGGGTTAGATGCTGGTGTGTGTGTGTGTGTGTGTGTGTAGGACAGCAGGGTTAGATGCTGATGTGTGTGTGTGTGTGTGTGTGTGTAGGACAGCAGGGTTAGATGCTGATGTGTGTGTGTGTGTGTGAGCAGGACAGCAGGGTTAGATGCTGATGTGTGTGTGTGAGCAGGACAGCAGGGTTAGATGCTGATGTGTGTGTGTGTGTGTGTGTGTGTAGGACAGCAGGGTTAGATGCTGATGTGTGTGTGTGTGTGTGAGCAGGACAGCAGGGTTAGATGCTGATGTGTGTGTGTGTGTGTGTGTGTGTGTAGGACAGCAGGGTTAGATGCTGATGTGTGTGTGTGTGTGTAGGACAGCAGGGTTAGATGCTGATGTGTGTGTGTGTGTGTGTGTGTGTGTGTAGGACAGCAGGGTTAGATGCTGATGTGTGTGTGTGTGTGTAGGACAGCAGGGTTAGATGCTGATGTGTGTGTGTGTGTGTAGGACAGCAGGGTTAGATGCTGATGTGTGTGTGTGTGTGTAGGACAGCAGGGTTAGATGCTGATGTGTGTGTGTGTGTAGGACAGCAGGGTTAGATGCTGATGTGTGTGTGTGTGTAGGACAGCAGGGTTAGATGCTGATGTGTGTGTGTGTGTGTAGGACAGCAGGGTTAGATGCTGATGTGTGTGTGTGTGTGTAGGACAGCAGGGTTAGATGCTGATGTGTGTGTGTGTGTGTAGGACAGCAGGGTTAGATGCTGATGTGTGTGTGTGTGTGTAGGACAGCAGGGTTAGATGCTGATGTGTGTGTGTGTGTGTAGGACAGCAGGGTTAGATGCTGATGTGTGTGTGTGTGTGTGGGCAGGACAGCAGGGTTAGATGCTGATGTGTGTGTGTGTGTGTGTGGGCAGGACAGCAGGGTTAGATGCTGATGTGTGTGTGTGTGTGTGTGTGTGTGTAGGACAGCAGGGTTAGATGCTGATGTGTGTGTGTGTGTGTGTGAGCAGGACAGCAGGGTTAGATGCTGATGTGTGTGTGTGTGTGTGGGCAGGACAGCAGGGTTAGATGCTGATGTGTGTGTGTGTGTGTGTGGGCAGGACAGCAGGGTTAGATGCTGATGTGTGTGTGTGTGTGTGGGCAGGACAGCAGGGTTAGATGCTGATGTGTGTGTGTGTGTGTGTGTGTGTGTAGGACAGCAGGGTTAGATGCTGATGTGTGTGTGTGTGTGTGTGTGTGTAGGACAGCAGGGTTAGATGCTGATGTGTGTGTGTGTGCGTGTGTGTAGGACAGCAGGGTTAGATGCTGATGTGTGTGTGTGTGTGTGTGTGTGTGTGTAGGACAGCAGGGTTAGATGCTGATGTGTGTGTGTGTGTGTGGGCAGGACAGCAGGGTTAGATGCTGATGTGTGTGTGTGTGTGTGTGGGCAGGACAGCAGGGTTAGATGCTGATGTGTGTGTGTGTGTGTGTGTGTGTGTGTAGGACAGCAGGGTTAGATGCTGATGTGTGTGTGTGTGTGTGAGCAGGACAGCAGGGTTAGATGCTGATGTGTGTGTGTGTGTGTGAGCAGGACAGCAGGGTTAGATGCTGATGTGTGTGTGTGTGTGTGTGGGCAGGACAGCAGGGTTAGATGCTGATGTGTGTGTGTGTGTGTGTGTGTGTGTAGGACAGCAGGGTTAGATGCTGATGTGTGTGTGTGTGTGTGTGTGTGTAGGACAGCAGGGTTAGATGCTGATGTGTGTGTGTGTGCGTGTGTGTAGGACAGCAGGGTTAGATGCTGATGTGTGTGTGTGTGTGTGTGTGTGTGTGTAGGACAGCAGGGTTAGATGCTGATGTGTGTGTGTGTGTGTGGGCAGGACAGCAGGGTTAGATGCTGATGTGTGTGTGTGTGTGTGTGGGCAGGACAGCAGGGTTAGATGCTGATGTGTGTGTGTGTGTGTGTGTGTGTGTGTAGGACAGCAGGGTTAGATGCTGATGTGTGTGTGTGTGTGTGAGCAGGACAGCAGGGTTAGATGCTGATGTGTGTGTGTGTGTGTGGGCAGGACAGCAGGGTTAGATGCTGATGTGTGTGTGTGTGTGTGTGGGCAGGACAGCAGGGTTAGATGCTGATGTGTGTGTGTGTGTGTGTGTGTGTGTAGGACAGCAGGGTTAGATGCTGATGTGTGTGTGTGTGTGTGTGTGTGTGTAGGACAGCAGGGTTAGATGCTGATGTGTGTGTGTGTGCGTGTGTGTAGGACAGCAGGGTTAGATGCTGATGTGTGTGTGTGTGTGTGTGTGTGTGTGTAGGACAGCAGGGTTAGATGCTGATGTGTGTGTGTGTGTGTGTGTGTGTGTGTGTGTGTGTAGGACAGCAGGGCTCCACTGGAGGATGACGAGGTCTGCAGTGTTTCCTCTGAGGACAGCGAGGCGCGTCAGCACCACAGAAGAAGAGCAGTGTGGGAGGATGAGGAGGACGAGCTGGAGGAAGAGTAAGAGCTCTGCTGATGTTGCTGCGACACACAGGACTAACCCCAACTAACCCCAACTAACCCTAACTCTAACCCTAACTAACCCTAACTAACCCTAATCCTGCAGGAGTAATCCCAGATCTTGTGTTCCAGGATCGACATGACGCATCGGTTCCGCAGAGACTTGAAGAAGAGCGAAGCCGAGACCAGGATGACCAAGCAGAAGCTGCAGCAGAGACTGAGAGACCAGTACGTCACACACACACACTCACACACACACACACACTCACACTCGCACGCACACTCACACTCACACACACACTCACACTCACACACACACACACACTCACACTCACACACACACTCACACTCACACACACACACACTCACACACACACCCACACACACACACACCCACACACACACACACTCACACTCGCACGCACACTCACACTCACACACACACTCACACTCACACTCACACACACACTCACACACACACACACACACACACACACACACACACACACACACTAGGGCTGTCAACGAATATTCTAAATTGGAATATATATTCGAATAGTTTTAAAAAACAGAAATTCGAACGTGAAAATTAATATTTGCATATGGAAACACACGCCGGCGGAAGCAGAGCTGAGGGGTCAGGGGTCAGGGGTCAGGGGTCAGGGCCAGGTCACCGGAGTCGCCCGTCTAGCGCAGCGTCACTGCTGAAGGTTGCGAGCAGAGCCCCACTGGACCGCACAGGGCTCCAGACTAACTTTTCCACTGGTTGCACTGGTGCTACCAACTTTCTCAGTTGGTCGCACCAGCACATGATTTGGTCGCACCAAATTGGTTTTTTTTTTACAACATGGAATTAATCAATGCATGCTGATGAATAGTTGTCCTTATCTGCGCACCCTAGTTTTGCACTGATGTAAAAAGACTGACAGTGACACAAGACCTCATGTTGGCAAAATGTTTTAATCTTTTAAATGAAAACCATTAAAAATAACTATCAAAAAAACACCACGTATGTTTTTTTAATGTTTCATTGTATTTTATTTAGTACTGTCAATCGATTAAAACAATTAACTAGCCTATTCACCATTAATCACACTTAACATTAAAGGTTTTAATATATTTTTATATTGTAATAATTTCACATTTAATCTCCAAATTAATGTGAAACAACATAAAGTATATTTTAAATATTTGATCTATTAGGTAGGAAATATACATAAATTGAATAAAGTTACACCTCTCAGACTTCACTGTAATTTTCTCTGACTTTTTTCTTTGATTTGATTTTTTTACATTAATGTATCACAGAAGCGGGTTTATTAGGCTGCTGTCGCTTTAAGATCTGATGTATACAAATGCGGATCTGGATCTGACAAGCATCCGATGTTGTCAACTCTTTGCGTTTATTTAACACTTTTTAACTAATGTAATACTGTGCGTACGAGGATACTCGACAAACTGAACATTTTGGCATACTTTTGTGTGTTTTTGTCCGTTCAAGCGTGAAAGAGAAGCGGCTGCGCGCTGCTGAAGCGGCATTCTGAGCGCATGAGTCCTGTGTGTGTGTGTGTGTGTGTGTGTGTGTGTGTGTGTGTGTGTGTGTGTGTGTGTGTGTGTGTGTTGCGTGTATCACACAGAGAGGAGATATTAAGACAGCGCGCCGCCAGTACAGATTTAAATTCTTATTTTTTGCGTTTTATCACACTTGAATTGTTTATTAGCACTTGAATGAATGATAGCGTGATAAAATACTATAGAGCAGCCAATGGATGAAAGAAAAAATCTGATGCTGCATTAATTGCGTTAAATATTTTTAACGCGTTGAACTGAAATAATTAATCGCATGCGTTAACGTGTTCATTTTGACAGCCCTAATTTTTGTATGATAAAACATAAACATAATATGTATTTGTTATACTCCTTTGCTCACTTGGTCCCTCCCTGTCCGCACCTGTGCCCTCGTCATCAGTTGTGTCTGAGGCTGTATGCTGGCTCGCTGGCTTGTAATTCCTGAATTCCTAATTTGCACGTTTCACCATCAGTGTGCAATGCGCATGACGTGTACGTTCTTTAATAAATAAACTGCAAGTGTCTTGTGGAAGAACATTGTAGCCGGAGCTACTTCTCTCCGTTAATGCCTATGGGGAGCCGCGAGTCACGCAGGCACTGGGCAACTCCGCAGCCGAGCCGACCCCGGGATAAAATAGTCAGAATATAAACACTTATTATAGGCGTACCGTAGTGATTCAGGATAAGTCAAAAACACGGTTTGGAAAATGGATTCATGATGTACTGATACAACGGCGTTCTGTTGCGCATGCGTGAATTTAACTGAGTTGTACATGACCATGCACTCGCACAAATGTGACCACATAAAATTTTAACTCGCACATTCTCAAAAAATGGTCGCAGTCTGGAACCCTGCCGCAGATGACTAATACCCCTCAGACCCGGCGGTGACCGCGCACTGAAAACACAGCGGAATAAATGCAGTCCGTTTTTTCTTTTTCTTTTTTAATAGCACTTTATTTTTTATGAACCTCAGGATAAAAGTTCTTTGTTGTCACATTTTTCTGAATTGTGTGCCTCATTTTATTTACCGTTAAACAGAAAAGTCCCATGTTTACCACAGCACAGCTCGCTCGGAGCGTTCAGTGTCGGTTCTATACTGTAAAACTTCAATTAATGTTAATAAATCTGTTTCAATCACTGAGTAAAGCCTGCTATATCTGGGACAAGAGTCGCGACCTTAAATTGCTTGCACAATCTCTTGATCAGCTCAACATGTGCTTATTGTTGCTGTTCATTTAAACCGTTATGCGCAGAGAGAGCGTGAGTGTGTGTTTGTGCTCTGATGCTGATGTGTGTGTGTGTGCAGAGGTGGGCACAAATACATCAAAAACTATTTTGTTACAAACTACAAATACTGGCTCATGAAATGTAACAAAATAAAATACAAAATACTGATGTGAAAAAATGTATTTAAATAAAATACAAGTAATTAGTATTTTGAAAATACAAAATGCTCCCAGAATAATCTTAAGTCTTTTTTTTATTACTGAAAGGTCAATAACACAAATATGAGAAATGTGTAAATTCAAAATGGCGAAGTAGCAAAATAAAAAAGCATTTCACTAAATCTCTACAGGGCCTGGAATAGCTCCCTCTGAGGTGAATGGCATGAATGGCTAAGTTCACATCAGTGGTGTGGGAGGCTGCCCTTAATAGCAAAACGTGTTTGATGTCTTGCATTTCAAACTAAATGGTTAAAAATATTATTGTTAGATTATCAGTTGCAATTTACACAGCCATAACTCACATTACTACACACCAAAGAATAAGCTCTATTAATAAAACATTTAGCCAGAATGAAATCTATTCACTTTAAATCAATTACTTCTGTGTGTGTGTGTGTGTGTGTGTGTGTGTGTGTGTGTGCTCTGATGCTGATGTGTGTGTGTGTGTGTGTGTGTGTGTGCTCTGATGCTGATGTGTGTGTGTGTGTGTGTGTGTGTGTGTGTGTGTGTGTGCTCTGATGCTGATGTGTGTGTGTGTGTGTGTGTACTCTGATGGTGATGTGTGTGTGTGCTCTGATGCTGATGTGTGTGTGTGTGTGTGTGCTCTGATGCTGGTGTGTGTGTGTGTGTGTGTGTGTGTGTGTGTGTGCTCTGATGCTGATGTGTGTGTGTGTGTGTGTGTGTGTGTGTGTGTGTGTGCTCTGATGCTGATGTGTGTGTGTGTGTGTGTGTGTGTGCTCTGATGCTGATGTGTGTGTGTGTGTGTGTGTGTGTGTGTGTGTGTGTGTGTGTGTGTGTGTGTGTGTGTGTGTGTGCTCTGATGCTGATGTGTGTGTGTGTGTGTGTGTACTCTGATGGTGATGTGTGTGTGTGCTCTGATGCTGATGTGTGTGTGTGTGTGTGTGCTCTGATGCTGGTGTGTGTGTGTGTGTGTGTGTGTGTGTGTGCTCTGATGCTGATGTGTGTGTGTGTGTGTGTGTGTGTGTACTCTGATGGTGATGTGTGTGTGTGCTCTGATGCTGATGTGTGTGTGTGTGTGTGTGTGTGTGTGCTCTGATGGTGATGTGTGTGTGTGCTCTGATGCTTGTGTGTGTGTGTGTGTGTGTGTGTGTGTGTGTGTGTGTGTGTGTGTGTGTGTGTGCTCTGATGCTGATGTGTGTGCGTTTGTGCGCTGATGCTGATGTGTGTGTGTGCTCTGATGCTGACTGTGTGTGTGTGCTCTGATGCTGATGTGTGTGTGTGTGTGTGTTTGTGCTCTGATGCTGATGTGTGTGTGTGTGTGTGTGTGTTTGTGCTCTGATGCTTGTGTGTGTGTGTTTGTGCGCTGATGCTGATGTGTGTGTGTGTGTGTTTGTGCTCTGATGCTGATGTGTGTGTGTGTGTGTGTGTTTGTGCTCTGATGCGTGTGTGTGTGTGTGTGTGTGTTTGTGCGCTGATGCTGATGTGTGTGTGTGTGTGTGTGTGCTCTGATGCTGATGTGTGTGTGTGTTTGTGCTCTGATGCTGATGCTGATTGTGTGTGTGTGTGTGTGTGTGCTCTGATGCTGATTGTGTGTGTGTGTGTGTGTGTGTGTGTGTGCTCTGATGCTGATGTGTGTGTGTGTGTGTGTGTGTGTTTGTGCTCTGATGCTGATGTGTGTGTGTTTGTGCTCTGATGCTGATGTGTGTGTGTGTGTGCTCTGATGCTGATGTGTGTGTGTGTGTGTGTGTGTTTGTGCTCTGATGCTGATGCTGATTGTGTGTGTGTGTGTGTGTGTGCTCTGATGCTGGTGTGTGTGTGCTCTGATGCTGATGCTGATTGTGTGTGTGTGTGTGTGTGTGTGCTCTGATGCTGGTGTGTGTGTGCTCTGATGCTGATGTGTGTGTGTGTGTGTGTGTGTGTGCTCTGATGCTGATGTGTGTGTGTGTGTGTGTGTGTGTTTGTGCTCTGATGCTGATGTGTGTGTGTGTGTGTGTGCAGGTTCCAGAAGGCGATGGGCGGTGCCCCGGTCTGGGCGGAGCAGGACGGACGCCTGAGGAAAGGTCGTTACTCCTCATCCGTCACCCTGAACACGTCTCTCCCGAACCCTACAATCATACTTCCTTTCTTTTCTCCAGAACGCTCATTTTATTTAATTTTGATAATATTTTTTCTATTTTTTAATGCAATTTTTTTGGATATTTTTTATTTTATTTTATTTACCTTTAAATTACTAGATTTAATCAACAAATAATAATTTAAGAACATTTCTCACATTCTTGTAACGTAAATTCAAAATAACTCATAATTTAACCTTGTGTGAGGACATTATTAAATAATTTTTTTTGGGTAAAGTTTTAAGATTTTTAGTTTGAATTGAGCATTTTTAGGATTTTCTACGTGTACTGAAGCATACCTCGCATTCCTGAGGGGGTCACTGACCCGAGAGAAGGATTCGCTACTTTTTGAAATTTCACAAAACTCCTCAAATCCGTAAAAATTGTGGGTGTTCGTGTTTGAAGTCCTGTGGTCTCGGACCCCTCAGATGAACAGTTAATGCTTTAAAAGAGTGTCCCGAGGGAAGGATGAGGTCAGAGGTCAGCTCTGCGTGACCCGTCGATCGGCTCGTTAATCTCTCGTTCCCCCGCAGGAGCTGAGAGTGACAATGAAGACGAGGAGGAGGAAGATCTGCTGCGGCGGACCGGGAACTTCATCGGCTCCTCTGACAGTCTCCCTAAAGGAACCATTAAGGTGTTTTAAAGACATCCGCTGCAGAACTACACACACAGAAACATGCTTTCATCGGTATAGATGTGTGTGTGTGCGTGTGTGTGTGTGCGCCACAGCCTGAGAGACAGCAGGTGAATGTGTGTGTGCGTGTGTGTTATAGCAACATTTTATAAAACTGAAACATTTGTGTTCATCACGAGCTTCACTGTTCTGTGAAGTACAGTTATTACTGTATTAATGCTGTCAAAGCTAATTAATTGCGTCTAACAGAAAAGTGTTTAATTAATGTGTGTGTGTACTGTGTATAATTATTTTGTTTATATAAATACATACACATGCATGTATATATTTAAGAAAAGTGTTATTTATATTCATTTTTTTTATATATAATATAATTGAGATATATATATATACACTCACCTAAAGGATTATTAGGAACACCTGTTCATTTTCTCATTAATGCAATTATCTAATCAACCAATCACATGGCAGTTGCTTCAATGCATTTAGGGGTGTGGTCCTGGTCAAGACAATCTCCTGAACTCCAAACTGAATGTCAGAATGGGAAAGAAAGGTGATTTAAGCAATTTTGAGCGTGGCATGGTTGTTGGTGCCAGACGGGCCGGTCTGAGTATTTCACAATCTGCTCAGTTACTGGGATTTTCACGCACAACCATTTCTAGGGTTTACAAAGAATGGTGTGAAAAGGGAAAAACATCCAGTATGCGGCAGTCCTGTGGGCGAAAATGCCTTGTTGATGCTAGAGATCAGAGGAGAATGGGCCGACTGATTCAAGCTGATAGAAGAGCAACTTTGACTGAAATAACCACTCGTTACAACCGAGGTATGCAGCAAAGCATTTGTGAAGCCACAACACGCACAACCTTGAGGCGGATGGGCTACAACAGCAGAAGACCCCACCGGGTACCACTCATGGGCCAACATTTCTAAAGAATGCTTTCAGCACCTTGTTGAATCAGTGCCACGTAGAATTAAGGCAGTTCTGAAGGCGAAAGGGGGTCAAACACAGTATTAGTGTGGTGTTCCTAATAATCCTTTAGGTGAGTGTATAATACAGTATATACATGCACATGTGTATTTATATATACAAAATAATTATACACAGTACACACACACATTATATAATCACAAACTTTAATTTTGGATGCGATTAATCTTTCACAGCCTTAGTGTGTGTGTGTGTATATTATTAACACTTGTTTTGTTTCTTGTAGACTGGTTATTCAGCTCTCAGGCCACAGTGTGACTCTGAAGTGTTTAGTTGTAATGTTGTTGTTGTTGTTGTTGTTGTTCTGGCAGATTAAGAAGTGTGTGG
>NC_137129.1:300000-400000 GCF_949319135.1 Squalius cephalus
TCCCCGTCACTAACGTCCGCGGTGAGCGCCAGTTCCTCTGATCATTCAGGACAATATATGATGTTTCCCCTGACCTTGCAGCGGCTGTAATCGTGTGTGTGTGTGTGTGTGTGTGTGTGTGTGTGTGTGTGTGTGTGTGTGTGTGTGTGTGTGGGGGTCAGGTCTGAATGAGCAGAAGGTGTCAGACTTCCAGGTTTCTCCCGATGGGAAGTATCTCCTGCTCTTCGGCTCCTCAGGGTTTCTGCATCTCATGAGCTCAAAGGTACAGCCAGAATCTCTAATTCATATATTCACATCTCAGCTGAATTACAGAGATCTGTGTGTCAGTGCCTGCGATCGGCGGCTGAGTGACGCGTGTGTGTGTGTTTCTCTCCCTCAGACCAGAGAAGTGGTTCGCAGCATGAAGTTGAATGGGAAGGTTTGCGCAGCCGCTTTCACTGCAGACGGCAGCAAGATCTTCGCCAACTCCGGTGAGTCTCAGGCACCGGTTCGAATGCGGTTCTCGTGTGGTTTTAATGTGTTTCTCGTGCGGTTCTCTTGTGGTTCTCTTGTGGTTCTCGTGCGCTTCTAATGCGTTTCTCGTGCGGTTCTCTTGTGGTTCTCGTGCGCTTCTAATGCATTTTTTGTGCGGTTCTCGTGCAGTTTTAATGCGGTTCTCTTGTGGTTCTCTTGTGGTTCTCGTGCGGTTCTCATGCGGTTCTCTTGTGGTTCTTGTGCGGTTATCTTGTGGTTCTTGTGCTGTTCTAATGCATTTCTTGTGCGGTTCTAATGCGGTTCTAATGCGGTTCTCGTGCAGTTCTCTTGCGGTTCTCTTGTGGTTCTCGTGCATTTCTAATGCGTTTTTCGTGCGGTTCTCGTTTGGTTCTAATGCGTTTCTTGTGCGGTTCTAATGCGTTTCTCGTGCGTTTCTAATGCGTTTTTCGTGCAGTTCTCGTTTGGTTCTAAGGCGTTTCTTGTGCGTTTCTCATGTGGTTCTAATGCGTTTCTCGTGCGGTTCTAATGCGGTTCTCGTGCGGTTCTAATGCGTTTCTCGTGCGGTTCTAATGCAGTTCTCGTGCAGTTCTCTTGCGGTTCTCTTGTGGTTCTCGTGCGTTTCTAATGCATTTTTCATGCGGTTCTCGTTTGGTTCTAATGCGTTTCTTGTGCGGTTCTAATGCGTTTTTCGTGCGGTTCTCGTTTGGTTCTAATGCGTTTCTCGTGCGGTTTTAATGCGGTTCTCATGCGGTTCTAATGCGGTTCTCGTGCGGTTATCTTGTGGTTCTCGTGCAGTTCTCCTGTGGTTCTCGCGCGGTTCTAATGCATTTCTCGTGCGGTTCTAATGCGTTTCTAATGTTTTTTTCGTGCGTTTCTTGTGCGGTTCTAATGCGTTTCTCGTGCGGTTCTAATGCGGTTCTCGTGCGGTTCTAATGCAGTTCTCGTGCAGTTCTCTTGCGGTTCTCTTGTGGTTCTCGTGCATTTCTAATGCGTTTTTCGTGCGGTTCTCGTTTGGTTCTAATGCGTTTCTTGTGCGGTTCTAATGCGTTTCTCGTGCGTTTCTAATGCGTTTTTCGTGCAGTTCTCGTTTGGTTCTAAGGCGTTTCTTGTGCGTTTCTCATGTGGTTCTAATGCGTTTCTCGTGCGGTTCTAATGCGGTTCTCGTGCGGTTCTAATGCGTTTCTCGTGCGGTTCTAATGCAGTTCTCGTGCAGTTCTCTTGCGGTTCTCTTGTGGTTCTCGTGCGGTTCTAATGCGTTTCTCGTGCGGTTCTAATGCAGTTCTCGTGCAGTTCTCTTGCGGTTCTCTTGTGGTTCTCGTGCGTTTCTAATGCATTTTTCATGCGGTTCTCGTTTGGTTCTAATGCGTTTCTTGTGCGGTTCTAATGCGTTTTTCGTGCGGTTCTCGTTTGGTTCTAATGCGTTTCTCGTGCGGTTTTAATGCGGTTCTCATGCGGTTCTAATGCGGTTCTCGTGCGGTTATCTTGTGGTTCTCGTGCAGTTCTCCTGTGGTTCTCGTGCGGTTCTCGTGCAGTTCTCCTGTGGTTCTCGCGCGGTTCTAATGCATTTCTCGTGCGGTTCTAATGCGTTTCTTGTGCGTTTCTAATGTTTTTTTCGTGCGTTTCTTGTGCGGTTCTAATGCGTTTCTCGTGCGGTTCTAATGCGGTTCTCGTGCGGTTCTAATGCAGTTCTCGTGCAGTTCTCTCGCGGTTCTCTTGTGGTTCTCGTGCGTTTCTAATGCATTTTTCGTGCGGTTCTCGTTTGTTTCTAATGCGTTTCTTGTGCGGTTCTAATGCGTTTCACGTGCGTTTCTAATGCGTTTCTCGTTTGGTTCTAATGCGTTTCTCGTGCGGTTCTCATGCGGTTCTAATGCTGTTCTCGTGCAGTTCTAATGTGGTTCTCGTGTGGTTCTAATGCGTTTCTCGTGCGGTTCTCATGCGGTTCTAATGCTGTTCTCGTGCAGTTCTAATGTGGTTCTCGTGTGGTTCTCATTTGGTTCTAATGCTGTTCTCGTGCAGTTCTAATGTGGTTCTAATGCGGTTCTAATGCGGTTCTCGTGCAGTTCTCTTGCGGTTCTCTTGTGGTTCTCGTGCATTTCTAATGCGTTTTTCGTGCGGTTCTCGTTTGGTTCTAATGCGTTTCTTGTGCGGTTCTAATGCGTTTCTCGTGCGTTTCTAATGCGTTTTTCGTGCAGTTCTCGTTTGGTTCTAATGCGTTTCTCATGTGGTTCTAATGCGTTTCTCGTGCGGTTCTAATGCGGTTCTCGTGCGGTTCTAATGCGTTTCTCGTGCGGTTCTAATGCAGTTCTCGTGCAGTTCTCTTGCGGTTCTCTTGTGGTTCTCGTGCGTTTCTAATGCATTTTTCATGCGGTTCTCGTTTGGTTCTAATGCGTTTCTTGTGCGGTTCTAATGCGTTTTTCGTGCGGTTCTCGTTTGGTTCTAATGCGTTTCTCGTGCGGTTTTAATGCGGTTCTCATGCGGTTCTAATGCGGTTCTCGTGCGGTTATCTTGTGGTTCTCGTGCAGTTCTCCTGTGGTTCTCGTGCGGTTCTCGTGCAGTTCTCCTGTGGTTCTCGCGCGGTTCTAATGCATTTCTCATGCGGTTCTAATGCGTTTCTTGTGCGTTTCTAATGTTTTTTTCGTGCGTTTCTTGTGCGGTTCTAATGCGTTTCTCGTGCGGTTCTAATGCGGTTCTCGTGCAGTTCTCTCGCGGTTCTCTTGTGGTTCTCGTGCGTTTCTAATGCATTTTTTGTGCGGTTTTCGTTTGGTTCTAATGCGTTTCTTGTGCGGTTCTAATGCGTTTCACGTGCGTTTCTAATGCGTTTCTCGTTTGGTTCTAATGCGTTTCTCGTGCGGTTCTCATGCGGTTCTAATGCTGTTCTCGTGCAGTTCTAATGTGGTTCTCGTTTGGTTCTAATGCGTTTCTTGTGCGGTTCTAATGCGTTTCACGTGCGTTTCTAATGTGGTTCTCGTGTGGTTCTAATGCGTTTCTCGTGCGGTTCTCATGCGGTTCTAATGCTGTTCTCGTGCAGTTCTAATGTGGTTCTCGTGTGGTTCTAATGCGTTTCTCGTGCGGTTCTCATTTGGTTCTCGTGCGGTTCTAATGCGGTTTTTGTGTGGTTCTCATGTCATGAATCATGCGTTATGATCAGCGTTAGAAATAAACACTCGCCAAACGCAGGTAAATATCAACTGTGGCGGGAATCGCTGTCAAATCACGAGCCAATTTGGCGTTACGTATGTTTACTGGGGAAGTTCGATTAGTGCAAAACCAATTCTGCACAGATTTTAGCGCAGAACTCGTGAGATATATGATATATGTTATACAGCGCATTGCACAGAATCTGCTCATATCTGGCTTACTTGAACACACTTGTCACTACGCAACAATAACGGCGCGCTTGTTCATTTGCATTGAGGAAATAGTGGAGATTAAAAAGCATTTGGTTAAGAGATGCAGGGATTTTCCTACGTTGAAAATTTTTTGGCGGCCGCCAAAACGACTTTTTATCCCGCCAAAGCCTTATTTGATCTGTAATTGGGTTTTGTGAGTGAAGCAGGCTACTGACGGAGAGAGCGATCACAGCGCCCCAACCCCGCGCGGGCACTCTCCGTCTTCAGTTCTGTCTTTGCTCTCTCCCTCGCATCAAAATCAACTGATCCTAAAGGTCGGAAGACCGAATCCATGTTTCACGTGGTGCATTCGGAGAATATTTTTGCTGAACTAGCGCTGGGTGTGAATTGCAGTCAAGCATTCCGCACATGCAGCTGACATAACTTTAAATAAACGCAAAAAAAAAAAAAAAAAAAAGTTTGAAGTGTTTTTTGTGTGTGTTGACAAATCTTTCGTGATGTCCTAACAGCCAGGATTCCCACACAACATGTCCGCTAAAGTCCGATTCGCGACCTAATGACTCCTTTGAGCCGAGGGACGGGACACTGCAGTTCACAAAGGTTCATAATTTGCATGTGCTTTAATGCCTTGTCGGTTAAACATTTAATTCGCGTGCTGATGCGCTGTTCTAACGTGCGTTTCTCAGCGCCTACACGTGAAGCTCGCATGCACTAAAGGCCTGTCTACCAGCGCCTGGATACTGGACTAAGTTATCTTTCGAGTCTTATTGTGCTTATACTGTTAAATACACACGGTTTACACAAAGTCGGTTATGTCTAAAGTGAAAGCAAACTTGAGAAAATTGAGTAGGCCTAAATCTGCTTGTCAAATGCGTGTAGCCTATTAGACGCGTCGCGCGCAGCTCTTAAAGAGATAGTAGCAATAGTAAACACGCTGCCGCTTGTCCTTAAAGGGATAGTTCACCCAAAAATAAAAATTATCTCATCTACGCACTCTAATGTTGTCTTGTTCCAAACCTGTATTAATTTCCTTCTAATATTTTCTAATATTTTTCTAATATTAATATTTTGAAGAATGTGGCTAAACAGTATAGCTGGTCCCCATTGACTTAGGACCATAGGAGAAAAATATACTATGGTTTTCACTGGGGTACATCAACTGTTTGGTTACCCACATTCTTCCAAATAACTTCTATTTTTAACAGAAGAAACAACTTGAGAGAGTAAATTATGACAATTTGAATTTTTAGGAGAACGATTCCTTTAATGTTAATAAAACAACAAAATGCAAAGAGAAAATCACTCACTGCTCTTGACTGATAACTTTTAATAGTAGCTTTAATAAGTATAAATGTATAATTTATACAGTGAAGTCTGTTTTGTTTTATTTTCATATTTGTTCATTTAATTACTTTCTTCAATGCTACTGTTAAATACACCTACTATAGCTGAAAACATAAAGCTCTGTTTATTTCATTTGTATATTAAGTTGTGTATGTGTAATGTGTATCTTTGATCTTAATATTTAATAATAAAGAAAATAATGACAAATATTTTTATCTTTGCCCCTGTCTGCCATTTTTTATATTTCGTTACCTAAGGCTTTGTTTTTAAAATATGGACATTAGTTTGGCTGTAATGCTCAGTCACAAAATAGTAAAACCAACATAAAAAAGAATCGTGATAAAATCGTGAATCGTGATTTTCCTGAAAAAAAAAAATCGTGATATGATATTTTTGGCATATCGCCCACCCCTATGATGGCCCCCCCAAAAATAAAATAAAAAGAATGAACAACCAAATACTAACAACGAGGAACAAAAGAAACAAACATCAAGGTATAGATATAAAATAAGTTCGCTTTCTTTTACTATCTAGCCTGACAGTGATCATTTTTTCATGAATAAATAGGATAAGAAAAAAATCACAAACTGTTTCTTTGTATTTATTTTAAATTTAACATTTATTGTCAATATTGGGCTTGCGGATCATGTGGGTACTAGGGTACTCTTTGCTGTGTGTGAATGACCATGTCGGTCAGCCACCACCGAAGACCAATTTTGACCCAGGAAAAACCCTGGAGATGGAAGAAATGTCTTCTGTTCACCAAATGCTTTTATCTCCGATATTTCCTCAATGCAAAGGAATAAGCACGCCATTATTTAGGGCTGAACGATTAATTGCATTTGCGATAATATCGCGATATGATGAAATGCGATTTTTTTAACCGCAAAGCTGCGATTATAGTCTGGTCACGTGACGCGAGAGTAAACCAGTCTGCACTGCAGATGAAGCATCAACTTGGCACGCGAGACATATAGACCTGGCTACAGGAAATAACAGTTTATGTTTAATTTATGTGATATTGTGTTATAGATTATCTCCAACGATTCTGTATCGATTAAGATAATTTCAGATTTATGTCTGAGCTTAGTTTTAAACAACTTAGACGCGCGTGCTTTATAAACAACCGTATCTGCTTGCTTCTGTCTCTCACACACACTCTCTCACACACACACACACACGACACCACTTGAACCTTATGAGAAATAATCTTTAATAAAGTTCGGAAAAGTTGAAGCGAATTACAAGGACATTCGCGGGCTTCATTGCACAAGATGCGAGAGACGCGCGGTCTGCGTGATGTTACTTTTGTAGTGCGCGGTCTCGCCCGCCGGTATTTTACTTACAAATGTTCTACGAGGGAATCATATGTCTTGGAATGCAGTTGGCTTATATATTAAAAATATGAAAATCATCGACAGAAGCTGCTTTCAATTTCAAATACTCACGTGCGTTTTGCGAAGAGCGTTTGAGCATGCGGCTGTGAGCGAGTCTACGTGGTTAAATGTACTTGCATCTCAAAATGCTTTTATGACGCGAAATTAATGTGACACGTACAGTCAGTTATTAAACAGACAGGACAAACCACATCTTATAATTTCAAAAGAGATGAAAACGTTCAGACAGCCTACTCTTAAATAGGCTACTGAAAGCACTGAAGAAATTTTTTTTTTCCCTCTTTGTTTTGAAGCTATATTTGTTAAAATTATTAACATGTAATTGTATTAATTTAGTTTTTTAATGTGTAATTATTATAAGTAGGCCTACTTATAATTATGTAATTAAATATTTAAAGTTTTATTAATCAGATCAATTAAAGAAAAAAAATGTATTGGCTCATGAGGTGCCTAAAGATTCCCTTCCCTATTTTACAATGATTTTTTGCTTGTTTTTGTTGAATAATAGAAAAGATAAAGAGCTTAAAAAATAATCGCATATTAAATCGCAATCGCAATATTGGTAAAAAAAATCGCAATTAGATTATTTTCCAAAATCGTCCAGCCCTACCATTATTGTTGCTTAGTTGAGTGAAGTGAGTAAAAGTTAATTTCAAACTCTGGTTATGATGAATATTGATTGGCATGTTGTGTGTGTGTGTCAGAGGAAGGCGAGGTGTTCGTCTGGGACGTTCAGAGCAGTAAGTGTGTGAAGAGGTTTGAAGACGACGGTTGTGTGAGAGGAACATCACTAGCGCTCTCTCGAGACGGCTCGTATCTGGCCTGTGGGTGAGTCTGACCCGTGTGTGTGTGTGTCTGACCCGTGTGTGTGTGTGTCTGACCCGTGTGTGTGTGTGTCTGACCCGTGTGTGTGTGTGTGTGTGTGTGTGTCTGACCCGTGTGTGTGTGTGTCTGACCCGTGTGTGTGTGTGTCTGACCCGTGTGTGTGTGTGTCTGACCCGTGTGTGTGTGTGTCTGACCCGTGTGTGTGTGTGTGTGTGTGTGTCTGACCCGTGTGTGTGTGTGTCTGACCCGTGTGTGTGTGTGTCTGACCCGTGTGTGTGTGTGTGTGTGTGTGTCTGACCCGTGTGTGTGTGTGTCTGACCCGTGTGTGTGTGTGTCTGACCCGTGTGTGTGTGTGTCTGACCCGTGTGTGTGTGTGCGTGTCTGACCCGTGTGTGTGTGTGCGTCTGACCCGTGTGTGTGCGTGTGTGTGTGTCTGACCCGTGTGTGTGTGTGTGTGTCTGACCCGTGTGTGTGTCTAACCCGTGTGTGTGTGTGTGTGTGTGTCTGACCCGTGTGTGTGTGTGTGTGTGTCTGACCCGTGTGTGTGTGTGTGTGTCTGACCCGTGTGTGTGTGTGTGTGTCTGACCCGTGTGTGTGCGTGTCTGACCCGTGTGTGTGTGTGTGTGTCTGACCCGTGTGTGTGTGTGTGTCTGACCCGTGTGTGTGTGTCTGACCCGTGTGTGTGTGTGCGTGTCTGACCCGTGTGTGTGTGTGCGTGTCTGACCCGTGTGTGTGTGTGTCTGACCCGTGTGTGTGCGTGTGTGTGTGTCTGACCCGTGTGTGTGTGTGTGTCTGACCCGTGTGTGTGTGTGTCTAACCCGTGTGTGTGTGTGTGTGTGTGTGTGTGTCTGACCCGTGTGTGTGTGTGTGTGTCTGACCCGTGTGTGTGTGTGTGTCTGACCCGTGTGTGTGTGTGTCTGACCCGTGTGTGTGTGTGTGTGTCTGACCCGTGTGTGTGCGTGTCTGACCCGTGTGTGTGTGTGTGTGTCTGACCCGTGTGTGTGTGTGTCTGACCCGTGTGTGTGTGTCTGACCCGTGTGTGTGTGTGCGTGTCTGACCCGTGTGTGTGTGTGCGTGTCTGACCCGTGTGTGTGTGTGTCTGACCCGTGTGTGTGCGTGTGTGTGTCTGACCCGTGTGTGTGTGTGTGTGTGTGTGTCTGACCCGTGTGTGTGTGTGTGTCTGACCCGTGTGTGTGTGTGTCTGACCCGTGTGTGTGTGTGTGTGTGTGTGTCTGACCCGTGTGTGTGTGTGTGTGTCTGACCCGTGTGTGTGTGTGTGTGTCTGACCCGTGTGTGTGTGTGTCTGACCCGTGTGTGTGTGTGTCTGACCCGTGTGTGTGTGTGTCTGACCCGTGTGTGTGTGTGTGTGTGTCTGACCCGTGTGTGTGTGTCTGACCCGTGTGTGTGTGTGTCTGACCCGTGTGTGTGTGTGTCTGACCCGTGTGTGTGTGTGCGTGTCTGACCCGTGTGTGTGTGTGTCTGACCCGTGTGTGTGTGTGTCTGACCCGTGTGTGTGTGTGCGTGTCTGACCCGTGTGTGTGTGTGTCTGACCCGTGTGTGTGTGTGTGTCTGACCCGTGTGTGTGTGTGCGTGTCTGACCCGTGTGTGTGTGTGTCTGACCCGTGTGTGTGTGTGTCTGACCCGTGTGTGTGTGTGTGTCTGACCCGTGTGTGTGTGTGTGTGTGTGTGTGTCTGACCCGTGTGTGTGTGTGTGTCTGACCCGTGTGTGTGTGTGTGTCTGACCCGTGTGTGTGTGTGCGTGTCCGACCCGTGTGTGTGTGTGTCTGACCCGTGTGTGTGTGTGTCTGACCCGTGTGTGTGTGTCTGACCCGTGTGTGTGTGTGTGTGTCTGACCCGTGTGTGTGTGTGCGTGTCTGACCCGTGTGTGTGTGTGCGTGTCTGACCCGTGTGTGTGTGTGTCTGACCCGTGTGTGTGTGTGTGTCTGACCCGTGTGTGTGTGTGCGTGTCTGACCCGTGTGTGTGTGTGCGTGTCTGACCCGTGTGTGTGTGTCTGACCCGTGTGTGTGTGTGTGTCTGACCCGTGTGTGTGTGTGTGTCTGACCCGTGTGTGTGTGTGTGTCTGACCCGTGTGTGTGTGTGCGTGTCTGACCCATGTGTGTGCGTGTCTGACCCGTGTGTGTGCGTGTCTGACCCGTGTGTGTGTGTGTCTGACCCGTGTGTGTGTGTGCGTGCGTGTCTGACCCGTGTGTGTGTGTCTGACCCGTGTGTGTGTGTCTGACCCGTGTGTGTGTGTGTCTGACCCGTGTGTGTGTGTCTGACCCGTGTGTGTGTGTGTCTGACCCGTGTGTGTGTGTCTGACCCGTGTGTGTGTGTGTCTGACCCGTGTGTGTGTGTCTGACCCGTGTGTGCGTGTGTGTGTGTGTGTCTGACCCGTGTGTGTGTGTGTCTGACCCGTGTGTGTGTGTGTGTGTGTGTGTCTGACCCGTGTGTGTGTGTGTCTGACCCGTGTGTGTGTGTGTCTGACCCGTGTGTGTGTGTGTCTGACCCGTGTGTGTGTGTGTGTGTGTGTGTCTGACCCGTGTGTGTGTGTGTCTGACCCGTGTGTGTGTGTGTCTGACCCGTGTGTGTGTGTGTCTGACCCGTGTGTGTGTGTGTCTGACCCGTGTGTGTGTGTGTCTGACCCGTGTGTGTGTGTGTCTGACCCGTGTGTGTGTGTGCGTGTCTGACCCGTGTGTGTGTGTGTCTGACCCGTGTGTGTGCGTGTGTGTGTGTCTGACCCGTGTGTGTGTGTGTGTCTGACCCGTGTGTGTGTGTGTCTGACCCGTGTGTGTGTGTGTGTGTGTGTCTGACCCGTGTGTGTGTGTGTGTGTCTGACCCGTGTGTGTGTGTGTGTCTGACCCGTGTGTGTGTGTGTCTGACCCGTGTGTGTGTGTGTGTGTCTGACCCGTGTGTGTGCGTGTCTGACCCGTGTGTGTGTGTGTGTGTCTGACCCGTGTGTGTGTGTGTCTGACCCGTGTGTGTGTGTCTGACCCGTGTGTGTGTGTGCGTGTCTGACCCGTGTGTGTGTGTGTCTGACCCGTGTGTGTGCGTGTGTGTGTGTCTGACCCGTGTGTGTGCGTGTGTGTGTGTCTGACCCGTGTGTGTGTGTGTGTCTGACCCGTGTGTGTGTGTGTCTGACCCGTGTGTGTGTGTGTGTGTGTGTGTCTGACCCGTGTGTGTGTGTGTGTGTGTGTCTGACCCGTGTGTGTGTGTGTCTGACCCGTGTGTGTGTGTGTCTGACCCGTGTGTGTGTGTGTGTGTCTGACCCGTGTGTGTGTGTGTGTGTGTCTGACCCGTGTGTGTGTGTCTGACCCGTGTGTGTGT
Organism: Squalius cephalus; assembly: GCF_949319135.1. NCBI lineage: Eukaryota > Metazoa > Chordata > Actinopteri > Cypriniformes > Leuciscidae > Squalius > Squalius cephalus. The sequence goes on from NC_137129.1 coordinate 310,716, forward strand.
GTGTCTGACCCGTGTGTGTGTGTGTCTGACCCGTGTGTGTGTGTGCGTGTCTGACCCGTGTGTGTGTGTGTCTGACCCGTGTGTGTGTGTGTCTGACCCGTGTGTGTGTGTGTGTCTGACCCGTGTGTGTGTGTGCGTGTCTGACCCGTGTGTGTGTGTGTCTGACCCGTGTGTGTGTGTGTGTCTGACCCGTGTGTGTGTGTGTGTCTGACCCGTGTGTGTGTGTGTGTGTGTGTGTGTGTGTGTCTGACCCGTGTGTGTGTGTGTGTCTGACCCGTGTGTGTGTGTGCGTGTCCGACCCGTGTGTGTGTGTGTCTGACCCGTGTGTGTGTGTGTCTGACCCGTGTGTGTGTGTCTGACCCGTGTGTGTGTGTGTGTGTCTGACCCGTGTGTGTGTGTGCGTGTCTGACCCGTGTGTGTGTGTGCGTGTCTGACCCGTGTGTGTGTGTGTCTGACCCGTGTGTGTGTGTGTGTCTGACCCGTGTGTGTGTGTGCGTGTCTGACCCGTGTGTGTGTGTGCGTGTCTGACCCGTGTGTGTGTGTCTGACCCGTGTGTGTGTGTGTGTCTGACCCGTGTGTGTGTGTGTGTCTGACCCGTGTGTGTGTGTGTGTCTGACCCGTGTGTGTGTGTGCGTGTCTGACCCATGTGTGTGCGTGTCTGACCCGTGTGTGTGCGTGTCTGACCCGTGTGTGTGTGTGTCTGACCCGTGTGTGTGTGTGCGTGCGTGTCTGACCCGTGTGTGTGTGTCTGACCCGTGTGTGTGTGTGTCTGACCCGTGTGTGTGTGTCTGACCCGTGTGTGTGTGTGTCTGACCCGTGTGTGTGTGTCTGACCCGTGTGTGTGTGTGTCTGACCCGTGTGTGTGTGTCTGACCCGTGTGTGCGTGTCTGACCCGTGTGTGTGTGTGTCTGACCCGTGTGTGTGTGTGTGTGTCTGACCCGTGTGTGTGTGCGTGTCTGACCCGTGTGTGTGCGTGCGTGTCTGACCCGTGTGTGTGTGTCTGACCCGTGTGTGTGTGTGTCTGACCCGTGTGTGTGTGTGTCTGACCCGTGTGTGTGTGTGTGTGTGTGTCTGACCCGTGTGTGTGTGTCTGACCCGTGTGTGTGTGTCTGACCCGTGTGTGTGCGTGTCTGACCCGTGTGTGTGTGTGCGTGTCTGACCCGTGTGTGTGCGTGCGTGTCTGACCCGTGTGTGTGTGTCTGACCCGTGTGTGTGTGTGTCTGACCCGTGTGTGTGTGTGTCTGACCCGTGTGTGTGTGTGTGTCTGACCCGTGTGTGTGTGTGCGTGCGTGTCTGACCCGTGTGTGTGTGTCTGACCCGTGTGTGTGTGTCTGACCCGTGTGTGTGTGTGTCTGACCCGTGTGTGTGTGTGTGTGTGTCTGACCCGTGTGTGTGTGTGTGTGTCTGACCCGTGTGTGTGTCTAACCCATGTGTGTAACCCGTGTGTGTGTGTGTGTCAGCTCTCAGGCAGGAGTGGTGAACATCTACTCTCAGCGGGACTGTCTGCTGGATGCGGAGCCCAAACCCCAGAAGGCCGTGCTGAACCTGCTGACGGCGGTGACGTCTCTGAGCTTCAACAGCAGCGCCGAGATCCTGGCCATCGGCTCCCGGCACGCGGACGAGGCCAACCGACTGGTGCGCGGCACACACACACACACACACACACACACACACACACACACACACACACACACGAACGAACGAACATTAGCCATATTACAGTTACTTTTTTTAATATGAGCAAAATTCTAATTATATTTGTATTCTAACGTCTGTACTTAAAGTTAGAGGAAGCAGTGCTGCACTGTCTCCGGTGTCCACAAGAGGGCGCGAGTGAGCGCAAGAAGCAAACATAAACCAGATCAAGCATCGCTTCTTTTATTGAAATTAATTGATATTCACTTTTTAAAGTGCATTAACTTTTGAAACAATTGTTCTTAAATAAAATATAATTTCCTTAATGTGCATGCAAGGAGAATTAGGTTACAATAGTGCAGAAAACTGAAAGAGAACGAAAAGAAAACGCACTTCAACAGACGCGTAATGAACAACACAAACACACAACATCACTGCCATTCAGAAACACTTCTACTCTCCACATCTACACATCATCAGAGACACCCGACGCTCAGCTTGATCTGAGCGAGCGCTGAGCGCTTACACACACACACACTCACATGCTCAGCGCTTTCACACTCTCTCACACACACACACACACACACACACACACACACACACACTCACATGCTGAGAACTTTCTCACTCTCACACACACACACACACACACACACACACACATGCTGAGCGCTTTCACACTCTCACTCACACACACACACACACACACACACACACACACACACACACTCACATGCTGAGCGCTTCCACACACACACACTCACATGCTCAGCGCTTTCACACTCTCACACACACACACACACACACACTCACATGCTGAGAACTTTCTCACTCTCACACACACACACACACACACACACACACACACACACACTCACACACACATGCTGAGCGCTTTCACACTCTCACTCACACACACACACACACACACACACACTCACATGCTGAGCGCTTCCACACACACACACACACACACACACTAGGGATGGCGAAAACTAAAAATTGTCTTGACCGACCACCGAGCCTCATTAGCCGATTGAAACCGGTTAACCGATTAGTTTATAATATGCTACGCTATTTGAAATAACAGCAATTTCGCAACTCTGTCGCATCTCTCTGCCGCTCTGCCTCCCGCGCACACACACACTGCGCTGCTCTTCCACTCACGTCACTTTTTTTAAATCCCCTACAGCGCGAAACATGAGTCCCGCATACGCGGCGCCGAGGAGCTTGTATGTAATCGGAGGACAAATGCCTCCTTAGTTTCGAAATGGTTTGGGTACAAGGGGATAAAGACGTTAGTCTAGCGTTAGAAGCTCATTTGAAACATTGCCGCGGCTCATTTAAGAAAATGACAGCTCCAAAGAGACGCCGCTTTAGTTTGAGGTAGTGTTAACAATAATAAAGAAAGATGATGATTCCTGTCGTCTGCCCTGGCTCTAACCTCGAGTGTTTTAGCCTGTAGCCTTTACTTTTCGCAAACCTTGTGAGCGCGCGAACCCAAACGCTGTGACCTACATTTATTCATTTATTCATTTAGCTGACGCTTTTATCCAAAGCGACTTACAATTGCTATATATGTCAGAGGTCGCACGCCTCTGGAGCAACTAGGGGTTAAGTGTCTTGCTCAGGGACACATTGGTGTCTCACAGTGGATTCGAACCCGGGTCTCTCACACCAAAGGCATGTGTCTTATCCATTGCGCCACACCACCCCATTGACCTCGCGCCAAATGTTTTTATTGGGTTATTTAGTACAAACAGGCGAGTTATGAAAAATTGAGTGTGAGGGATTTGTTCACTTCACACAAAAAGATCTTGGAATGAGAAGGCTAACTGTAGTAGCGTTTAGCCCTATAATAGCCTAATTTAGAGATCACTTTTTTTTTTTTAACCGACTACCGACAACTTTGATCGGTTAACATTGATACGGTCAACCATCGGTCAAACGGTGATCGGTTAACATCCCTAACACACACACACACACACACACACACACTCACACTCAGCTCTGACCGATGGTTTGGTCAAGTGTGTCGTTCCACCAGTTTTGCCTCTGACTGAGAGGGTTTTGTCAGCAGGAAGAAACTTTTCCCGCCATTTTTCACATTAGCAACGCACTGTGCTATACTGGATAAGCTAACAGAAACAGGCGTCAGTGACGTCATCATGTCTCGCGCGCCTCTGACACACGCTGAGCGCTTTCACTCACTCAAACACACTCAAACACACACACACTCACACTCACACGCTGAGGGTCAGCAGCAGCACTGACACACGCTGAGGGCTTTCACACACACACACACACACACACACACACACACACACACACACACACACACACACACACTCACACACTCTCACACACACACTCACACGCTGAGGGTCAGCAGCAGCACTGACACACGCTGAGGGCTTTCACACACACACATGCACACTCACATGCTGAGGGTCAGCGACGCTTCCTTCGTTTAGCTAATCAAACCTCCACCAGTCGGAAAATAATGACCACAAATCAAAATCAGTCAAAATCACTGACAATCTGATGATGATGAACTGAAGCTCCAGACTCAAATCTGCATAATGTGTGGTCACATGATCGTCACATGCAGAAGATTGTGTACAGATGCTGCTAGTTTCTCAGCTTGTACATATGTATGTGTGTTTGTATTGTGTGTGTTTGAGATCATATTTTCATAAATGACCTTTCCTGAGCATGAGGATTATACTTCAGCGCTCTTGCTGTGATCTGGGCTTGTTCTTAGTTTATTACCACATTATATTTTTTGGGGATTTTCAGTAACTGATATTTTTCTCCTTTAGGTTCACCTTCCGAGTTTCACAGTGTTCTCCAATTTCCCACAATTCCACAAGAAGACAATCTTTCAGACCCAGAGTGTGGACTTCTCCCCGAGGAGCGGCTTCTACTCCGTGGCCAATAATAAAGGCCACGCGCTGCTCTTCAGGTGTGTGTGTGTGTGTGTGTGTGTGCGCGTGGGTTCAGCATTCAGAACCTATTTTTCCAAATTCAGAATAACTCAGTTAACTTCAGTGTATTTTAAAATGCATTTATAGATTAACATAAACATGAAGAAATGCGTGACGTAAATGAAGAAATGCGTGACGTAAAAGAAGAGATGCGTGACGTAAAAGAAGAGATGCGTGACGTAAATGAAGAGATGCGTGACGTAAAAGAAGAGATGCGTGACATAAAAGAAGAGATGCGTGACGTAAAAGAAGAGATGCGTGACGTAAATGAAGAGATGCGTGACGTAAATGAAGAGATGCGTGACGTAAATGAAGAGATGCGTGACGTAAATGAAGAGATGCGTGACGTAAATGAAGAGATGCATGACGTAAATGAAGAGATGCGTGACGTAAATGAAGAGATGCATGACGTAAATGAAGAGATGCGTGACGTAAATGAAGAGATGCGTGACGTAAATGAAGAGATGCGTGACGTAAATGAAGAGACGCGTGACGTAAATGAAGAGATGCGTGACGTAAATGAAGAGATGCGTGACGTAAATGAAGAGATGCGTGACGTAAATGAAGAGATGCGTGACGTAAATGAAGAGATGCGTGACGTAAATGAAGAGATGCGTGACGTAAATGAAGAGATGCGTGACGTAAATGAAGAGATGCATGACGTAAATGAAGAGATGCGTGAGACGCGTGACGTAAATGAAGAGACGCGTGACGTAAATGAAGAGACGCGTGACGTAAATGAAGAGACGCGTGACGTAAATGAAGAGACGCGTGACGTAAATGAAGAGACGCGTGACGTAAATGAAGAGACGCGTGACGTAAATGAAGAGACGCGTGACGTAAATGAAGAGACGCGTGACGTAAATGAAGAGATGCGTGAGACGCGTGACGTAAATGAAGAGACGCGTGACGTAAATGAAGAGACGCGTGACGTAAATGAAGAGATGCGTGAGACGCGTGACGTAAATGAAGAGACGCGTGACGTAAATGAAGAGATGCGTGACGTAAATGAAGAGATGCGTGACGTAAATGAAGAGATGCGTGACGTAAATGAAGAGATGCATGACGTAAATGAAGAGATGCGTGAGACGCGTGACGTAAATGAAGAGACGCGTGACGTAAATGAAGAGACGCGTGACGTAAATGAAGAGACGCGTGACGTAAATGAAGAGACGCGTGACGTAAATGAAGAGATGCGTGACGTAAATGAAGAGATGCGTGACGTAAATGAAGAGATGCGTGACGTAAATGAAGAGATGCATGACGTAAATGAAGAGATGCGTGAGACGCGTGACGTAAATGAAGAGACGCGTGACGTAAATGAAGAGACGCGTGACGTAAATGAAGAGACGCGTGACGTAAATGAAGAGACGCGTGACGTAAATGAAGAGACGCGTGACGTAAATGAAGAGACGCGTGACGTAAATGAAGAGACGCGTGACGTAAATGAAGAGACGCGTGACGTAAATGAAGAGACGCGTGACGTAAATGAAGAGACGCGTGACGTAAATGAAGAGACGCGTGACGTAAATGAAGAGACGCGTGACGTAAATGAAGAGACGCGTGACGTAAATGAAGAGACGCGTGACGTAAATGAAGAGACGCGTGACGTAAAAGAAGAGACGCGTGACGTAAATGAAGAGACGCGTGACGTAAATGAAGAGACGCGTGACGTAAATGAAGAGATGCGTGACGTAAATGAAGAGATGCGTGACGTAAATGAAGAGACGCGTGAGATGCGTGACGTAAATGAAGAGATGCGTGAGATGCGTGACGTAAATGAAGAGATGCGTGACGTAAATGAAGAGATGCGTGAGATGCGTGACGTAAATGAAGAGATGCGTGACGTAAATGAAGAGATGCGTGACGTAAATGAAGAGATGCGTGAGATGCGTGACGTAAATGAAGAGATGCGTGACGTAAATGAAGAGATGCGTGACGTAAATGAAGAGATGCGTGACGTAAATGAAGAGATGCGTGACGTAAATGAAGAGATGCGTGAGATGCGTGACGTAAATGAAGAGATGCGTGACGTAAATGAAGAGATGCGTGACGTAAATGAAGAGACGCGTGACGTAAATGAAGAGACGCGTGACGTAAATGAAGAGACGCGTGACGTAAATGAAGAGACGCGTGACGTAAATGAAGAGACGCGTGACGTAAATGAAGAGACGCGTGACGTAAATGAAGAGACGCGTGACGTAAATGAAGAGACGCGTGACGTAAATGAAGAGACGCGTGACGTAAATGAAGAGACGCGTGACGTAAATGAAGAGACGCGTGACGTAAATGAAGAGACGCGTGACGTAAATGAAGAGATGCGTGAGATCGTGACGTAAATGAAGAGATGCGTGACGTAAATGAAGAGACGCGCGACGTAAATGAAGAGACGCGCGACGTAAATGAAGAGACGCGTGACGTAAATGAAGAGACGCGTGACGTAAATGAAGAGACGCGTGACGTAAATGAAGAGACGCGTGACGTAAATGAAGAGATGCGTGACGTAAATGAAGAGACGCGTGACGTAAATGAAGAGACGCGTGACGTAAATGAAGAGACGCGTGACGTAAATGAAGAGACGCGTGACGTAAATGAAGAGACGCGTGACGTAAATGAAGAGATGCGTGAGATCGTGACGTAAATGAAGAGATGCGTGACGTAAATGAAGAGACGCGCGACGTAAATGAAGAGATGCGCGACGTAAATGAAGAGACGCGTGACGTAAATGAAGAGACGCGTGACGTAAAAGAAGAGACGCGTGACGTAAAAGAAGAGACGCGTGATGTAAATGAAGAGACGCGTGACGTAAAAGAAGAGACGCGTGACGTAAAAGAAGAGACGCGTGACGTAAAAGAAGAGACGCGTGACGTAAAAGAAGAGACGCGTGACGTAAAAGAAGAGACGCGTGACGTAAAAGAAGAGACGCGTGACGTAAAAGAAGAGACGCGTGACGTAAAAGAAGAGACGCGTGACGTAAATGAAGAGACGCGTGACGTAAATGAAGAGACGCGTGACGTAAATGAAGAGACGCGTGACGTAAAAGAAGAGACGCGTGACGTAAAAGAAGAGACGCGTGACGTAAATGAAGAGACGCGTGACGTAAATGAAGAGACGCGTGACGTAAAAGAAGAGACGCGTGACGTAAAAGAAGAGACGCGTGACGTAAAAGAAGAGACGCGTGACGTAAAAGAAGAGACGCGTGACGTAAATGAAGAGACGCGTGACGTAAATGAAGAGACGCGTGATGTAAATGAAGAGACGCGTGACGTAAATGAAGAGACGCGTGATGTAAATGAAGAGACGCGTGACGTAAATGAAGAGACGCGTGACGTAAAAGAAGAGACGCGTGACGTAAAAGAAGAGACGCGTGACGTAAATGAAGAGACGCGTGACGTAAATGAAGAGACGCGTGACGTAAAAGAAGAGACGCGTGACGTAAAAGAAGAGACGCGTGACGTAAAAGAAGAGACGCGTGACGTAAAAGAAGAGACGCGTGACGTAAATGAAGAGACGCGTGACGTAAAAGAAGAGACGCGTGACGTAAAAGAAGAGACGCGTGACGTAAAAGAAGAGACGCGTGACGTAAAAGAAGAGACGCGTGACGTAAAAGAAGAGACGCGTGACGTAAATGAAGAGACGCGTGACGTAAAAGAAGAGACGCGTGACGTAAAAGAAGAGACGCGTGACGTAAATGAAGAGACGCGTGACGTAAAAGAGACGCGTGACGTAAAAGAAGAGACGCGTGACGTAAAAGAAGAGACGCGTGACGTAAAAGAAGAGACGCGTGACGTAAAAGAAGAGACGCGTGACGTAAATGAAGAGACGCGTGACGTAAAAGAGACGCGTGACGTAAATGAAGAGACGCGTGACGTAAAAGAGACGCGTGACGTAAAAGAAGAGACGCGTGACGTAAAAGAAGAGACGCGTGACGTAAAAGAAGAGACGCGTGATGTAAATGAAGAGACGCGTGACGTAAAAGAAGAGACGCGTGACGTAAAAGAAGAGACGCGTGACGTAAATGAAGAGACGCGTGATGTAAATGAAGAGACGCGTGACGTAAAAGAAGAGACGCGTGACGTAAAAGAAGAGACGCGTGACGTAAATGAAGAGACGCGTGACGTAAATGAAGAGACGCGTGACGTAAAAGAAGAGACGCGTGACGTAAATGAAGAGACGCGTGACGTAAATGAAGAGATGCGTGACGTAAAAGAAGAGACGCGTGACGTAAAAGAAGAGACGCGTGACGTAAATGAAGAGACGCGTGACGTAAAAGAGACGCGTGACGTAAAAGAAGAGACGCGTGACGTAAAAGAAGAGACGCGTGACGTAAAAGAAGAGACGCGTGATGTAAATGAAGAGACGCGTGACGTAAATGAAGAGATGCGTGACGTAAATGAAGAGACGCGTGATGTAAATGAAGAGACGCGTGACGTAAATGAAGAGATGCGTGACGTAAATGAAGAGACGCGTGATGTAAATGAAGAGACGCGTGACGTAAATGAAGAGACGCGTGACGTAAAAGAAGAGACGCGTGACGTAAAAGAAGAGACGCGTGATGTAAATGAAGAGACGCGTGACGTAAATGAAGAGATGCGTGACGTAAATGAAGAGACGCGTGACGTAAAAGAAGAGACGCGTGACGTAAAAGAGACGCGTGACGTAAAAGAAGAGACGCGTGACGTAAAAGAGACGCGTGACGTAAAAGAAGAGACGCGTGACGTAAAAGAAGAGACGCGTGACGTAAAAGAAGAGACGCGTGACGTAAATGAAGAGACGCGTGACGTAAAAGAAGAGACGCGTGACGTAAAAGAAGAGACGCGTGACGTAAAAGAAGAGACGCGTGACGTAAATGAAGAGACGCGTGACGTAAAAGAAGAGACGCGTGACGTAAAAGAAGAGACGCGTGACGTAAATGAAGAGATGCGTGACGTAAATGAAGAGACGCGTGACGTAAAAGAAGAGACGCGTGACGTAAAAGAAGAGACGCGTGACGTAAAAGAGACGCGTGACGTAAAAGAAGAGACGCGTGACGTAAAAGAAGAGACGCGTGACGTAAAAGAAGAGACGCGTGACGTAAAAGAAGAGACGCGTGACGTAAATGAAGAGACGCGTGACGTAAAAGAAGAGACGCGTGACGTAAAAGAAGAGACGCGTGACGTAAATGAAGAGATGCGTGACGTAAATGAAGAGACGCGTGACGTAAAAGAAGAGACGCGTGACGTAAAAGAAGAGATGCGTGACGTAAAAGAGACGCGTGACGTAAAAGAAGAGACGCGTGACGTAAAAGAAGAGACGCGTGACGTAAAAGAAGAGACGCGTGATGTAAATGAAGAGACGCGTGACGTAAAAGAAGAGACGCGTGACGTAAAAGAAGAGACGCGTGACGTAAATGAAGAGACGCGTGATGTAAATGAAGAGACGCGTGACGTAAAAGAAGAGACGCGTGACGTAAAAGAAGAGACGCGTGACGTAAAAGAAGAGACGCGTGACGTAAATGAAGAGACGCGTGACGTAAAAGAAGAGACGCGTGACGTAAAAGAAGAGACGCGTGACGTAAAAGAAGAGACGCGTGACGTAAAAGAAGAGACGCGTGACGTAAATGAAGAGACGCGTGACGTAAAAGAAGAGACGCGTGACGTAAAAGAAGAGACGCGTGACGTAAATGAAGAGATGCGTGACGTAAATGAAGAGACGCGTGACGTAAAAGAAGAGACGCGTGACGTAAAAGAAGAGACGCGTGACGTAAAAGAAGAGACGCGTGACGTAAATGAAGAGACGCGTGACGTAAAAGAAGAGACGCGTGATGTAAATGAAGAGACGCGTGACGTAAAAGAAGAGACGCGTGACGTAAAAGAAGAGACGCGTGACGTAAAAGAAGAGACGCGTGACGTAAATGAAGAGACGCGTGACGTAAAAGAAGAGACGCGTGACGTAAAAGAAGAGACGCGTGACGTAAATGAAGAGACGCGTGACGTAAATGAAGAGACGCGTGACGTAAATGAAGAGACGCGTGACGTAAATGAAGAGACGCGTGACGTAAATGAAGAGACGCGTGACGTAAATGAAGAGACGCGTGACGTAAAAGAAGAGACGCGTGACGTAAATGAAGAGACGCGTGACGTAAATGAAGAGACGCGTGACGTAAATGAAGAGACGCGTGACGTAAATGAAGAGACGCGTGACGTAAAAGAAGAGACGCGTGACGTAAAAGAAGAGACGCGTGACGTAAAAGAAGAGACACGTGACGTAAATGAAGAGACGCGTGACGTAAAAGAAGAGACGCGTGACGTAAATGAAGAGACGCGTGACGTAAATGAAGAGACGCGTGACGTAAATGAAGAGACGCGTGACGTAAAAGAAGAGACGCGTGACGTAAAAGAAGAGACGCGTGACGTAAAAGAAGAGACGCGTGACGTAAAAGAAGAGACGCGTGACGTAAATGAAGAGACGCGTGACGTAAAAGAAGAGACGCGTGACGTAAATGAAGAGACGCGTGACGTAAATGAAGAGACGCGTGACGTAAAAGAAGAGACGCGTGACGTAAATGAAGAGACGCGTGACGTAAATGAAGAGACGCGTGACGTAAAAGAAGAGACGCGTGACGTAAAAGAAGAGACGCGTGACGTAAAAGAAGAGACGCGTGACGTAAAAGAAGAGACGCGTGACGTAAATGAAGAGATGCGTGACGTAAATGAAGAGATGCGTGAGATGCGTGACGTAAATGAAGAGACGCGTGACGTAAATGAAGAGACGCGTGACGTAAATGAAGAGACGCGTGACGTAAAAGAAGAGACGCGTGACGTAAAAGAAGAGACGCGTGACGTAAAAGAAGAGACGCGTGACGTAAATGAAGAGATGCGTGACGTAAATGAAGAGACGCGTGACGTAAAAGAAGAGACGCGTGACGTAAAAGAAGAGACGCGTGACGTAAAAGAAGAGACGCGTGACGTAAAAGAAGAGACGCGTGACGTAAATGAAGAGACGCGTGACGTAAATGAAGAGACGCGTGACGTAAAAGAAGAGACGCGTGACGTAAAAGAAGAGATGCGTGACGTAAAAGAAGAGACGCGTGACGTAAATGAAGAGATGCGTGAGATGCGTGACGTAAATGAAGAGACGCGTGAGATGCGTGACGTAAATGAAGAGACGCGTGAGATGCGTGACGTAAATGAAGAGATGCGTGAGATGCGTGACGTAAAAGAAGAGACGCGTGACGTAAATGAAGAGATGCGTGAGATGCGTGACGTAAAAGAAGAGACGCGTGAGATGCGTGACGTAAATGAAGAGATGCGTGAGATGCGTGACGTAAATGAAGAGACGCGTGACGTAAATGAAGAGACGCGTGACGTAAATGAAGAGACGCGTGACGTAAAAGAAGAGACGCGTGACGTAAAAGAAGAGATGCGTGACGTAAAAGAAGAGACGCGTGACGTAAATGAAGAGACGCGTGACGTAAATGAAGAGACGCGTGACGTAAATGAAGAGATGCGTGACGTAAATGAAGAGACGCGTGACGTAAAAGAAGAGACGCGTGACGTAAAAGAAGAGACGCGTGACGTAAAAGAAGAGATGCGTGACGTAAAAGAAGAGACGCGTGACGTAAAAGAAGAGACGCGTGATGAACGCTCGAGCTGCTCGTGATCAGAGACGGGAGATTTAAAGATGTAATGCAGAATCCGTTTCTATCGGCTTTTGGCCACAATAAGTCCATTTCAAGATGAATGAACTTTAACACCTTTAGAGAACGAGTGGATTATTATATGTGAGTTACACTGATGTTCTCCTGTCCACATGTGATCCAGATGTTTTCAGCGTTTGTCTCTTGTCTCTAGGCTTCTGCATTATAACGACTTCTGAAGACGGACTCGTTCCTCTCTGCGAACTCAAGACATCTCCGTTCTTACTATTTCAGTTCAATAAACCTTTGCCTTGTGAATATGAGAACCATTACCCAGTTGTGCAGACGTGCCTTTGTTACATGAACTTACGGTCAAGTCAGTGCTTCTGCTCTTCAGAAGTGAACCTGCAGCAAAGCTTTAAAGTGATTCAGTTTTTATTCAGATATCTGAGTAGCGCTTTATAACACACACTCTTCAGTAGCAGCTTCATCAGGAACAGCGGCCAGGAAAATCCCACGGGAGACGTGTACAAACCTCGGGAGACTCTCCTTCAACTGCACATATACAGAAACAAATTAATTCATACAAATATGTATTTATATAGATTGACAAGAAAGATTGAATCTGGGAAAATGCCTGTGTGTTTTTTACACCGGTTTTCCCATGTTCCGGAATGATTGAGGATCACATGACTTCACTGGAGTCGAAGCAGGAAAGCACTGTGTTCAACACGGATTAAAGCATTTCATGAGTCATTCAAAAGTCATAAATATCTAATGTCAGCGGATCTTTTTCTCCTCTCATGTCTTTATTGTAGATGAAAGAGAATCAGGAGTTCAACTAAAGCAAACGCTGATAATCATAACAGTGAAAACGATTGCAGTGAACCAGTTCATTCTAAATGGTGACAGAAATAGTCAGACTGGTTTGCAGTGGAGATGGAGAAGTTTAATCATCCGCTGCTGAGATTTAATGTTTTATTTGCAGTTCATTTATTTCCCCAAGCCTGTGTCTGGAGGTCAGACAGTTACTGTGTTTCTGCTCATTTACTCCTGTTCGCTTTCAGTCATGAGGCTTGTGAACAACCTTAAGGTTATAAACATACACACATACATATATACACATACATATATACATACAGTTTCCACTGAAATCTGAAGCTGTTCATCACTGATAATAATCATAAATGTTTCTTGAGCATCAAATCATTTCTGAAGGATCATGTGACACTGAAGACAGGAGTAATGATGCTGAACATTCAGCTTTGATCACAGGAATAAATTACACTTTACTGTATATTCACATAGACAACAGCTGATTTACACTAGAATAATATTTCACTGTTTTACTGTATTTTTTACCAAATAAATGCAGCCTTGGCGAGCAGAAGAGATTTGCAAACATTAAATCTTAATTATCATAAAATCTGAATTATTCCAGACTTTTGACTTGGTGTATTCTGAATCTGATGGATTTTTTTTTTTTTTTTTTTTTTTAAGAATCATAACAAACATTTCTTTTTCTTGCAGGATTAACAATTATGTGCTTTTGAAACTTAAATGTCCCCAAACACTTTCAGTGTGTCTGAATCATGTCTGAATATAAAAAAGGACAAATAAAACTAGACTGTTGTCTAAATATATAAACTCATGATGACTGAGTAACAAAGTGAAGTAATCAAGATATCTAGATGTGTTTGATCTAGTAACAGAAGGGTTTGCTGAATTACACGTGTACAAACAATCATATTAGAGAAAACTGATGTGATGACGAGTAATCTGTCATGTTCCCGTCTATTAAAACTGTTGTCCTCTGATGGGCTTCCCTGATCCGAGGTCTGTGATTAATAACCTTAGGCAATATCTGGAGTCTGTAATTGCTGAACAGCAGGATAGCGGAACACTAGATCTTATTCCCGAGGGATCGAGTTTATGAGGGACGAGACGTCGATCGAGGTCAGGCAACATTATTACTATTATTAATATTATTATCAAGAGGATCGAGCTTCAGAGTGCGATTCGCCTGAGGATGTTACAGGATAAAGTCAGGTGAGAATCTACCACAGTACTCACCTTAACGTGTGTAGAAATCCAGTGTTTAATGTTATGTGTCTATGTGGAGTTTTTAATATGCTTTAAGACAAACCATGTGTAAATTCATAAGTCGACAGCATTGCTGAGTATTTCCTCCTTAAAACTGCAGTGAACCAAAGACAGTCTCAAAAACACGCTTTGAAATCGCTGGTGTTTCTGACGTCACAAACTACCTTGTAACCAATCAGATCAACGTGTGATCGTCAACTAGCCTAGAAATCTAGACGCACCCTAGCGGCAGCAACATTTATTTTGGCAGCCAGGGTATAAACTCTCCTTTGACTTTCGAGTTGGAAAAAACAAACTCAGGTCAGGCCAATCACATTGTGTATAGAGTAGGCGGGGCGGGCTTAACATAATGACGACAGAGTTGCTATGGTTCCCTGCTAACTTACTTGAAAACAAAGAATGGCGGCGGCTGCTGGCGAACAGCGATCTGTCGAATCGGCTTTGGCCGCGACTCTGGAGGACTTGGAGTTAAGTTAAGAAAAGAGCAAAGAACGGCACTTAAGTCATTTTTAAAAAAGGAAGATGTGTTCGGAGTTTTGCCGACTGGATACGGAAATAGTTTAATATACCAACTAGCCTTCTTCGTTGCTCTGATTGGTTGTAGCGCTGTCCTATTGCGTGCAGAGGGATTTTGAGAGACAACCGTTTATCCCGCCCCTCGGCTTGAGCCGTGCCAACGGTGAGTTGCCAGACCCAACATCTTGATGTAGGTCTGGCTTGACAGGCTACAACCAGTGGATCTCTGAGCTGGGTGAGTGAGTGGAGGCGGGGCTCATTTGCATATTCATAGAACCTCGCATACTAAATGAGGCAAGGGTGTCGAGTTACATTCAAGATATTTTAAGGCATGAAGATTTTCTTTTCAAGGAAAAAATGCTTAAATATGTAATTTTGTTGATCAAAGATGAGTTTTATGGGATAAAATGATTGACGACAGGGGAACTTTAAAATACTGTTCTTTAATGAGAATCTATTGCCAAAGCTATATCAAAAACAGTAACATACACCCACTTACACAGCTTTTTTTATTTTACGAAATCATTCTGAATGACACTGAAATATGATACAATGCAATATGAATACAAACAGACTCTTGATAGTTCAAGCTGATATAGAGACTCTGGCTTGAAGAAGGCAGTGCATGAGCGTCACCACTGTACAACACAATATATCGGCTACAGCCTCGACGTGTTTCAGGTGGAGTACGTGTGTGTGTGTCGTGATGATGGTGAGGATATATGTGCAGTAATGATGTGTGTGTGTGTATGTCCCGTCTGCAATGTTCAGGGCCGGAACGAAGACGGCCGGAACTTCATCTCAGTGAAGGGAATGGAGAAATCCTTGCCTTTCCACTGCGTCCAGATCACTCCCTGAGGGAACAACACACACACACACACACACACACACACACACACACACACACACACACACACACACACACACTCCTTACAGTGGCATTCATGGTGATAATCTCATGTAAAATAAAAATGAAGACTTGTCATATTTTAAAAAGAGAAAATTAAAGGAAATGTAGCAAGATCTGTGTTAGGTGTAAATCATATGCAATGAGAAAAACAAAAACAATCAAGAAAGTCAAATGGAGTTTCTCCAGCTGTTGAAAAAAACACATACAGAAATTGTATTTTTTCCACCGCATTGAATTGATGCATCACATCGAAGCACTGATTGATACGGATGTGTCGTCACACACACACTCTCACACCAAGTCAAGTCAAGTCAAGTTTATTTATATAGCGCTTTTCACAACATAGGTTGTATCAAAGCAGCTTCACAGTATTAAATTAAAACAATACATCAATGTTTGTTTCTAGTGGAACGTCCACGTTTGGTAATGCTGATCAATAGTATCGTTGATTGATTAATTAAATTAAATATCCCCAAATATCCCCAACTGAGCAAGCCAAAGGCAACAGTGGCAAGGAACCGAAAAACTCCATCAGGTGACCTAATGGAGAAAAAAAAAAACCTTGGGAGAACCCAGGCTCAGTCGGGGGCCAGTTCTCCTCTGGCGTTTATGAACTAGAGGTCGGATTTAACTGTAAGATTAAAAGTATTATATGAATGCCTGGCTGAAGAGATGCGTCTTTAATTTAGTTTTAAACTGGGAGAGCGAGTCTGAGCAACGAACAGTATCAGGAAGACTATTCCAGAGTTTTGGAGCTAAATGTGAAAATGCTCTCCCTTCTTTTGGTGGATCTGGATATCCTAGGTATGACCAAAAGCCTCGAATTTAGTGATCTTAAAGAGCACGATGGATTATAGGGCGATAGAAGATCGGTTAAATAGACTGGAGCAAAGCCGTTTAGGGCTTTATAAGTCAGTAGCAATACCTTGTAATTAATAAGTGACTTTATAGGTAGCCAATGTAGTGATGATAAAATTGGTGTTATATGATCATATTTTCTTGATCTAGTTAGAACTCTAGCGACTGCATTTTGGACTAACTGTAGCTTGTTTATTGAGGATGCAGGACAACCTCTGTCTTGTCTGGATTTAATAAAAGAAAATTGCGCGTCATCCAATCTTTTATATCTTTAACACACTCTGTCAATTTGGATAATTTAGCGTTTTCATCTGGCCGTGATGAAATATAGATTTGAGTGTCATCAGCATAACAATGGAAACTAATTCCATGTTTCCTTATAATATTTCCAAGTGGCAGCATATATATTGAGAATAACAGAGGGCCTAACACAGATCCCTGCGGCACTCCATAGTTTACTGGAGTTATGATCGATTTTTCTCCATTTAAATAGACAAAATGGTAGCGGTCAGATAAATACGATCTAAACCAGCTTAATGCTTGTCCTTGAACACCAGTATAATTTTGTAGTCGATCTAAGAGTATTGTGTGATCTATAGTATCGAACGCAGCACTAAGATCAAGTAAAACTAGTATTGAGATACAGCCTTGGTCAGAAACTAAAAGTAAATCATTTGTGATTTTAACGAGCGCAGTTTCAGTGCTATGATGCGGCCTGAACCCAGACTGAAACTTTTCATAGATGTCATTTTCATGCAAGAAAGAGCCCAGTTGGGCGGACACAACTTTTTCTAGTATTTTAGACATAAAAGGTAGATTTGAAATGGGTCTATAATTTGCTAGATTATGTGGATCTAATTGTGGTTTCTTAATGAGAGGTTTTATAACTGCCAGTTTAAATGTTCTTGGAACATAACCTAAAGATAAAGACGAGTTAATAATATTGAGGAGAGGCTCTTCCACTACAGGTAACACTTCTTTCAGTAGTTTAGTTGGTATAGGATCTAATAAACATGTTGTTGTTTTAGATGAAATGATAAGTTTATTTAACTCTTTTTTTTCTATAGTTGTAAAGCACTGTAATTGTTCTTGCGGGGTGATAATTGAGGCCGAATTATAAGGCGCGATTGAGGATTGAACGTTTACAATTGTGGTTCTGATGTTTTCTATTTTCTCAGTGAAGAACTTCATGAAATCATTACTACTAAACTGTAACGGAATATTTTGTTCAGGAGACATCTGTTTATTTGTTAGTCTAGCCACGGTGTTAAATAAGAACCTAGGATTGTTTTGGTTGTTTTCTATTAGTTTGCGGAGGTGCTCAGCCCTGGCCGCTTTTAGGGCCTTTTTATAACGTGACATACTGTCTTTCCACGCGATTCTAAAGACCTCTAAGTTAGTTTTATTCCATTTACGCTCTAAATTACGGGTTTCTCTCTTTAGAACATGCGTAGTATTGTTGTACCATGGTGCTTTACTTTTCTCTCTGACCTTTTTTAATCTAATGGGTGCAACAATATCCAATGTTCCAGAGAGAATGGTGCTCATAGTGCTAGTTAATTCCTCAAGTTCCAACACACACACTTTCACACACACACTTTCACACACACACACACACACACACACACACACACACACACACACACACACACACACACACACACACACCTGGTGGTTGGTGTTGTACAGGCCGTTGAGGTTTGCCTCGTGGCAGTTAGGGTCACACACACACACACACACACACACACACCCCTGGTGGTTGGTGTTGGTGTTATACAGGCCGTTGAGGTTTGCCTCGTGGCAGTTAGGGTCACACACACACACACACACACACACACACACACACACACACACACACACACACACACACACACCTGGTGGTTGGTGTTGGTGTTGTACAGGCCATTGAGGTTTGCCTCATGGCAGTTCTTGTACCACCAGCCGCCGCGGTAAGACATGGCGCAGCGCGTGATGAAGGGCTGCGGGTCTCGGTCGCGCGTGGAGAACGGGCGCGTGTTGTGGTACGACATCGCGTCACCTGGCAGGAACACACACACACACACACTGTCATCATGAGTATAACATACTACACGAGTACAACCTCATTCTTCCTATCTATATTTGCATGTTCAGAGCAGAGTGTGTGAGTGTGTGTGTGCGTGTGCGAGTGTGTGTGTGAGTGTGAGTGTGTGTGTGTGTGTGTGTGTGTGTGTATGCGCGTGTGTGTGTGAGAGTGTGTGTGTGTGTGTGTGTGTGTGTGTGTGTGTGTGTGTGTGTGTGTGTGTGTGTGTGTGTGTGAGTGAGTGAGTGTGTGAGCGTGTGTGACTCACCGGCTGTGCCCGAGTATCCAGAGACTCTGATGGTGAAGTGTTTCTTTGCACTGTCAACGGAGAACGAGGAATAACGAGCGTAAACGGCCTTGTCTCCGGCTCTCAGGTCCACTCTCAAGGTCATGGGACTCGCTTTAGTGAAGTTATGAAGCAGCTCGTTCCCTAAAGCAGGAGAAGAGCCGTCAGTCCAGCAGAGCACACACACACACACACTCACGCACGCACGCACGCACACACACACACACACACACACACACACACACACACACACAGCTGCATGATGACACGGGAATTTGTAATATTTCAGATATGAACTGGTTTAATCTCTCACCGAGCCAGAATTCCCCATCCAGCGCTCCGAATCCACTACTGTATTCCCGCCAGCTCCGGAAGAAGTTTGTCTTCCCGTCCTTTCTCCGCTGAAAGACCTGGACACACACACACACACACATACACACACACACACACACACACACAGATAAAGGATGAGCCACTCCAACACTGCTAAACGGAAAATGTCTAATATTAGTAGTTTGTTAAAGCAAACATCACTGTTACTGTCACTCATTCGAACCGCTGACGTGTGCTTCACACGAACGAGCCTCATATCACGTGTGGTGATTTTTGTGACGTGCCAATCATCATAAACGCACACAGGGCCCTATCTCGCACCCAGTGCAATTGACTTTGTACAGCGACGCATGTATCATTCCTATTTCTCATCCGCGCACAGCAGACTTTTCCCTCCACAGACGCACGTCGGTAAACTAGGGAATGAACTTGCGCTCCCGGGGGCGGTTCAGGGAAAAGAGGAGGCGTGTTCCGGCGCAAACGTTCCCTGGTGCTATTTTGCAGTTTCAGAAAACAATCGCGCCACTGACCAGGAGAAACCTCGTATAAAGTCAGTGGCGCGTTGCGCATGTTATTCAGATGCTATTTTAAGGGCGCATGCTTGGCCATAATCAATGTAGCATGTGCACAACGCACACACACTTTGATTCTCTCATCTACACAGACGCAGCATTTTTCATTTTTAGAAATCCATACATTATTACAAGGAAAAATATTCCACACGAGGGAAATCATTGTTGTGTCCATGAAGATGTGAAAAATAGGCATAAATCTAGCTTACACATTTACCCAAATTATCATACGCCTGTTTAAGTGAAGCTAATCTGGGTGTGTGTCTCCATCCCCAATGTCACTTCTCTGTGTTTTACGGCCCTGACGAGAACGTCGGTCTCCTCGGCTGTGAACCGCTCCTGGCAAATCCGCCGTTATAATAGCAATCCGCCATGGAACAAGCGCGTCTGTTCTTAAAGGGAAAGTGAGATGACGCTCTGATTGGTTTATTTCACGTTACGCCCAAACCACACCTATGAATAATGAAGCTACTTCAGACCAACACATTTTAGATTTGCGTCGGGCCGAGATCCTCCCACAAAGTTACTTATGTTTCGCGCTTGATACTTGCGTTTCAGATCGTTAAAATAGGGCCCATAAAGTGTGTGGTTTGGGACGAGGCCCTGGAGGAGTCCGCTCCGTCGTCTCGTTCGCAGTAGAGGAGTCGTGCTGCTGATACTGCAATGCTTTGGCAATGTGAATGGAAAAATATTGTTCATGCAAATAAAGCATATTATTACACGGCTCTGTGGAATACTTGATTCTGATTGGTCAATCGCTCCATCCAGCGGGATATTATTCCCAGATAACAGCCTCTGAGAACAAACACAGGCTCATCCGGGTCACTGAAGTCAGCAGCGCTATACACTCGCTAGGAACGGGTTTTCTTCGTGGAAGTTTTGCTTTTGGTGAGCTAATAAAATATTAAAACTCAGTCGAATCAATATTTTGTGTACAGTTATTTAATTATGCCATCCAGTATCGTGGACTCGCGCTCTCTTGTTTATATTGTTTTGTTCACTGTTGGATTATAAGATAAATCAGTTTAATCTGAAATCAATATCTCCATAATTATGTATGAGGTGAAATGCTGAGTAATAAGTGTTATGACAGTAAACCGTATCTCTTAAATGTCCGTCTAATTTGATCTCCCGCTGAAACTGCTCTCTCCGTGGAAGCTTTGCGTTTAAAGAGCGAATGACATATTTCAACTCAGATCAATATTTCGTGTCTAATTATTTACTTCTGTGGCAAGTATCCGTGTAATAAGCAGGATAATGTACAGCCAGCCGGTTGTTATCTCAGAATAAACCCCAGGTGTGTGTGTGTGTGTGTGTGTGTGTGTGTGTGTGTGTGTTATCTCAGAATAAACCCCTTCAGGCTGATAAAGAACTGATCCTGATCACCTGATCTGGTTTATTCTGAGATAACAACCGGCTAGATGTACGTTATCTCTTACTTAAAACTGAGTGAGAGTCATCGAGTCATCCGTCCAGTCAAACACTGCCGAGAAAGTGTGTGAAAAGATTAATTATTCTTCATAAGTATTGTCCTCGCTCCGGATAACCGGATCCCCGAGTGAGCTGCTATCGAGTCGCGAGATGAGCCTCGTACCGTCCAGCCGCCTCCGTCCGTCTCCATGTCACAGTAAACCATCAGAGGCTTTCCCCCCCGGCCCTGCGGAAACACATCCACGATCCCCGACTCCTGCGCTCCGTTCTGCTGCTCCTGGGAACAATCAGTGGGAAACGGGAACCGGAGATTCCCTGAGGAGAACAGAGAGAGAGAGAGAAAGAGAGAGAGAGAGAGAGAGAGAGACCATGAAAACAGCTCAAGATCAAAGTGTGAAAATGAAACAAATAAGACTTTTGGTAACACTTTATTTTGATGGTCCCTTTTGAACATTCTAATAACTATAAATAACTTTGCAACTACATGTTAACTAACTCTCATTAGAGTATTAGTAGACTGCTTAATATCTCCTAACTCTATTGTGTTGGTCCTCCAACAGATATTCTACTGACTATAAGTAACTTTGCAACTACATGTCAACTTATTCTAAGTCTACTAATACTCTACTATCACTCTAATCAGAGCTAGTACACATGTAGGTGCAACGTTACTTATAGAAAAAAAGGGACCATCAGAATAAAGTGAAACCAGACTTTTTCCACAGAAGGATAATGAATGCAGTGCATCTTGACCTCACAATGATAATCAGTGACACAGTATCATTAATAAATGTTTTAAAGGGGACATATCATGAAATTCTGACTTTTCCTGTGTGTAAGTGCTATAATCGGTGCTTCTACCGACCCAGAAAACATGAAAAGTGAAACCCAGTAACTGTGTTCTGGTGAGCCTTTCTCTGCAAGCATGACAGAAAAGAAGCCGATCAGATTTCACTCTCCTTCTGACGAATGAAGAGGATCTTATTATAATATTACCGTTTTTATTGTCATATATTGTGGTTGAGCACAGACGAGCACTGAACACTATTGACCAGAACATGTCACCGCTGTCTTATAAAGACCTCAGGAACTGTGGACACTTGTGGAGAAGTTAAACATGATGATGAGATGATCAGTGTAACTCCACAACAACTACAGAAATGTCTCCACTAACATCCAGAAACTCTTCCTGAGTCTCTCCGTAAGGCTGCACTCGCTACTGGTGATTCTGGGATTCTGGATGAGTGAGATTGGCCTGTTTTGTTATTGCCGGAGTTTCTGAAGCTTGTGTAAAGACTCCGCCCTCTTCTGAACAGAGGCGGAGCTAAAGCTCATTTGCATTTAAAGGGACACACACAAAAAGGGCCAAATTTGAAAAGCTATAATAAATGATCTGGGAGTATTTTGAGCTGAAGTCGGTGGAGACGGGTGTGGAGGAGAACTCAGCCACACACACACACACACACACACACTCACACACTCACACACTCACACACACACACACACACACACACACACACAGTACCGGTGCTGAAGTCGGTGGAGATGGGTGTGGAGGAGCTCTCGGCCCGCAGGACAGCTGTGTATCGGGAGGACGGGATCAGCCGGCTCAGCTTCAGCTCTGTCACTGTGGGATCGACCGTCACTTCCTGTGAAGAACACACACACACACACACCATCTTACCACCGCGGCATCACTCACTCATCACTCACACTAATCACACGCTGGGTTTCTGACCTGGATCTCCTGGCCGTCTGTGAAGTAGCTCAGCTTGTAACCACTGATGGCGGACACAGGTGGTTTCCATGACAACAGTGCAGTGCGAGGCGTCACCTGACTGGCCTTCAGATCACGAGGACCTTCCACTGTTTTACCACCTGAAACATACAGAGGATTCACCTTCAACACAAACAGGTTTCAATGAGAAGCGATGTTTAGAGCTATATCTTTATCATTATAGTTATCGTCCTTGGAGTGAATGGGCCTTTAAAGAGCCCATATTATATCCTTTAGGTCTTGATGTACTTTTCAGGCTGTACTAGAACAGTTTTTCCTGCTTGAATGTTGACTATTTTCCTCATATTCTCCATTGTTGCGGCTCCTCTCTTCCCAGTCTGTCAGTAACGCTTTGTTCACTTCCTGTCTCTATGAAGCCCCTCCTTCTGAAAAGCACACTGTGCTCTGATTGGTCGGCTGGAGCAGTGTGTTGTGATTGGTCGAGCGCTTCGAGTGTGTTTGGGAAATGCCCCGACCCTTACCATAACCGCCAGTTTAACACACTAACTCAACCAGGCCCCGCCCCTTTATTCTGCGTATGAATTATTATAATGAGGAATATTGTGACGTGTTCGTTCCCGGAAGAAACTCAAGATACAGTGGAGGCGTTTCAGGAGTTCAGAAACACTGACACTGATGTAGAGAAGAACTGGAGCTCCTTCAAACAGCAACAGTAAAGAAAGTTGAACAGCAGAATTGGTCCTCTTTAAAGTGATCCTCTACAGCTGTGCGATCTTGAGCAGAACTGATGTTGGACGCCCAGGGATAATCATTACTCGCATTTCCTCAGGGACAACGGACAGGGTTTATCGGACCGTTTGTGATCCGATGTGGATTCTGAACACCATACAAGGCAGAAATATTTATATGAAATGCAATAGACTATGTACACTAACCATTACTATAGTAAACATGGTAAATACGACCGCTTGAAGAGATCAGACAAATCATACAGGCGATCACGATCATGCTTTTATTTGATCTGTCAGTGCGTCTCGTCTCTTTATAACGGACTGTCTGATATCCATTCTCGACTGAATAAGTGTGTCCTCTTTCTTTTGTGAAATAACGGTAAACCACTTTACTTCAATGTGACTAATGTGCAATCTTGACACAAATTAGTTCATTATGATGTATCACTTTTAATTGTAAAACTGTGGTTAAACATCGATGCTGGGGTTTTAAATCTTTAAGTAAACAACAAAAATGTTCTATGTTCTAAATGTTCAACAAAAAACTTCTATCATGTTTGTTTTGCGATCTCACTAGTTTCCAGATTTCTTTCTTCTTATATTTTTCTGATAAAATTTCCCTTTGCTGGTGTAACGGAGGCCAGCTAGTAGTTGCTGTGCGAGTAAACCTCACTCCTCTGATCTCCTCTGGTCTTTAGCCTCCTTGTTAGAGCGCCTGACTCTCATGCCGGAGACCCGGGTTCGAGACCCGCACGGAGCGGGGTGTGAAGGACCCGGGTGAGAGGGGTTACATTGGTGAAATGATTTGTGTGCCGTTGTTCCAGAGAGAGGTGTGTTACGGTGTGTTGGGGTGTGGAGCTTCAGGCCCGACAGCACAGTGTGTTTTGGGCTCGCTGCTCCAGTCTCGAGGCTATCAGCCCCGCCCGCCCGCCCGCTTAAAGCCCTGCTCGCACTGGCCCGACAGTGGAACCGTGGCTACTGAGGACAGTATCTCTGACCTCTGACCTGTGGTGACCTCTGACCTGTGGTGCTGAAGCTTGCGGTGGCTCTGGAGCTGCTCAGATCTCTCAGTCGGCTCTGGATGCTCACGCTGTACCGGGTCGAGGATCTCAGCGCCTGCAGCTGCTCTTCGGCTGCGTTTCCGGACACTTCCATGGTTATTCCAGGGGCTGATGGAGGGAAACACAGGAGGGTCATCTTTCAGCAATGATGAAAAGTGTGTCTTTCACTTCTGACAAACCATGAACCACATTTTAGCATCATATAGAGGGTTTATGCTGAGACAGTGCAGATCTACAGCATACCTGCGTCTGAGCTGTACACGATGATGTAACGGTCGACGGTCGCCAGGGCGGGTCTCCATAGCAACAGCGCTTTACTGTCGGTGACGTTTATGACCCGCAGGTCTGTTGGAGGATCAGGCACTGAGGGAAGAGTTGAACAGTCGTTTAGCAGATGCTTTTGACCTAGCATACACACAACACATTACAGACTTCTATAATTCAGTGTTAGGCTGCATAGATTAGGTCAGCCGGAACCGGGAACACTCCCCATAAATCCTGATGTACTCGTTACATCATAAGAAGAATGGCGTCTACGCTAATATTAGTCTCTCTGTTTATCCGACGTCTGCGTTTTCTCAGGTTTGCATTTTTGAGGTTTGCGCAGAGATAGTGGATCATCATTTGCACCTTGTTCTCAGTGAGAGCGGTGTGTGTTAGCGGCCCCTAAGTTAATAACTAATGATCTTCGCAACGGAAGTGAATCAATTAAACTAACTTTATCTGGACAATAACTTTATTCTAGATCTGCTGTAAAGCCGAAACAATCTGTTACTGTAATCTCCTATTATCACTGTAAAGCTGCTTTGAAACAATCCATATTGTTAAAAGCGCTGTATAAATGAAGGAGACTTGACTTGACGACTTTTAATTCAATTTTTTTTCAAGTTATTTTTATACTGTACAACATTTCAACCCACCAAATTAGTTTAGTTGCTGCCTTACATGGACTTGAAAACCTTTCTTTGATCAGTCTCAGCTCCCCTGTGTGAGTGTTTGTGTAATGAGAGACTCACGGGTGGTCACAGTGTCTGTGATGGAGTCGCTCTCGTCTTTTCCGAGCACCGACGTCACGCTGACCTCGTAGGAGGAGCCGGGAGACACCGGAGTGAGATCCAGACGGAGCGTCTCTGAGTCCACACTGACCGAGACCGGCTCACCTGCCGTCACACACACACACACACACACACACACACACACACACACACACACACATCTGACCATGAACAGGGAACTAATTACAGCCTCACATTTCTGTCAGCAGGGTTAGTAACAGCAGGTGCTTAAAGTCCCCCTGAAATCAAAAGAGATAATTCATATTTTCTTATGGAATGTGTATATCGGTTCCTTGTAATCTTGAATCAGAATAACTTCCCCTTCTCTGATGACGAGGGCGGATCCACCAATAGCAAACCACAATCATCCAATCAATTCCACACGGACAAAATCAAGCCCCGCCCACATTTGTTCTTGTTCCAAAAGCGTTTCACTCGGATATATATGGAAGCTTGTTTCCGCCACAGAATAAAACATTTTAAAACATAATTGTGACTTTTTATCTTACAATTGTTTACATCTCGCAATTCTTACTTTATAACTCGCAATTGCGACTTTATATCACGCAATTCTGAAAAAGTCAGAATTGCAAGACATAAACTTGCAATTGTGAGATAAAAAGTCGCAATTACCTTTTTTATTTTTTATTCTGTGGCGGAAACAAGCTTCCATAGAAATACGGCACAATAGGAAAGATTTCCCTTTCATGCTCAACATTTCATAAAACGTTAAAGCTCAGGGGGTCAAAATCAATATTATATGAGTTTTACAGTCTCACAATTTATTCAACCCAAAACCATGCAGTAATAGGACTGTGGGACACAAGCTGGCAGCGAATGAATGCGACGTGTGTTTCTAATGCTCTTTTGAAACTGATGTTTGCGTTACCTTCTTGTACGTGAGTGTGTGTGATCTTGAATCCGGACACCTTGCTCTTGGGTTTGGCCCAGGACACGGTGAAAGAGCTGTCGGTCACATCGCTGAAGACCAGATCAGACGGAGGCTCCGGGCCTGAACGAACATTAAAATCAGGTCAGAATGAGAAAGAGACAGAGATGGAAAGAAAGAGAAGTTGTTCCCAATAGAGAGTCCTCACAAAAAAGGTCAAGGATAAGGGGGAACAACAAATAAACCAGAGAGATTTAAAGGGAAGAAATGTGAGGTAAAAGATGTAAGGAAGAAAACAAAACCAGAATAAAACATTAAGCAGTACTTGTTTACTTGCATTCACAATTCTCTGGTCTCTGTGAAAACCCTC
The DNA here is from genome assembly GCF_949319135.1 of Squalius cephalus. Lineage (NCBI taxonomy): Eukaryota > Metazoa > Chordata > Actinopteri > Cypriniformes > Leuciscidae > Squalius > Squalius cephalus. Next base: position 337,871 of record NC_137129.1, read on the forward strand.
ACATAAGTCTGCGGGTTATTTCAGGGACAACATGAGTGTATATATGTGCAGTCGAAACATATATACAGTATATAGGCCAAGGCCTATACAGAGTCCACAGAAACCTGGCTGTTAATGACGGACACGAGATCCTGCACAGAAAACACAAGCATGATATTATGATGCTGCTCATTTCAACCTGGAGAGGAGAAGAAAAATGCAAAGACGAAATGAGTGAGGAAGTGAAGGTGAACAGCCGTCAAGTCATTTCATTAAAAGAAGCACAGTTTGTGTTGTGTTGGCCAACATGGAGCAGGTTACGTGAGACGAGACCGAGACTGATGACCACGGCCTTACCCTGATGAAGAACACATGAAGCTCTGACTGAATCTCAGCCTGGATGAGAGAAGATCGGAGCTAATCAATATGTGCTTGTTATTAGATTACCGTCTGCAGAAAATCATTTTGGCTGATCCCTCAGTTTGTAAAGATGAACAAAATCATATTTACAGTGATGCATTTGCCAAGGTTTAAAAGCAGAAATGTGAAGCTTGCGTTTTTGTTACACCATCAAATAAAGAATTATGTTTGAGAGAACTGCCAATCCTGGAAGATGAACAAAATTACTGAAAATTCTACCACATTTAGAATAAAAATAGCATCCTTATGTGTGGCTTTAGCTCAGATCTAATGGAATCGTCATGCAGGCTGTTTATATTGATTTTACACTGTTATTTCACACACAACATGTGATGTCTTCATTTTTACAAACAGAAGGACAAGCTGAAATTATTTTGGTAATCATTAGCATGATGCTGTTTTAAACCCAGAGTATGAACTAAATAAATTGTTGCATTAATCAGTAGTAGCTCTCATATCCGAAATAAAAAAAAAGATCAATAAAAAAAAATGTCATGTTAAATTAATTCAACTTAGCACTGATACACTACGGCCGTAATAGTTAAAGTGTATTTGTATAATCTAATGTTAATGTTAGTTATGAACAGTTAGTTATTACCAAATGAATGAGACAATGTTAAGGTGAAACTATTGAACAACTCTTTTTTTGTTCTGTTGATATTCAAGACACACATTTGCCTGACGAGACAGTGTGTGGACGGACATACACATTACATAATAGACTCCATTATTTAGCATGCTTGCTTCTTAACTCTTTCCCTGCCAGAATTTTTATTTAAAAAAATGTGCCAGTCAGTGCGGCTTTTTTCATCATTTAATGGCCCCAGAATATTTTGTTGTATGAATATCTGAACAGAGCCTCTGCTTTAAAAAAAACAAAACATTCTTTTTATCAACACTTGAATGTGGGAAATAAAAAAAGTAACATTTTTAACAAAAACGTTGTCAAAGTCTTCGCCCCGGATGGGATTCAGAACGATGATCGAACACAGATGGAGTCGGTCGAGTCCATCAACACCTCAAAGCTTCAGTCGTCAACTCTTCCTGGCTCAACATTTCATTCAGTAATATTACGCAGTTTTAGATTTATAGCTGGTTAATGTTTGATGATTGTATTATTTTACAAGTGTGTCAGCAACATGTGCTTTGATCCAGAGATTCTGTTCTCTTTCAGAAGATGTGTGATAGCGCCCCCTACCGTATAACAGTGAGAACACGGATAGCCAGAAGGCCCTGTCGATGGCAGGGAAAGAGTTAATGTGCTCAGTATGTCCACACACACACTGTCCACAAAAGACCAAATGCACAGGGTTAGCACTGAGAACAAAGTGTTATACTCACACATTTATTAACATTTACACACTGCATGAATTTTAATCAAATCTTTGCTTTGATTAAAAGCTCCTGATGGCCAAGAGTGTACGGGACACGTAACAGCATGGAAAGCAACAGTGCTAAGCAGCAAAACTGAAGATATCCACTCACAGCATTTACAGATTAAGGTTTAGCAGTGTTGACTTCTGGTTTAGTGTACCTGTATGAATGATGAGGTTGTGAGTTTTGGAGCGAAACGCGGGTCCCTTCCCAAAGATGGACACAGAGTACCGGGTCCGCGGGCTGAGATTGGTCATGTGGTGTGAGCGGGCCGATCCCGGGAGAACCGTGGTCATGTTTCCTACACTCTTCTTCATCTCTGCACTCGGTACATTGGGAACGGGTTCATGAACTGCAGCTTTTCCTTTGCTCAAACTATTTCTCTTGGCTGCTGGCGTCCCATCATCAACTTCTTCCTCGCCGTTTCTTTCATCAGCCTCTTCGTCTTTTTCCATCTCATCCTTTTCTTTGTTTTCTGGTCCGAGCTCAGTTTGAGTGATTATGAAGTGTTTGAACTTTTCCTTGGGAGCATCCCATGTCAGATCAACCCCTGTGGATGAGGCGTTGTTGACCCGCACATGCTCAACGGAGCCGTCTGATTCGCTCAACACATATTCCTGAGTCTCATTATCCGTTTCCATTAGATGGTCTGTGGAAAAAGAGCTATCAGAGTTTCCTTTTCCATACGGACTGATGTTTGGGCCCACTTGAGTGGTACCACTGTGTTTTATTTGGGAATGTGTGCCGGAGGCCCCATTGGTCCTGTTGATTCCTGCATTTGGTCTAATCCTAACACTAGTGTTATTCTCAATAGCCGAGGTTAAGGCAGGCTTCACAGGTCGGACAGGACTGAATAGACTGATGGTCCTGTTGTTCCTCATAATGGGTTTTGAAGGAAAAGCTCGTCTCATGGGTCCTCGGGAAGGGTGTTGAGGCGGCTCTAGAACGGGCCTTGTACGGTTCTGAAAAGCATTGACATTGGGACGACGAGGAAGGGAACCCCTAAACAGCGTCCGACGAAACGGCATCACATTTGAGGATTCAATGCCTGTGTTTTTTATTGCAGAGTCTTGTTTCGAGAGGACTTTGACTGGTAATGGAGTTGTGTTCGGGAGTTCAGGAGATTCCTGGATTTCTCTCGTGGCTGGAAATCTTGAATTTGACACTTTCGTCTCTACAAGGGCTTCTTTTGGAGAACCGGAGGCAATTGAACTAGGCCAAGATGGACGCTTCTCTTTTTGCGCCTCTAAAGATGACGAAGAGTACGTCGACCTGAAAAGTGTGTGTTTTGGCCTAGTTGGCGGTCTGGGAATGGACAGTGAAGATGCCTGGATAGTGTTTCTTCTCGCTGCTCGTTCTGCTGTCGGCTGGGTTCTCGCTGTATGTGGATTCCCTGTCTCAGGTCGAGCTGATGTGGAGACGTGAGGAGATGTGCTGGTGAAGGACAGTGTCGTCTCAGGACGTCTCGTTGAATAGGGAGTTGCATTCGCATTATTTTCATCCACCTCTTCATCAACTTCCACTTCTCCTTCTTGCTCCTTCACACTCCTCCTGGCCTCAGACGTCTCCGCTTTAGGTTTAGTCTCGTCCATGTCATTGACTGTAGACTCACCCGTCAGGAGTTTGTGTAAGAGCTCGTTTCCATTTACATGGCCAACTATAACGCTCAGGTTTTTCGACAGCACATTGCCATCGGACATGTTCCCATGTATCCTCCTGTACCCGACCAGAACCTTCCGGACACATTTTGTCCCATTGACATAGGCTGTCAGGTTTCTTTCTGTTGTGATTGTTGGCTCTTCGGTTGTGAAAGGCAGTGGGGTGGATGTGAGTTTGTGAACGCTGGATCTCGGGGTCTCGACAGATTCCATTCTGAACATGGTTTCGATGTTTCCCTTCTGAGATCTTGTCTCTTTCATTGTCAGTTCCAATGGTTTGCCACCAGAAACAGGATAAGCCGAGTCGACATTCGGTCTCAGTGGAAACCGTGTTATTGACCGATTTGAAGAAGGCACAACGATTCCCCCTTTCACTCCAATCTGGGAGGAATTGAAATGTTTTATTCCTGGACTATAAGGTCTTCTTGTGATTTCTGGCTGTGTGCCGGGTTTGGGAAGCATCCCATGCATTCTCACGGGCAGTGGTCTTTTTTGCCCTGGTCTAAGAAGTACGCCTGGTTTGAGTCTGCTGGTATTCCCTGTTCTTTCTGAATTTTCAACCTTTCCTTTAGTCACCTGGCCGCTCAGCGCTTGCTTTCGCAGGAGGAGTGTTGTGTTTGTGAACCTCAGTGTCTTTCCTCTGTTGTTTCCAGGCTCCACGTCTACCTGCACGTTCCCCGTCCTCATGGTCATCCTGGTTTCAGGCACTGAGACATTCCCTAAAGGCACGAATCAAGTGTAAAATTTGGTTGCAAAATTAACTCTAACCGGCCCAGCTGCAAATGGAAATCCTGTTAATAGAAAGGTGGTGTTAATGAAACAGGTTAAGTCAGTTATCCAAACGATTCTGGCATTCGGTTTCCAGTAAATGCAGCATCAGGTCCACTTTTAGTCCTATAGAAAACTGGGGAGGTTTTTATTTTCTGCAATAAAGAAGAAAGGTAAAAGCTACCTGAAGAAATAGAAAATGTGGCATTGCTGGTTAGAGTGAAGGTTGTGTGTGTCGGGGGGAAACATTCTTCACAATAAAACAGAGGAGAAAATGTTCCAGTCATGCACATTTACATGAGGCGCTTCTCTTTTAAACAAAACTCTTTGCCTCGCCACAAATAAAACTCCAATTCCAATAGCCTGGACATTTCCAGAGTGAGGTCACTGGTTTGTAAAGACTGACTGGTCTATACACGATCAGTGTGGGGCTCGTCTGAATTCACATCATCTGGTGGCTATAAATACATTTCACTCTATGATGACTTTTCCTTGTACTCTCATTACCTGTTAGTCCTGCTGTACCTTTAACGCTCGACATGCGAAGGGGCCTGGATTCATATCCTGACCAAATATCAGCACTTTCATTAGTCGGTAAATACCAGCATTTGATTGTCAAACATTCCCAATTTCTGAATTGTCAGATACAACATCTGGTAAAAATATGAACACAATGCAGACATACATTAAACAGAGTATGTTCATAAGTGCCCAAGTTGTATGGCTTGCTTACGGAGTACAAATTTAATTAATTTAGAAATCATATTTGTAGGCCCGTAGCTGGACAGGTGACTAACACTAGGCTGTGTGATGTCATTGTGTGATGTCAGGTGACTAACACTAGGCTGTGTGATGTCATTGTATGTTGGTCAGTATCGCTCACAGTCTTTCCGTTGCTGTTTTCCATCTGCCAATTACTCGTTTACAAATGAAGCACTGGTTATAGGGAAAACTAAACACCCAAATCAGATGATCAGACTTTTTTCTTTTGCTTATTTTCTTTTTGCCGAACACAACAAAATTCCTTCCATTCCATTTCAACAAAAAGACCTTCTTAAAAGGATTTCAATGTCATTTACTGCAGAAGCACAATGACTGAAGATATTAAGTCTTGTTTTCTGAAAATATTAGTTTGTGCTTAAAACAAACAGATTTTGACCGTCCACAACTCTTTATACCTGCTCATGTTAAAGTAACAGGTTTGAAGTTACACTGCCATGTTCCCCATCATTCTGTGAGCTGTTAATAAGAATGTATGTTCAGTTTCACGCTATAATTGATCACCCTGAGACTCACCAGGAGTGGCCTGGACGGTTGCTGGCCGGCTCCGAACACCGTCTCTCTCCGCCACTATTGAGACATCATACAAGCGTCCCGGTTGCAAGCCCTGGATCCGGGCCGAATCCCTCTCCGGTGCCAGGAACATCTCCGGGAGTCTGACGGATCCTTCTGTCTGATTGGCTGCAACGGAGAGGACGTACCTGTCTATCTCCCCCTGCGCCTTCTCCCATTGGACAACCACTGATGTGGTGCTTGTCTTCACAACGTGCAAGTCTTTCGGCCCGGAGATCACTGTCCACAAATGAATGAACCACTAGTTAAAAACCTGCTAAAAAGGCTGGGTTTAACATTGCACCTACATGTCTACTAGCTCTCATTACAGCATTAGTAGAGTATTAGTAGACTGGTAGCGTTAGGGTTAGAATAAGTTGACATTATTATTATAATTAAGCATTTTATTTATAGGCGCCTTTCTTGACACTCAAGGTCACCATACATCATCAACAAGACAATAACAATATTTAAGTAAAAACTTAATGAAATGAAATACAATACAATTAAAAAAGACAATGCAGTTGTGGTCAGAGGGAGTAAGCTATTCTAAACAGAAGGGTTTTGATTTGGATTTAAAATGTGAGAGGGAATCAGTATTGTATGATCATACAAGTGTGTACAACTACAGACATGTACTTGCAAAGTTACTTTTAGTCAGTAGAATGTCTGTTGTAGGAGCATCACAATAAAGAGTTAGCAGATAGTAAGCAGTCTACTAATACTCTAATGAGAGTTAGTTGACATGTAGTTACAAAGTTACTTATAGTTAGTAGAATCAATGTCTAAAGTGGACCATCAAAATAAAGTGTCACCAAAGGCTGTTGCTCCATACGGTTGTGTTTGCATAGACTCACATGTGGTGAACTGTGTTGTGCTCTCGGTTCCCATCATGCCATCCTTCTCTCCAGTGAGACTGACCATATACTCCTGACCGGCGGCCAGTCCAACCTGAGTGAATGTGTTCAGTCTTCCGCTGATCCGGGAGATTATTTTCTGATCCGTTTCTTTCTGTGGAGAGAGAGAGTGACTTGAGAATCAGGGTGTCCACATGAACAGGCCAAAACAAGCTGCAAAATATTAATTGCATTTATACTGATTTTTTTGCAGTATCTTGTGTTCCTTATTTAAGGTGAATATACTAATATTCAGCCTGTTGTTCATTTACCGCTGTGACACAAACCATCTATAGAGTGACTTAATTTATATTCTGTTTCAACACAAACATGAGAATTTGTAAGTATTGTATGAGTAACAATGAGTTGTCCTCAGTGTTTCTGTCTTGTTTTGCAGCACAAATATCCAAACATTCTTAAATCAAGAGACATTTACTGGAGAAGCAACATGACTGAAGATATTAAGTCTTGTTTTCTGAAAAATATCATGAAAATGAAGTGAGTTTGTGCTTAAAACAAGAACAAATATCTGTTAGTGGAGTCGGAAAAATGATCTAGTTTTCCTTGTTTTCCCTGTAGTTTTCTGACTGAATGAAGATATCTTTGAATAAGATTCTTGTTTTAAGCACAAAATCATTTTCTTGATTCATATTACTATCTTAATATCTTCAATGATTTTGCTTCTCCAGTAAATGTATCTTGATTTAAGAATGTTTAGATTTTTGTGCTGAAAAACAAGACAGAAACACTGAGGAAAAACATATATATATATTTTTTGCAGTGTATGAACAATGACAGTTTTTTCCACCATAAATAATGATTCTGTCAGTAATTGACTCAATCCGTCTCAGAAAGTCACGGCTTTAGAAAGTAAAGAGTTTTCCTGTGGTAATTCCTGCTTGATGACGGAGTTCCTGAGTTACATTTCAGTAATACATTCATTAGCTAAAGGCAGCCAATATTTACAGATTATTAAGGCTAGAGTAATATTTAGCTCATATATTGGCAGAGCCTCTCTCCAGCTCTTTATTAGCCCTGAATTCAGTTTCAGTCCTCATTGCCAGTTCGCTGGTGTTCTCCAGTCTTCTTTCTTATAATAACCATAATTGGGTCCAGCTGAGATCCGGTGTGTCTACATCTTATCTAAAGACACCGAGCAGGTTATTATAGTGTTGGTTATTATAGCCTGTGTTGGTTATTATAACCTGTGTTGGTTATTATAGCCTGTGTTGGTTATTATAGCCTGTGTTGGTTATTATAGCCTGTGTTGGTTATTATAGCCTGTTTTGGTTATTATAGCCTGTGTTGGTTATTATAGCCTGTGTTGGTTATTATAACCTGTGTTGGTTATTATAGTCTGTGTTGGTTATTATAACCTGTGTTGGTTATTATAGTCTGTGTTGGTTATTATAGCATGTTTTGGTTATTATAGCCTGTGTTGGTTATTATAGTCTGTGTTGGTTATTATAACCTGTGTTGGTTATTATAGCCTGTGTTGGTTATTATAGTGTTGGTTATTATAGCCTGTGTTGTTTATTATAACCTGTGTTGGTTATTATAGCCTGTGTTGGTTATTATAACCTGTGTTGGTTATTATAACCTGTGTTGGTTATTATAGTCTGTGTTGGCTATTATAACCTGTGTTGGTTATTATAGTCTGTGTTGGTTATTATAGCCTGTTTTGGTTATTATAGTCTGTGTTGGTTATTATAGCCTGTGTTGGTTATTATAGTCTGTGCTGGTTATTATAGCCTGTTTTGGTTATTATAGCCTGTGTTGGTTATTATAGCCTGTGTTGGTTATTATAGCCTGTGTTGGTTATTATAGCCTGTTTTGGTTATTATAGCCTGTGCTGGTTATTATAGCCTGTTTTGGTTATTATAGCCTGTTTTGGTTATTATAGCCTGTGTTGGTTATTATAGCCTGTGTTGGTTATTATAGCCTGTGTTGGTTATTATAGCCTGTGCTGGTTATTATAGCCTGTGTTGGTTATTATAGCCTGTGTTGGTTATTATAGCCTGTTTTGGTTATTATAGCCTGTGTTGGTTATTATAGCCTGTGTTGGTTATTATAGCCTGTGCTGGTTATTATAGCCTGTTTTGGTTATTATAGCCTGTGTTGGTTATTATAGCCTGTGTTGGTTATTATAGCCTGTGCTGGTTATTATAGCCTGTGCTGGTTATTATAGCCTGTTTTGGTTATTATAACCTGTGTTGGTTATTATAGTCTGTGTTGGTTATTATAGCCTGTGTTGGTTATTATAGCCTGTGCTGGTTATTATAGCCTGTTTTGGTTATTATAGCCTGTGTTGGTTATTATAGCCTGTTTTGGTTATTATAGTCTGTGTTGGTTATTATAGCCTGTGTTGGTTATTATAGTCTGTGTTGGTTATTATAGCCTGTGCTGGTTATTATAGCCTGTTTTGGTTATTATAGCCTGTGTTGGTTATTATAGCCTGTGCTGGTTATTATAGCCTGTTTTGGTTATTATAGCCTGTGTTGGTTATTATAGCCTGTGTTGGTTATTATAGCCTGTGCTGGTTATTATAGCCTGTGCTGGTTATTATAGCCTGTGCTGGTTATTATAGCCTGTGTTGGTTATTATAGCCTGTTTTGGTTATTATAGTCTGTGCTGGTTATTATAGCCTGTGCTGGTTATTATAGCCTGTGTTGGTTATTATAGCCTGTGCTGGTTATTATAGCCTGTTTTGGTTATTATAACCTGTGTTGGTTATTATAGCCTGTGTTGGTTATTATAGCCTGTGTTGGTTATTATAGCCTGTTTTGGTTATTATAGCCTGTGTTGGTTATTATAGCCTGTGTTGGTTATTATAGCCTGTGCTGGTTATTATAGCCTGTTTTGGTTATTATAGCCTGTGTTGGTTATTATAGCCTGTGTTGGTTATTATAGCCTGTGCTGGTTATTATAGCCTGTGCTGGTTATTATAGCCTGTGTTGGTTATTATAGCCTGTTTTGGTTATTATAGCCTGTGTTGGTTATTATAGCCTGTGTTGGTTATTATAGCCTGTGTTGGTAATTATAGCCTGTGTTGGTTATTATAACCTGTGCTGGTTATTATAGTCTGTGTTGGTTATTATAGCCTGTGTTGGTTATTATAACCTGTGTTGGTTATTATAGCCTGTGTTGGTTATTATAGTCTGTGCTGGTTATTATAGCCTGTTTTGGTTATTATAGCCTGTTTTGGTTATTATAGCCTGTGCTGGTTATTATAGCCTGTGTTGGTTATTATAGCCTGTGCTGGTTATTATAGCCTGTGCTGGTTATTATAGCCTGTGTTGGTTATTATAGCCTGTTTTGGTTATTATAGCCTGTGTTGGTTATTATAGCCTGTGTTGGTTATTATAGCCTGTGTTGGTAATTATAGCCTGTGTTGGTTATTATAACCTGTGCTGGTTATTATAGTCTGTGTTGGTTATTATAGCCTGTGTTGGTTATTATAACCTGTGTTGGTTATTATAGCCTGTGTTGGTTATTATAGTCTGTGCTGGTTATTATAGCCTGTGTTGGTTATTATAGCCTGTGTTGGTTATTATAGTCTGTGCTGGTCATTATTGTCACAAATCCGGTCTGTGGCCTTCTGCACGATAGCCACCAGAGGTCGCTTCTCCATCATATTGACTCACACCACATAGCACACTGGACTGCATTTCCCATCATCCATTGCACGGACGACACACACAGCTGATTACACTAATCACGCTCCCAGCTGAGAACTATCTCACAATCACTATCACCCAATCACACACTCTTTATAAGCCTTGGACTTTCTCTCTGTAATCGCCGAGTATTGTATAGCGCATATCATAGTGATAGCTACTCTACGGAGCCCACGCAGTTGTTTTAAGTCTTGCCTTGCCTGTTTTCTCGTGTTTTGATATCTGCCTGTGTTTCCTGGATTAACCCTTTGCCTTGCCCTTCGGACTCTGTTTGCCCCTCGTTTGGATCATTGCTTGTGTACCTGGATTATCTCTCTGCCTTGCCCTGTTGGATATTGTTCACCGATCGTAGACCCACGCTTGCCCTAGGATCTCTCTTGTGTCTTGCCTGTACCATACCTGTTTACCGTTGTCTGACCTTTGCCTGTTTACCATGTTTATAAATAAAAGCTTGCACATGGATCCGCACGCCTCACGTCTTGTTCGCCCCGTTACAATTATAGCCTGTTTTGGTTATTATAGCCTGTTTTGGTTATTATAACCTGTGTTGGTTATTATAGTCTGTGTTGGTTATTATAGCCTGTGTTGGTTATTATAGCCTGTGTTGGTTATTATAGCCTGTTTTGGTTATTATAGCCTGTGTTGGTTATTATAGTCTGTGTTGGTTATTATAGCCTGTGTTGGTTATTATAACATGTCTGTGTTGGTTATTATAGCCTGTGTTGGTTATTATAGTCTGTGTTGGTTATTATAGTCTGTGTTGGTTATTATAGCCTGTGTTGGTTATTATAGTCTGTGTTGGTTATTATAGCCTGTGTTGGTTATTATAGCCTGTGTTGGTTATTATAGCCTGTGTTGGTTATTATAGTCTGTGTTGGTTATTATAGCCTGTGTTGGATATTATAGCCTGTGCTGGTTATTATAGCCTGTGCTGGTTATTATAGTCTGTGTTGGTTATTATAACCTGTGTTGGTTATTATAGTCTGTGTTGGTTATTATAGTCTGTGTTGGTTATTATAACATGCCTGTGTTGGTTATTGTAGCCTGTGTTGGTTATTATAGCCTGTGTTGGTTATTATAGTCTGTGCTGGTTATTATAGCCTGTTTTGGTTATTATAGTCTGTGTTGGTTATTATAACCTGTGTTGGTTATTATAGCCTGTGTTGGTTATTATAGCCTGTGCTGGTTATTATAGCCTGTTTTGGTTATTATAGTCTGTGTTGGTTATTATAACCTGTGTTGGTTATTATAGTCTGTGTTGGTTATTATAGTCTGTGTTGGTTATTATAACATGCCTGTGTTGGTTATTGTAGCCTGTGTTGGTTATTATAGCCTGTGTTGGTTATTATAGTCTGTGTTGGTTATTATAGTCTGTGTTGGTTATTATAGTCTGTTTTGGTTATTATAGCCTGTGTTGGTTATTATAGTCTGTGTTGGTTATTATAGTCTGTGTTGGTTATTATAGCCTGTGTTGGTTATTATAGTCTGTGTTGGTTATTATAGCCTGTGTTGGTTATTATAGCCTGTGCTGGTTATTATAGCCTGTTTTGGTTATTATAGCCTGTGTTGGTTATTATAGCCTGTTTTGGTTATTATAGTCTGTGTTGGTTATTATAGCCTGTGTTGGTTATTATAGTCTGTGTTGGTTATTATAGCCTGTGCTGGTTATTATAGCCTGTTTTGGTTATTATAGCCTGTGTTGGTTATTATAGCCTGTGCTGGTTATTATAGCCTGTTTTGGTTATTATAGCCTGTGTTGGTTATTATAGCCTGTGTTGGTTATTATAGCCTGTGCTGGTTATTATAGCCTGTGCTGGTTATTATAGCCTGTGCTGGTTATTATAGCCTGTGTTGGTTATTATAGCCTGTTTTGGTTATTATAGTCTGTGCTGGTTATTATAGCCTGTGCTGGTTATTATAGCCTGTGTTGGTTATTATAGCCTGTGCTGGTTATTATAGCCTGTTTTGGTTATTATAACCTGTGTTGGTTATTATAGCCTGTGTTGGTTATTATAGCCTGTGTTGGTTATTATAGCCTGTTTTGGTTATTATAGCCTGTGTTGGTTATTATAGCCTGTGTTGGTTATTATAGCCTGTGCTGGTTATTATAGCCTGTTTTGGTTATTATAGCCTGTGTTGGTTATTATAGCCTGTGTTGGTTATTATAGCCTGTGCTGGTTATTATAGCCTGTGCTGGTTATTATAGCCTGTGTTGGTTATTATAGCCTGTTTTGGTTATTATAGCCTGTGTTGGTTATTATAGCCTGTGTTGGTTATTATAGCCTGTGTTGGTAATTATAGCCTGTGTTGGTTATTATAACCTGTGCTGGTTATTATAGTCTGTGTTGGTTATTATAGCCTGTGTTGGTTATTATAACCTGTGTTGGTTATTATAGCCTGTGTTGGTTATTATAGTCTGTGCTGGTTATTATAGCCTGTTTTGGTTATTATAGCCTGTTTTGGTTATTATAGCCTGTGCTGGTTATTATAGCCTGTGTTGGTTATTATAGCCTGTGCTGGTTATTATAGCCTGTGCTGGTTATTATAGCCTGTGTTGGTTATTATAGCCTGTTTTGGTTATTATAGCCTGTGTTGGTTATTATAGCCTGTGTTGGTTATTATAGCCTGTGTTGGTAATTATAGCCTGTGTTGGTTATTATAACCTGTGCTGGTTATTATAGTCTGTGTTGGTTATTATAGCCTGTGTTGGTTATTATAACCTGTGTTGGTTATTATAGCCTGTGTTGGTTATTATAGTCTGTGCTGGTTATTATAGCCTGTGTTGGTTATTATAGCCTGTGTTGGTTATTATAGTCTGTGCTGGTCATTATTGTCACAAATCCGGTCTGTGGCCTTCTGCACGATAGCCACCAGAGGTCGCTTCTCCATCATATTGACTCACACCACATAGCACACTGGACTGCATTTCCCATCATCCATTGCACGGACGACACACACAGCTGATTACACTAATCACGCTCCCAGCTGAGAACTATCTCACAATCACTATCACCCAATCACACACTCTTTATAAGCCTTGGACTTTCTCTCTGTAATCGCCGAGTATTGTATAGCGCATATCATAGTGATAGCTACTCTACGGAGCCCACGCAGTTGTTTTAAGTCTTGCCTTGCCTGTTTTCTCGTGTTTTGATATCTGCCTGTGTTTCCTGGATTAACCCTTTGCCTTGCCCTTCGGACTCTGTTTGCCCCTCGTTTGGATCATTGCTTGTGTACCTGGATTATCTCTCTGCCTTGCCCTGTTGGATATTGTTCACCGATCGTAGACCCACGCTTGCCCTAGGATCTCTCTTGTGTCTTGCCTGTACCATACCTGTTTACCGTTGTCTGACCTTTGCCTGTTTACCATGTTTATAAATAAAAGCTTGCACATGGATCCGCACGCCTCACGTCTTGTTCGCCCCGTTACAATTATAGCCTGTTTTGGTTATTATAGCCTGTTTTGGTTATTATAACCTGTGTTGGTTATTATAGTCTGTGTTGGTTATTATAGCCTGTGTTGGTTATTATAGCCTGTGTTGGTTATTATAGCCTGTTTTGGTTATTATAGCCTGTGTTGGTTATTATAGTCTGTGTTGGTTATTATAGCCTGTGTTGGTTATTATAACATGTCTGTGTTGGTTATTATAGCCTGTGTTGGTTATTATAGTCTGTGTTGGTTATTATAGTCTGTGTTGGTTATTATAGCCTGTGTTGGTTATTATAGTCTGTGTTGGTTATTATAGCCTGTGTTGGTTATTATAGCCTGTGTTGGTTATTATAGCCTGTGTTGGTTATTATAGTCTGTGTTGGTTATTATAGCCTGTGTTGGATATTATAGCCTGTGCTGGTTATTATAGCCTGTGCTGGTTATTATAGTCTGTGTTGGTTATTATAACCTGTGTTGGTTATTATAGTCTGTGTTGGTTATTATAGTCTGTGTTGGTTATTATAACATGCCTGTGTTGGTTATTGTAGCCTGTGTTGGTTATTATAGCCTGTGTTGGTTATTATAGTCTGTGCTGGTTATTATAGCCTGTTTTGGTTATTATAGTCTGTGTTGGTTATTATAACCTGTGTTGGTTATTATAGCCTGTGTTGGTTATTATAGCCTGTGCTGGTTATTATAGCCTGTTTTGGTTATTATAGTCTGTGTTGGTTATTATAACCTGTGTTGGTTATTATAGTCTGTGTTGGTTATTATAGTCTGTGTTGGTTATTATAACATGCCTGTGTTGGTTATTGTAGCCTGTGTTGGTTATTATAGCCTGTGTTGGTTATTATAGTCTGTGTTGGTTATTATAGTCTGTGTTGGTTATTATAGTCTGTTTTGGTTATTATAGCCTGTGTTGGTTATTATAGTCTGTGTTGGTTATTATAGTCTGTGTTGGTTATTATAGCCTGTGTTGGTTATTATAGCCTGTGTTGGTTATTATAGCCTGTGTTGGTTATTATAGTCTGTGTTGGTTATTATAGCCTGTGTTGGTTATTATAGCCTGTGCTGGTTATTATAGCCTGTGCTGGTTATTATAGTCTGTGTTGGTTATTATAACCTGTGTTGGTTATTATAGCCTGTGCTGGTTATTATAGTCTGTGCTGGTTATTATAGCCTGTGTTGGTTATTATAGTCTGTGTTGGTTATTATAGTCTGTGTTGGTTATTATAACATGCCTGTGTTGGTTATTATAGCCTGTGTTGGTTATTATAGTCTGTGTTGGTTATTATAGCCTGTGCTGGTTATTATAGCCTGTGTTGGTTATTATAGCCTGTGCTGGTTATTATAGCCTGTTTTGGTTATTATAGTCTGTGTTGGTTATTATAACCTGTGTTGGTTATTATAGTCTGTGTTGGTTATTATAGTCTGTGTTGGTTATTATAACATGCCTGTGTTGGTTATTATAGTCTTTGTTGGTTATTATAGCCTGTGTTGGTTATTATAGCCTGTGTTGGTTATTATAGCCTGTGCTGGTTATTATAGTCTGTGTTGGTTATTATAGTCTGTGTTGGTTATTATAGTCTGTGTTGGTTATTATAGCCTGTGCTGGTTATTATAGTCTGTGTTGGTTATTATAGTCTGTGTTGGTTATTATAGCCTGTGCTGGTTATTATAGCCTGTGTTGGTTATTATAGCCTGTGTTGGTTATTATAGCCTGTGCTGGTTATTATAGTCTGTGCTGGTTATTATAGTCTGTGTTGGTTATTATAACCTGTGTTGGTTATTATAGTCTGTGTTGGTTATTATAGTCTGTGTTGGTTATTATAGCCTGTGCTGGTTATTATAGCCTGTTTTGGTTATTATAGTCTGTGTTGGTTATTATAGCCTGTGTTGGTTATTATAGTCTGTGTTGGTTATTATAGTCTGTGTTGGTTATTATAACATGCCTGTGTTGGTTATTATAGCCTGTGTTGGTTATTATAGTCTGTGTTGGTTATTATAGCCTGTGCTGGTTATTATAGCCTGTGTTGGTTATTATAGCCTGTGCTGGTTATTATAGCCTGTTTTGGTTATTATAGTCTGTGTTGGTTATTATAACCTGTGTTGGTTATTATAGTCTGTGTTGGTTATTATAGTCTGTGTTGGTTATTATAACATGCCTGTGTTGGTTATTATAGTCTGTGTTGGTTATTATAGCCTGTGTTGGTTATTATAGCCTGTGTTGGTTATTATAGCCTGTGCTGGTTATTATAGTCTGTGTTGGTTATTATAGTCTGTGTTGGTTATTATAGTCTGTGTTGGTTATTATAGCCTGTGCTGGTTATTATAGTCTGTGTTGGTTATTATAGTCTGTGTTGGTTATTATAGCCTGTGCTGGTTATTATAGCCTGTGTTGGTTATTATAGCCTGTGTTGGTTATTATAGCCTGTGCTGGTTATTATAGTCTGTGCTGGTTATTATAGTCTGTGTTGGTTATTATAACCTGTGTTGGTTATTATAGTCTGTGTTGGTTATTATAGTCTGTGTTGGTTATTATAGCCTGTGCTGGTTATTATAGCCTGTGCTGGTTATTATAGTCTGTGTTGGTTATTATAGCCTGTGCTGGTTATTATAGTCTGTGTTGGTTATTATAGTCTGTGTTGGTTATTATAGCCTGTGCTGGTTATTATAGCCTGTGTTGGTTATTATAGCCTGTGCTGGTTATTATAGTCTGTGTTGGTTATTATAACCTGTGTTGGTTATTATAGCCTGTGTTGGTTATTATAGTCTGTGTTGGTTATTATAGTCTGTGTTGGTTATTATAACATGCCTGTGTTGGTTATTATAGTCTGTGTTGGTTATTATAGCCTGTGTTGGTTATTATAACATGCCTGTGTTGGTTATTATAGTCTGTGTTGGTTATTATAGTCTGTGTTGGTTATTATAACATGCCTGTGTTGGTTATTATAGTCTGTGTTGGTTATTATAGCCTGTGCTGGTTATTATAGCCTGTGTTGGTTATTATAGTCTGTGTTGGTTATTATAGTCTGTGTTGGTTATTATAACCTGTGTTGGTTATTATAGTCTGTGTTGGTTATTATAGTCTGTGTTGGTTATTATAACATGCCTGTGTTGGTTATTATAGTCTGTGTTGGTTATTATAGCCTGTGTTGGTTATTATAGCCTGTGTTGGTTATTATAGTCTGTGTTGGTTATTATAACCTGTGTTGGTTATTATAGTCTGTGTTGGTTATTATAGTCTGTGTTGGTTATTATAACATGCCTGTGTTGGTTATTATAGTCTGTGTTGGTTATTATAGCCTGTGTTGGTTATTATAGCCTGTGTTGGTTATTATAGCCTGTGCTGGTTATTATAGTCTGTGTTGGTTATTATAGTCTGTGTTGGTTATTATAGTCTGTGTTGGTTATTATAGCCTGTGCTGGTTATTATAGTCTGTGTTGGTTATTATAGTCTGTGTTGGTTATTATAGCCTGTGCTGGTTATTATAGCCTGTGTTGGTTATTATAACATGCCTGTGTTGGTTATTATAGCCTGTGTTGGTTATTATAGCCTGTGCTGGTTATTATAGCCTGTGTTGGTTATTATAGCCTGTGTTGGTTATTATAGCCTGTGTTGGTTATTATAACCTGTGTTGGTTATTATAGTCTGTGTTGGTTATTATAGTCTGTGTTGGTTATTATAACATGCCTGTGTTGGTTATTATAGTCTGTGTTGGTTATTATAACCTGTGTTGGTTATTATAGTCTGTGTTGGTTATTATAGTCTGTGTTGGTTATTATAACATGCCTGTGTTGGTTATTATAGTCTGTGTTGGTTATTATAGTCTGTGTTGGTTATTATAACATGCCTGTGTTGGTTATTATAGTCTGTGTTGGTTATTATAGTCTGTGTTGGTTATTATAACATGCCTGTGTTGGTTATTATAGTCTGTGTTGGTTATTATAGCCTGTGCTGGTTATTATAGCCTGTGTTGGTTATTATAGTCTGTGTTGGTTATTATAGTCTGTGTTGGTTATTATAGCCTGTGCTGGTTATTATAGCCTGTGTTGGTTATTATAGCCTGTGCTGGTTATTATAGCCTGTGCTGGTTATTATAGTCTGTGTTGGTTATTATAGTCTGTGTTGGTTATTATAGCCTGTGCTGGTTATTATAGCCTGTGTTGGTTATTATAGCCTGTGCTGGTTATTATAGTCTGTGTTGGTTATTATAACCTGTGTTGGTTATTATAGTCTGTGTTGGTTATTATAGTCTGTGTTGGTTATTATAACATGCCTGTGTTGGTTATTATAGTCTGTGTTGGTTATTATAGCCTGTGTTGGTTATTATAGCCTGTGCTGGTTATTATAGCCTGTGCTGGTTATTATAGTCTGTGTTGGTTATTATAACCTGTGTTGGTTATTATAGTCTGTGTTGGTTATTATAGTCTGTGTTGGTTATTATAACATGCCTGTGTTGGTTATTATAGCCTGTGTTGGTTATTATAGTCTGTGTTGGTTATTATAGCCTGTGCTGGTTATTATAGCCTGTGTTGGTTATTATTGCCTGTGTTGGTTATTATAACCTGTGTTGGTTATTATAGTCTGTGTTGGTTATTATAGCCTGTGTTGGTTATTATAGCCTGTGTTGGTTATTATAGCCTGTGTTGGTTATTATAGTCTGTGTTGGTTATTATAGTCTGTGTTGGTTATTATAACATGCCTGTGTTGGTTATTATAGCCTGTGTTGGTTATTATAGCCTGTGCTGGTTATTATAGCCTGTGTTGGTTATTATAGCCTGTGCTGGTTATTATAGTCTGTGTTGGTTATTATAGCCTGTGCTGGTTATTATAGCCTGTTTTGGTTATTATAGCCTGTTTTGGTTATTATAGCCTGTGTTGGTTATTATAGTCTGTGTTGGTTATTATAGTCTGTGTTGGTTATTATAACATGCCTGTGTTGGTTATTATAGCCTGTGCTGGTTATTATAGCCTGTGTTGGTTATTATAGTCTGTGTTGGTTATTATAGCCTGTGCTGGTTATTATAGCCTGTGTTGGTTATTATTGCCTGTGTTGGTTATTATAACCTGTGTTGGTTATTATAGTCTGTGTTGGTTATTATAGCCTGTGTTGGTTATTATAGCCTGTGTTGGTTATTATAACATGTGTTGGTTATTATAGCCTGTGTTGGTTATTATAGTCTGTGTTGGTTATTATAGTCTGTGTTGGTTATTATAACATGCCTGTGTTGGTTATTATAGCCTGTGTTGGTTATTATAGCCTGTGCTGGTTATTATAGCCTGTGTTGGTTATTATAGCCTGTGCTGGTTATTATAGTCTGTGTTGGTTATTATAACCTGTGTTGGTTATTATAGCCTGTGTTGGTTATTATAGTCTGTGTTGGTTATTATAGTCTGTGTTGGTTATTATAACATGCCTGTGTTGGTTATTATAGCCTGTGTTGGTTATTATAGCCTGTGCTGGTTATTATAGCCTGTGTTGGTTATTATAGCCTGTGTTGGTTATTATAACCTGTGTTGGTTATTATAACCTGTGTTGGTTATTATAGCCTGTGTTGGTTATTATAGTCTGTGTTGGTTATTATAGTCTGTGTTGGTTATTATAACATGCCTGTGTTGGTTATTATAGCCTGTGTTGGTTATTATAGCCTGTGCTGGTTATTATAGCCTGTGTTGGTTATTATAGCCTGTGCTGGTTATTATAGTCTGTGTTGGTTATTATAGTCTGTGTTGGTTATTATAGCCTGTGCTGGTTATTATAGTCTGTGTTGGTTATTATAACATGCCTGTGTTGGTTATTATAGCCTGTGTTGGTTATTATAGCCTGTGCTGGTTATTATAGCCTGTGTTGGTTATTATAGCCTGTGCTGGTTATTATAGTCTGTGTTGGTTATTATAGCCTGTGCTGGTTATTATAGCCTGTTTTGGTTATTATAGCCTGTTTTGGTTATTATAGCCTGTGTTGGTTATTATAGTCTGTGTTGGTTATTATAGTCTGTGTTGGTTATTATAACATGCCTGTGTTGGTTATTATAGCCTGTGCTGGTTATTATAGCCTGTGTTGGTTATTATAGTCTGTGTTGGTTATTATAGCCTGTGCTGGTTATTATAGCCTGTGTTGGTTATTATTGCCTGTGTTGGTTATTATAACATGCCTGTGTTGGTTATTATAGTCTGTGTTGGTTATTATAGTCTGTGTTGGTTATTATAGCCTGTGTTGGTTATTATAGCCTGTGTTGGTTATTATAACCTGTGTTGGTTATTATAGTCTGTGTTGGTTATTATAGTCTGTGTTGGTTATTATAACATGCCTGTGTTGGTTATTATAGCCTGTGTTGGTTATTATAGCCTGTGCTGGTTATTATAGCCTGTGTTGGTTATTATAGCCTGTGCTGGTTATTATAGTCTGTGTTGGTTATTATAGTCTGTGTTGGTTATTATAGCCTGTGCTGGTTATTATAGTCTGTGCTGGTTATTATAGTCTGTGTTGGTTATTATAGTCTGTGCTGGTTATTATAGCCTGTGCTGGTTATTATAGTCTGTGTTGGTTATTATAACCTGTGTTGGTTATTATAGCCTGTGTTGGTTATTATAGTCTGTGTTGGTTATTGACCGTCGTTGTTGTCCGGCAGCTGTTCTGTGATGTCATCTTTGTTTTTGACCATGTTTATGGTTCCCTAGCAACAAGCATCCCACATCTGTCTCTCTTTCTCTGTAACTTCTGATGGCTTTTTTCTTCCCCTGCATGAACTCTCTCTCTCTCTGCTCACTGTCATTTCCTCCTCCTTATTCCTCTGATACATCAGTCTAATTCTCTCCATAGTTCTTACACCCTCCCATTCATGTTTTGTGTGGAAGAAATGTGCCTTTTCTGCATTTTTCATTGTCTTTTCAGTGTAACTGTTAATGATAGCATTTTCAGACATCTGTTCTTTACAGTGTTTCTTTGCTCTCTGTCTCTCTAGTATGTAATGTTATGACGACCAGTGAGCGAAGGCCAATAAACATCAGTTTTATTGTTGTAGGTGTGGTCGCTGATCTGAGTTTGGTCGAGGAATCTGAGGATGTGAACGTTTCTCACAGTTCTGCTATGAGAGTTAAACAAAGTGACTGCACTTGCTGAAAAATCACATTATGAGTTTCACACGGACAGATAAATGTATAGAGGAGAACAAAAGTCTGAGAGCATTAATGAACGTATTTCCACATTTTATAATTTAATACAAACTACATTATACTGTATGGGATCTGAGTGAAATATTAAATGGACAATGTGCATGAATCTGATAATAGTATTCGCCTCAGTGTACTTAGTGTAATTGTCACACTTTTGCTTTAATGACACTTTCCCATGATCGGTGTGGCTAAATTGGCTGTTTGATTAGTGACCATGAAATAATACAGGATTTCTAAACTCCAAAAAATTATGTATTTTCCCGGTTTAAATGATGTAACACCGACCAACCAATTTACCGACCAAACAACCGACCGATTATCCAACCGACCAACCAACTAACTTACCGACCATTCAACTAGCCAATTGACCAACCAACCAACTAACCAGAATCAAGCATTCAAAAGTGCTGTGGTATTAATTTTGCATTACTTTCTGTCAGAAACTAAGGATGAACAACTATTAAAATTCTGCCTGATACTAATAAGCCAATGTTTATTTTCATGAAATGGTCAATAACAAATAAATGTTCATTAATTAATTCTACAGTATTTGCCAAAATAAATAAATAATTGTAATAATTTTATGCAAAGTTAGGCCTCACAACAATATAGAGTATGAAAAACTGATATTCATTTACCAGTGTTATTAATAAATGTATTTCAAGATGAACTTAAATTGAGCATTAGCTAATAGCAAAGTACATCTAAATGTGAATACAGGGTAAATGAGCACAGGCAATTAAATATCCATTATTAGCTGATATATATCCAATATCAAGTGATGCCAACATATAAAAACATTTCTAAAATCGGCCCATAAGCAACACGATGCTGACAGAATCATCACAAACTCATCGTCAGCAGTGAGTCTGTTTGATTACTAGGCTTGAAGTCTGTAGAGTTGCGGATTAGACTGAAGCGCTTCAAATACTATTGCATGCAAAAATAAGAGTTCCAGCATGTTTTCAGCATATTTGCGCATTAACATCACAGTTTGTTCCTGAAGCCGCACTCATCGATAGCGCTTACATCACCACAGCACAATTACTGACAGAAACAGGCCATCAAACTCAGCTGAAGCATCACTTCAAGACCAGCAGCGATTATAGCCAGCGCTCCTGGGAAACGGCAGACATCCATCAGTCGTCGGTGTGTGTTTCATTCACACCCGTAAATACAAGGTCAGGCTCACGTGCAGTGGAAGCTTAAAGCCACAGCAAATTAATCTAAACTGAAAGGATTTTGCAAGCAAAAAGTGACAGTGCCCAAAATAAATCACAGATCAACATAGTTTGCGTAGCATCACATTTGCTGTGCATTGATAGGTTCACAAAACACTGAAATGAAGTTCCCATAACGTTGAGACGACTGACTGAGCGCTGTGTGTGTGTTCTGTGGCTCCCTGTAAAGTGTGTGATCGTGTGTGTTGGGCTTCAGTGAGCCGAGATGGGCACTAAACATACAGACGGCTGTAAATCAAAGCTGGCTTTCTGTCCAAAGCTCATAGCTTGTTTTTCCATTGCCAGATTGAGCTCATTTTATGTCTGTGTAAAAATTAATTTGTTTTTCCTTTGGAAAAGATACTCGGCCAGATTTAAGTTCGGGCTGCTGTGGGAGCCGTAAAATACTTTCTGTACCTGACATTATCAGAAGAGGAGAAAACACTGATTCTCATTCACGGTTTTGCAGTAAAAAACAAACTGAGATATTAATTAAATCAAAAAGGAATGTTCAGCAAATGTTACTATGATGCACAAATCCTTTAAAATTTCAATTTAATTGGATTTAAATAATAATATAGTTTAAACGATATATCATTTTTCACATTCCATTATTGTATTGCCATATTTTCTGTATTAAATTGCATACACTGCAAAAAAAGTATGTTCTTCCTCAGTGTTTCTGTCTTGTTTTCCAGCACAAATATTTAATCATTCTTAAATCCAGAGACATTTACTGGAGAAGCAACATGACTGAAGATATTGAGATATTAAAGTCAATCAAAATGAAGTGAGTTTGTGCTTAAAACAAGAACTAATATCTGTCAGTGGAGTCAGAAAAATAAGTTTACTCCACTGACAGATATACTGATAAGCACAAACTCACTTCATTTTCATGTTTTTTTAAACAAAAATTTTTTTTTTTCTTTAAAAAAAACAAAATCATTAAAATGAAGTGAGTTTGTGCTTAAAACAAATATCTGTCAATGCAGTCAAAAAGTCACCAATTTTTTTTATAATTTTGTGTGTGTACGTGCCGTGTTGGTGAAGCTGATGAGGAAGGTGTGTGTGTGTGTGTGTGTGTGTGTGTGTGTGTGTACGTGCCGTGCTGGTGAAGCTGATGAGGAAGGTGTGTGTGTACGTGTGTGTGTGTGTGTGTGTGTGTGTGTGTGTGTATGTGTGTGTGTACGTGCCGTGCTGGTGAAGCTGATGAGGAAGGGGTGTGTGTGTGTGTGTGTGTGTGTGTGTGTGTGTGTACGTGCCGTGCTGGTGAAGCTGATGAGGAAGGTGTGTGTGTGTGTGTGTGTGTGTGTGTGTGTGTACGTGCCGTGCTGGTGAAGCTGATGACGAAGGTGTCGTACTGCACCGCTGCTGGACTCCAGGACAGTGTGACGGAGGACTCAGAGATGTTTCTGGTGCTGAGACGAGACACGGCCGACAGCGCTGGAGAAAACACACACACACACACACACACACACACACACACACACACTTACTCTCACATTCAAAGCAGCAACTGCAGTGCTGTGTGTCCCATTACTGCACTACACTGTAAAAAATCTAACTTACGTTTTGTATGACAAATTCAGTTTTTAAAGTTTATTCAACTATTTAACATGAAAAAAGTTGAGAAAAGTTGAGATAACTCAAACACGTAAGTTGAGAAAACTCAAAAATGTCCTGCAGCTGGTTGCCTTAAACTTGTAAGTTTTCTCAACTTTTTTTTTTTTACAGTGTAATACAGACATTTCAACACCTCCATATGGAATATAAAGGCGCTATTTAAAGTGTCTTTTAAGCTGATCTATCTATGGCTTTAAACTCTTAAAGGCTGTGAAAGACTAAAACATTTATTCTGGAAATAAGACGAGGAGTTATGTTATATGGTGCAATTGACTCGTCATGAATCAGAATAATAAAGAATTTTCAAAAGTTCATACAGCATAAACATGGTGGCGCCAGAGAGTTCCACTAGAGGCTTGGTGTTCGCTGTGGTTAATGTTCAGACGGTCCTCTATTTGTGTGCTTTACACACAGTGCATCCGGAAAGTATTCACAGCACTTCACTTTTTCCACATTTTGTTATGTTACAGGACTACTGTAATGCTCTCCTGGCTGGTCTTCCAGCATCTCTGTCAATCCTCTGCAACTGATCCAGATGCTGCAGCTAGAGTGGTCTTTAACGAGCCGAAGAGAGCACACGTCACTCTTCTCCTCACTAAACTGCACTGGTTTCCAACAGCCGCTCGCATCAAATTCAAGTCACTGACGTTTGCCTACAGAGCAACCTCTGGCTCTGCTCCCTTTTACCTAAACTCATTACTTCAGACCTACGTGCCATCCAGAACCCAGCGCTCTGCAAGTGAATGCCGTCTTGTAGTGCATCATCTCAAAGAGGCACTATGGGCCCTATCTTGCACCCAGCGCAATTGACTTTGTATAGCGACGCATGTATCATTCCTATTTCTCACCCGCGCACAGCGGACTTTTCCTTCCACAGATGCACGTCGGTAAATTAGGGAATGAACTTGCGCTCCCGGAGGCGGTTCAGGGAAAAGAGGAGGCGTGTTCCGGCGCAAACGTTCCCTGGTGCTATTTTGCAGTTTCAGAAAACAATTCCACCACTGACCAGGAGAAACCTCGTCTAAAGTCAGTGGCGCGTTGCACATGTTATTCAGATGCTATTTTAAGGGCGCATGCTTGGCCATAATCAATGTAGCGTGTGCACAACATGCATACACTTTGATTCTCTCATCTACACAGAAGCAGCAGTTCTCATTTTTGCAAATCATACATTATTACAAGGAAAAATATTCCACACGAGGGAAATCATTGTTGTGTCCATGAAGATGTGAAAAAATAGGCATAAATCTAGCTTACAAATTTACCCAAATTATCATACGCCTGTTTAAGCGAAGCTAATATGGGTGTGTTTCTCCATCCCCAATGTCACTTCTCTGTCTTTCACGGCCCTGACGAGAACGTCGGTCTCCTCGGCTGTGAACCGCTCCTGGCAAATCCGCCGTTATAATAGCAATCCGCCATGGAACAAGCGCGCCTGCTCTTAAAGGGAATGTGAGATGATGCTCTGATTGGTTACGCCCAAACCACACCTATGAGTAATGAAGCGACTTCAGACCAACCCATTTTAGATTTGCGTCGGGTGCAAGAGTCATTTATCCCGCCGGTATAACAGCAACAGCACCCGAGACCCGCCCACAAAGTTACTTGCGTTTCGCACTTGATACTTGCGTTTCAGATCGTTAAAATAAGGCCCTAAATCTCTTTCTCTGACCTTCACCTGGACTGCTCCCTGCTGGAGGAATGATCTAACTCAACCAGAGCGGCTGAGTCTGTGGACATTCTCAAGAAACGGCTGAAGACGCATCTTTTTCGGCAACACTTGATCCATTAATACTAACTTTTAACAGTTTCTCCCATTCCTCTTTGCAGAACCTCTCAAGTTCCATCTGGTTGGATGGGAAGTGTCAGTGCACAGTCATCTTCAGATCCCTCGATCCTGACGAGTCTCCCAGTTCCTCATCTTTCCCTCGATCCTGACGAGTCTCCCAGTTCCACATCTTTCTCTCGATCCTGACGGGTTTTCCAGTTCCACATCTTTCTCTTGATCCTACCGAGTCTCCCAGTTCCTTATCTTTCCTTCGATCCTGACGAGTCTCCCAGTTCCTCATCTTTCCCTCGATCCTGACTAGTCTCCCATTTTCCACATCTTTCCCTCGATCCTGACGAGTCTCCCAGTTCCTCATATTTCCCTCGATCCTGACTAGTCTCCCAGTTCCTCATCTTTCCCTTGATCCTGACAAGTCTCCCAGTTCCTCATCTTTCCCCTGATCCGGACGAGTCTCCCAGTTCCTCATCTTTCCCTCGATCCTGACTAGTCTCCCAGTTCCTCATCTTTCCCTCGATCCTGACGAGTCTCCCAGTTCCTCATCTTTCCCCTGATCCGGATGAGTCTCCCAGTTCCTCATCTTTCCCTCGATCCTGACTAGTCTCCCAGTTCCTCATCTTTCCCTCGATGCTACCGAGTCTCCCAGTTCCTCATCTTTCCCTCGATTCTGACGAGTCTCCCAGTTCCTCATCTTTCCTCGATCCTGACGAGTCTCCCAGTTCCTCATCTTTCCCTCGATCCTGACGAGTCTCTCAGTTCCTCATCTTTCCCTCGATCCTGACGAGTCTCTCAGTTCCTCATCTTTCCCCTGATCCGGATGAGTCTCTCAGTTCCTCATCTTTCCCTCGATCCTGACGAGTCTCCCAGTTCCTCATCTTTCCCCTGATCCGGATGAGTCTCTCAGTTCCTCATCTTTCCCTCGATCCTGACGAGTCTCTCAGTTCCTCATCTTTCCCCTGATCCGGATGAGTCTCTCAGTTCCTCATCTTTCCCTCGATCCTGACGAGTCTCCCAGTTCCTCATCTTTCCCTCGATCCTGACGAGTCTCCCAGTTCCTCATCTTTCCCTCGATCCTGACTAGTCTCCCAGTTCCTCATCTTTCCCTCGATCCTGACGAGTCTCCCAGTTCCTCATCTTTCCCCTGATCCGGATGAGTCTCCCAGTTCCTCATCTTTCCCTCGATCCTGACTAGTCTCCCAGTTCCTCATCTTTCCCTCGATGCTACCGAGTCTCCCAGTTCCTCATCTTTCCCTCGATTCTGACGAGTCTCCCAGTTCCTCATCTTTCCTCGATCCTGACGAGTCTCCCAGTTCCTCATCTTTCCCTCGATCCTGACGAGTCTCTCAGTTCCTCATCTTTCCCTCGATCCTGACGAGTCTCTCAGTTCCTCATCTTTCCCCTGATCCGGATGAGTCTCTCAGTTCCTCATCTTTCCCTCGATCCTGACGAGTCTCCCAGTTCCTCATCTTTCCCCTGATCCGGATGAGTCTCTCAGTTCCTCATCTTTCCCTCGATCCTGACGAGTCTCCCAGTTCCTCATCTTTCCCCTGATCCGGATGAGTCTCTCAGTTCCTCATCTTTCCCTCGATCCTGACGAGTCTCCCAGTTCCTCATCTTTCCCCTGATCCGGATGAGTCTCCCAGTTCCTCATCTTTCCCTCGATCCTGACTAGTCTCCCAGTTCCTCATCTTTCCCTCGATGCTACCGAGTCTCCCAGTTCCTCATCTTTCCCTCGATTCTGACGAGTCTCCCAGTTCCTCATCTTTCCTCGATCCTGACGAGTCTCCCAGTTCCTCATCTTTCCCTCGATACTGACGAGTCTCTCAGTTCCTCATCTTTCCCTCGATCCTGACAAGTCTCTCAGTTCCTCATCTTTCCCTCGATCCTGACGAGTCTCTCAGTTCCTCATCTTTCCCTCGATCCTGACTAGTCTCCCAGTTCCTCATCTTTCCCTCGATCCTGACGAGTCTCTCAGTTCCTCATCTTTCCCTCGATCCTGACGAGTCTCCCAGTTCCTCATCTTTCCCTCGATCCTGACGAGTCTCCCAGTTCCTCATCTTTCCCTTGATCCTGACGAGTCTCCCAGTTCCTCATCTCTTTCCCTCGATCCTGACGAGTCTCCCAGTTCCTCATCTTTCCCCTGATCCTGACGAGTCTCCCGGTTCCTCATCTTTTCCTCGATCCTGACGAGTCTCCTGGTTCCTGCTGCTGTTAAACACCCCCACAGCTGATGCTGCTTCACTGTAGGGATGGTATTGGTCAGGTGATGAGCGGTGCCTGTTTCCTCCAGACATGACGCTTGCCATTCAGGCCAAAGAGTTCAGTTCCATTTTGTTTCTCATGGCCTGAGAGTCCTTCAGGTGCTTTTGGCAAACTCCAGGCGGGCTGTCATGTGCCTTTACTGAGGAGTGGCTTCCGTCTGGCCACTCTACCATACAGGCCTGATTTTGTTGTTGAAGGGGGTGGATTCTGGAATCCACTGCTGCTTCAGTGTATATCTAATGAGTGATTATAATCAAGGAATTAATCAATATTTTCCAATATAAGTTGAATGACTTCTCTAGGCTTTACTTACTTTGTTATAGAAGTTACCAGTGTGATGTATTTGATATCTGAATGCAGTAACAGTGCTTGCATATTTAGCCTGGCTTCCAGAAATGAAATATGGACTTGTTTTGTTTGAGAAAGGTCTCCAACATGTGTTAAAACGTATAAGGGTCATTGGAACCAATAGTTTAGGGGACCATTTCTTTGTTAAAGCTTTACTTTACTGTGTTATATTAAAGTGTCCTGTCCTTGAGAGAAAGAACGTATTATCTTGATGTTTTGAGAGGACTCCAGTTTACAGTTAGAGCCTGGCCAAATCCAACCTTGGAAAAGCCCTTCTCCCCCAATCGCTCAGCTCTAGGAAGAGTCCTGGTGGTTTCACACTTCTTCCATTTATGGATGATGGAGGCCACTGTGCTCATGGGGACCTTCAACACTGCAGAAAGTTTTCTGTACCCTTCTCCAGATCTGTGCCTCGATACTATCCTGTCTCGGAGGTCTACAGACAATTCCTTGGACTTCATGGCTTGGTTTGTGCTCTGACATGCACTGTTAACTGTGGGGCCTTATATAGACAGGTGTGTGCCTTTCCAAATCATGTCCAATCAACTTAATTTACCACAGGTGGACTCCAATCAAGTTGTAGAAACATCTCAAGGATGATCAGTGGAAACAGGATCCACCTGAGCTCAATTTTGAGTGTCATGGCAAAGGCTGTGAATACTTATGTACATGTGATTTTTGTTTTTTATTTTTAATAAGTTTGCAAAGATTTTAAACAAACTTCTTTCAAGTTGTCAGTATGGGGTATTGCTTGTAGAATTTTGAGGAAAATAATTAATTTAATCCATTTTGGAATAAGGCTGTAACATAACAAATTGTGGAAAAAGTGAAGTGCTGTGAATACTTTCAAGATGCACTGTATGTACGTTTATACTTACTAATTGTTTTTAAAATGTGCGCCATTCAAAAAGTAATGCTCCAGTAATGTTTGTAAAATGATAAAATGGAAACTCCCATGTTTTTTGCTAACCTTTACATAAACAAGAAAAATTGTCACATACTGTGATGTTGAAAGAAAAACTACTATGAACCCAGCTAACAAAAAATGTTCTAATAATGTTTGCTAATGTTCCATAACTAATGTAAGTTAATAAAACGTTATTTCTGAAAATGTTATTTTTGAGCAGGGCTCTCTCTGGCCAGACACGCTGAGAGATTTTGCTATAATTTCAGTACTAATACAGTAATATTCACAATGCATCACTCACCGGTGTCACAGTTCTCCCCTGTAAACCCAGACTGGCACTCGCTGCAGTCGGGCCCTGTGAAGCCCCGTCGGCACACACACCGGCCCCTCACACACCGGCCCCGGTCACTGCAGCTGTTCGGGCAGGTTTTGCTGGAGCAGTCCGGACCGGAGAAGCCCACGTCACACACACACTTCCCATCCACACACCTGCCTTTGCTATTGCAGTTACTGGGACAGGCTTGGGACGAGCAGTCGGGCCCCGTGAAGCCGCTCTCACACACACACTGTCCGTTCACACACCGGCCCCGGTCACTGCAGTCTCCAGGACACGAGCTAGACGAGCAGTCCGGACCCGTGAACCCGCTCTCACACACACACTGTCCGTTCACACACCGGCCCCGGTCACTGCAGTCTCCAGGACACGATCTAGACGAGCAGTCCGGACCCGTGAAGCCGCTCTCACACACACACCTGCCGTTCACACACCGGCCCCGGTCACTGCAGTCTCCAGGACACGATCTAGACGAGCAGTCCGGACCCGTGAACCCGCTCTCACACACACACCTGCCGTTCACACACCTGCCTTTGCTATTGCAGTTACTGGGGCAGGCCTGGGACGAGCAGTCTGGACCCGTGAAGCCGCTCTCACACACACACCTGCCGTTCACACACCGGCCCCGGTCACTACAGTCTCCAGGACACGATCTGGACGAGCAGTCCTGACCCGTGAACCCGCTCTCACACACACACTTCCCATTGACACACTGTCCTCGATTGCTGCAGTCATCAGGACATGTTTTCACAGAGCAGTCCTGACCCGCGAATCCAGAGTCACACACACACTTCCCATTCATACACCGGCCGCGGTTGTTGCAGTTCTCCGGACATGTTTTCCCAGAGCAGTCCGGCCCAGAGAAGCCCGGGTCACACACACACTGTCCGTTCACACACCGGCCCCTGTTACTGCAGTCTCCAGGACAGTCCGGGACACTGCAGTCTGGCCCGCTGAATCCTGGGAAACACACACACTTCCCGTCCACACACCGGCCCTGGTCACTGCAGTCATCGGGACACTCGTCAGTCTCGGGACGACTGGTGGTGCAGACCGAACCTGTGGAGCAACAACAGCACATTACAGAACCAATGCTGAATAATGAATTAATCTGGTATCCTATTCTGAAAAGTAAACAAAAAAAAATTAGTTAAGTCAGTTTATCTGGGAGGATCTCATTTGATTAGAACTTAATATCTTCTATTGGGATCGTTTAGGATTGGATTCCTTGACGGTCTTCGCAAACATGATCATATTACGCCAATCCTAGCATCACTTCACTGGCTGCCGGTTCGCTTTAAGATTGTCCTAATTCTCCTATTTGTTTACAAGTACTTAAATAACCTGGCTCTCCTCTACCTCTCTGAGCTTTTAGTGCAATACAATCCTTCCAGAGGTCTTAGATCAGGGACACAGAAACTTTTATCTATCCCACGGTTCAGACTAAAACAAAGAGGTCATCGTGCCTTAGCTATTGCGGGCCCTAAATTATGGAATAGTTTGCCATTTCAGGTTAGATCTGCACCTGACTTGTCAATTTTCAAGTCACAGCTAAAAACCTACTTTTACTCACTTGCTTTTAATAATCAGTAATTTGTACCATGTTTTTAGGTATGTATTTTAGGAATGTTGTCTGTTTCAATTTCTACATGTCTCTTCTCTATGTCAGACATGTTCTTGTTTTATGATGTTTTGTAAAACATGTTGGTCAGCTTTGGCTGTAAAAATTGTGCTATATAAATAAACTTTGACTGTGACTACAGTTACAGCTCTGATGGAAAGGTCTGGGATGGGTCTGGGATGGGTCTGAGATAGGTCTGGGATCGATCTGGGATAGGTCTGAGATCGATCTGGGATCGGTCTGAGATCGGTCTGGGATAGGTCTGGGATCGGTCTGGGATCGATCTGGGATCGGTCTGGGAACGGTCTGGGATGGGTCTGGGAAAGGTCTGGGATCAGTCTGAGATAGGTCTGGGATTGGTCTGGGATGGGACTGGGATCGGTCTGAGATCGGTCTGGGATGGGTCTGGGATGGGTCTGGGAAAGGTCTGGGATGGGTCTGGGATTGGTCTGGGATGGGTCTGGGATTGGTCTGAGATAGGTCTGGGATAGGTCTGGGATTGGTCTGGGATCGATCTGGGATCGGTCTGAGATCGGTCTGGGATGGGTCTGGGATAGGTCTGAGATAGGTCTGGGATCGATCTGGGATCGGTCTGAGATGAGTCTGGGATGGGTCTGGGATGGGTCTAGGATGGGTTTGGGATGGGTCTGAGATAGGTCTGGGATCGGTCTGGGAAAGGTCTGGGATCGGTCTCGGAACAGTCTGGGAACGGTCTGGGATGGGTCTGTGAAAGGTCTGGGATCGGTCTGGGAACAGTCTGGGATGGGTCTAGGATTGGTCTCCTTCAGGATGGCTTCACCTTTGCTCTGCTGGGAGGAACAGCATCCGTCCGGACCTCCACATTTCTCCCTCAGATCTGACACCTCCTTCTCCAGTCTTTCCATACGCTCCCGCAATGCTGCGAAGTCCAGCTCACACTGACAGCCGGAGCCAGAGCCGGAGCCGGAGCCGGACACCAGCCGGATCCGATGGGTCAGGACCAGAGGAGACCCAGGCTCCAGGAGCATCTCTTTCTCTCCGGACCCGTCCTGAACACATGTGTCCGAGACAATGACCTTCAATGGCTGGGATCTGAGATCCTGAGCTCCTGATGAGAGGACCGGAGGAGGCAGGAGCAGGAACGCCAACACAAACGCCATGTTTAAGAGGAACATCTCCAAAATCAATGGATGATGCGTTGTTCGTAAGTGACAAGGTCTTTTATTATATTCAGATCAGCACTTTTAGCTTCAGTTTTTGCAGATAAACCGCTGATGACTAACTCTTCTTCTCTTCAAGTGTCTGTCCGACCTGTTTCAAACAAACAGAATTTCAGGTTAGACATTCATCATACATGTATGTACAGTTGAAGTTGATATAAAAACAGCATTTGCAACCCATTTTACTTCCCAGTTTCAGGATGGTTTGAGGCGACGGTTTATGAGAGGGTCTCATTTCAGAGCCGATTTCATTTTGATGTAAGATTTTAAAGACAAACTTCTTTTCGATAAATGACACATAATGAGAGCAGGAACGTGTATTAAGAGAGTAAACAGTGTCTATGTTAATTCCATGATGACTTTAAAAACACTGTCAGTGTCCAGAGAAGTTCCAGTGTCTGCCAGATCAAACCAAGGAAAGTAAATATCACGATCCTTTCCTGCTAAAATTAATTTAAACAGCTGAAAATGCCAGTGAGCCGCAGTTCTGATATCAGTAACTTTACCTGTGAACATAAAGAGGGAAACAAGGTTTTGATGTCACGTTAAAATATGAAACTGTTGCGTTTGGACTTGATTTCATACCATACACTGCAAAACATGATGTTCTGGCTCAGTGTTTCTGTCTTGTTTTCAAGCACAAATATCTAAACATTCTTAAATCAAAATACATTTACTGGAGAAGCAACATGACTGAGGATATTAAGCCTTGCTTTCTGATAAAAATATGAAAATTAAGTGAGTTTAGCTTTAGACAAGAAAAACATCAGTCAGTGGAGTCAGAAAAATCATCTCGTTTTCCCTTTGAATGAAGATAATTTTTCTGACTCCACTGAGAGACACTTGTTCTTGTTTAAGGCACAAACTCACTTCATTTTCATGATTTTTTTTGATGATCTTCAATTATTTCTATTCTCCAGTAAATGTATCTTGATTTAAGAATGTTTAGATATTTGTGCTGGAATACAAGACAGAAAAACTGAGGAAGAACAAAAGTTTTTGCAGGACGTTTAATTGCTCTAAACAATCAAGTCTTTTTTTTCCTCCAAAGGAAGTCAAGAACAAACATCTGAGATAAAGTTGATACTCAAAATATACTTGATAAGGTGAAATGTAAAATCTCTGTCTGGCCAGATAGTTCATGTCACTGGTTGAGTCTTTGCGTACAACAACGTTCTAGTGCTTGACCATCATATCCGGCATCTCAACCACGCTGATTCTCCAATATAGAACTGAGATCTTTAAAAGACATTTTTAACAGATTGTGCTTGAGCACATCTGAAGAAACTCTTATCAGAGCTGGAGAACATGCTGTGGTTTTGGGAAACACTGAACTCTGATCAATGTTTGTCTCTGAGTCTTCAGCTGAGAAAGGAAAAACTCCTGTGTGGTTTAAGCCAGACGCATGTCTCTCTTCATGGTCAGTTTAAACATCAGTAAACCCCACTAACACCTGTCTGATGGCATCTGCCTGTGCTTAGAGACGGCCGTCAGGCGCAGGTCAGATGAAGGACAATCTGCAGGCCTTTTCTCAGTGATGATGATGATGATGATGATGAAAAACACAAGCGTGGAGCTGAAGGGAAATATCACATTACGCCTCAGGACTGACTGAGAATCATAAAGATATTAAGACTGCGACTGATAGGAAACGAGCTGTGAGGTTTGACTGGAACTGGCAGAGGAGTCATGTCTTCTGCTATTGTGATTATCACTGTTTCAAAACCATCTATAAAAGCAGATTAGAATATTCATAAACATTAATCTGTGTGATTTCACAAACAGTTGTGTTACAGTGTTACAGAAAATGTTAAAAATCATTTTCACTAATTGAAATACACGTTAATGTTTTTATCAAACATTTGATCGGTTCATGCACTGATTCTCTCTACACGTTCATCATCCGTCGTTCTTCACACGGAGGTTTTCGCCTTTGGTTTGTTTGCTGAACGTTTTTACGGTTCAGCTTCTGTAAAACTGCTTTTAAACAGCATGTATTGTGAAATACACATAAAACTGACTGGACTGTTGAATATTTCAGCTGTTGCGTCTTTGATGATTCTTCCTTCCCATCTCATCATTTCCCTTCATTAACAAACGTCATCATCAATTTACCCTCAAATGAGCTCAATCTCTCAAATCTCTTACAACCGTTTCTCTCCTGGACTGCTCTTTATCGTTCCAGAAGTCAGAAGCCCCAGAATTCATATGAACAGTCTAGACAGACTGTAATAAGCTGCACATTTTGGTAATAAAAGTGTAATAGCCAGAGATCACATGATCACGATTCCCTGAAAAGATGAAAACTGTGATTGAGATTCAGTCCAAACCTCAGAAGAGCGTCTGCAAACTCTCTGATGCACATCATCTCTCAGAGCCATTTTAACCAGATTACAGCCAAACCAATTCAACATAACTATACCTATGTCATTGTGTGCATTTTTTATTTTATCGGTGACAACATATACTGCCATTTAAAAGTTTGAGGGTTGGTAAAATGTTTAATGTTTCTGAAAGAGTCTCTTCTGCTCAGCAAAGCTGCATTTATTTGATCAAAAATACAGTAAAACAGGGAAATATTATTCCAGTGTAAATCATCTGTTCTCTATGTGAATATATAGTAAAGTGTAATTTATTCCTGTGATCAAAGCTGAATGTTCAGCATCATTACTCCAGTCTTCAGTGTCACATGATCCTCCAGAAATCACTCTAATATGATGATTTGATGCTCAAGAAACACTTATGATTATTATCAGTGTTAAAAACAGCTTCAGATTTTTGTGGAAACCGTCATACATATTATTTTTCAGGATTCTTTGATGAATAAAAAGTTCAAAAGAACAGCATTTATTTGAAATAGAATCTTTTGTGACATTATAAATGTCTTTACTGTCACAAACTCCACTGATGCCAAACTTTAGAAGCGAATGTAAATTCAACACGTTTGAATATGAACAGATGTGCAACTCTCTTCTAAACCATTCTGATGCTAAACATTAGTTACTCAAGTTAGTGATGTATCACCGCAGGCATCAGAGGGTTAATATCAAGTGTAAGTATTATTAGATGATGGACAGAGTAGAAGGTTTTACCTGCAGATTCGCTGATGCTTCTTCACACACTCCTGTCAGTCGCTGTTCCTCACGGATCTGGGAAACTCCTGACTGACGGGGAAGAAAGAGGAGAGAGAAAGAGAGAGAGAGAAAGAAAGCAGTAAAATTTCCTCATACTTGAAGAATGTTTCCTCTCCTCCTCTCTCTCTCTCTCTCTCTCTCTCTCTCTCTCTCTCTCTCTCTCTCTCTCTCTCTCTCCTCAGCTTCACTGATGTAATTCTATGTGCTTTACTGGTCCCTGCTGGGCGGATCATTTCGATGGAAAACATCTGATTTTTTAGATATTTTGAATGACCAGTCGAATGTTTTATGCCTTTGAACTCATCTCTGCATATTCCTCCATCGCTTGGCCTTTTTAAATCCTATTTGTGTGTTAATTTACTATCGTCTCACAGGAACACACGGTCCTGATTATTGCTGATCTCAGTTTGCTTCAGGACAGAAACATCTTTCAATATTTACATGCTCCTCTTAAACTACAGCTGTGTGAACAAAATGGCAAATAAATACATAATAATCCGCCATGAAAAAAAGAAATGTCACTCCACACCACGACAGAATCACAACGCTGAAGAATATGTGTTTAACGTTTCATTTAAATTATTTAAATACATCATTAACAATAATGCATTTAAAAGTGCAGCACATGCATTGCAAAACATTTTCTTAGTCTTGCTTTTCATTACAAATATCAAAACATTCTTAAATCAAGATACGTGTACTGGAGAAGCAACATGAGTTAGGATATTAAATTAATTAAAATGAAGTGAGTTTGGGCTTAAAACAAGAACTAATATCAGTCAGTGGAGTCAGAAAAATCATCTAGTTTCCCTTTGAATGAAGTTTATTTTTCTGAGTCCACTGACTGATATGTGTTCTTGTTTTAAGCTCAAACTCACTTCATTTTCATGTTTTTTTTTTTTCCAGTAAACAAGACTTAATATCTTCAGTCATTTTGATTCTCCAGTAAATATATCTTGACTTAAGAATGTTTAGATATTTGTGCTGGAAAACAAGACACTGAGGAAGAGCATCAGTCTTTGCAGTCTGAGTATTTTTCGATCATGTACTATAAAGTGCTAAAATCAAATACTCACATTCACATATGTGTCAAAACCTTTTATCAAAAGTGACTTACAGCATATTAAATATATCTTTCCTCTCCCTGTGGATCTCTAACAACATGTCTCTGTAGTTTAGTTTCCTTACCTGTGTTTAGTTGCCATAGTTACTCATTTGATGACCGGTTAGCCCCACCTGTTCCTTGTTTTCTCCCTCATTCAGTGTATCTCCATGTCAGGTTTGGTTTGGTGCACTCCTGCGGTTTTCATGCATTTCAGAGTTTTTTTTTTTTTTCATTTAATTAATATTCTGCTTTGCAAATAGATCCAGACTTCAGCTGTCCGTAAGAGTCACATCAGTTTATGGATCTTCCCATCCTCTTACTTCTCTTCACTCAGTTCATCTTTTCCACACGCAGAGACTCTTTTCTCAATGGCAGCTTCTTCATCTGAGTCTGACGTCAGTCACTGATGCTCATCTACACCTACAGAACGAGTGAAAGGTCAGGTTTTCAATGGCGGTCAGTGTTCAGATGTTTTAACCCTTTCCTGAATCCCGACAGGAATCATTGATCTGTCTGAGCGGTTAGAGCTGTTTATATTCCACACAATAAAGTTTTCTGTTTTCAGTTGAAGCCGGTGTCGTGTTAGCGGCCCCTGAGATTATATAACTAATGATTTTTACAATGGAAAGTATCAATCAAAAAACGTATTTAAACTGGAAAATAACTTTATTCTAGATCTGCTGTAAAGCCGAAACGATCTCTGTTACTGTAATCTCCTTGTAAAGCTGCTTTGAAATGGTCTATATTGTAAAAAGCTATGTATAAATGCAGGAGACTTGACATACAATACATGTACGATCGTTTACATAACTCTTAAAAATAAAGCTTCCATAAGGGGGTTTTCCACATTATTCTCAGTGAACATTATAATAATCCCTCTCCACTATAATGAACCTGGAAAAGTTCTGTGGATGTTAAATGTTTTCACAACTGGAAGTCTG
The DNA here is from genome assembly GCF_949319135.1 of Squalius cephalus. Lineage (NCBI taxonomy): Eukaryota > Metazoa > Chordata > Actinopteri > Cypriniformes > Leuciscidae > Squalius > Squalius cephalus. Next base: position 375,065 of record NC_137129.1, read on the forward strand.
TATTTGTCACGCAGGAGGAAAACGATCACAAAGAAACTCGACACTGTCATTTGTCAAAGGAGGTCAATCTGATTCTCCATGCTGTCTCAGATAGGCACACTTCAATGAGTATACAGTATATTGCAGCAGGTCTGAAGCACACACGATGGTTTATGTGGATCTGGAGTGTTTTGGAGCATTAAAGTCTCTATAGACTCTCAGCATCTTGAAAATCAATAGCTCAGAATGGAAACAGGACTAAGTGTTGCTGACGTTCTCCAGTTTCGGCTCTGCTGAGAAGACCATTTTTTCTCAATTAATACATCATCATCACGCAGACGGTGACACCAAACATTTGGTCAGCTAGCCTCATTAGCTCGACTCTAATACCAGCCGTTCCTCCACAGGCGAATCCTGCGCAGGTGTTGTTGAGTCCGAGTCCGAGTCCGAGGAGGAGGAGGAGGAGGAGGAGGAGGAGGAGGGGGGAGGGGGGGGGTTCAGATTCTGATGACTGTACCTTATGTGTAGTTTCAGTGCTGAAGTCAATGTTGAAAAGCCTGTTTAACTTCACAGACACTGACTGACGGAGACGCCACAGTAAACGATGAGAGAGACACACCAACTGAGCGGCGATCCGATCGATGGATGTAAATCCCCCGACAGAACAACACTAGACTCACACAGTGATCGGAAGTCCAAGACAAACAGCATTAACAGTGGCACGCTTTCCCATGTAAAAATGACCAGTTCATCATTTAACATACAAATCATGTGTGATTCACAGTTTAGCTCAGTGTCCACGCTGCTGGTTTACATAAATTGGAAGTGGACAGAAATGAGGCCTAAACTCTAAGAATTACAAAAATAGTAAATTCAAACAATTCTGTATATCATGTATTAGATCCATTTGGCATCACTGACATGACAGCTTTCATTAGTTTAAATGATGGCAAGTACTGTTTATATTAAATACAGTTTTCAGTAAGTGACTTTGATTATAATGATTATTATTTTCTAATGTTGTCCATTTTGTTGCTTGCATCATAACTTGACTTCATTAAATTACCCCTCGAATTATAACTCCGCATCATGTTTGCAAAGTGATTTCAGTTCAGTTCCTCAGTTCGGTTCTGGGCGTTGCACATCCCTGTGTGTTCGCCTTGTTATTCTGAGGACTGAGCAAAACAACGGTCAGGTTTTCAAGGTGGGAAACAATGAGATTCATCCAACAAACAGAGGCTGCCGTGAAGAAGCGGCGCACGCTACATGAAATGAAGGTTCGTAGGGGAAATTCTGCTTTGTCCATTTTCAGAAGGCAAAGACTGGAAGAACATCAAGAAACGACAGAGCGCTGGCTATCACTCCTCAGAGAGCCGAGAGAACAGAAGGCCGACAGTCTGACTTTACAAGACAAGGCCTGACGTTTCTTCTTCAGCGCACCATATGCTGGAGCTCATCTAATAAACCAGTGGAAAACCTGGAAGAAAAACAGGAGCTCTGAAAGGAGAAAAGAGAGGATGTTCCCACAATGTTTCAATTCTGACTGATCAATTCACTCTGAAATATACTAATAACCCATAACATCTCTTTTAAATCATTGTGTGCCTGTTTCAGGGTCAAACTCTTCACGGCTGAAGGTCAGTTCAAAGCAATATAATGCGCAATAACAGCATTAACTAGAAAAACATTCTTACACAACGCCAGATTATTGCAAAACAAGAAACAAGAAAAAGCTTAGAAACAAACACAATCTCTGCATTGCCTTAAAAAATACATTAAAAATCTATATATGCTTCATAAACAAGTCTGATATTTAATTTCAGCAAAATCAACATTCCGAACATGCAAATTAGCTGAAATACTGACATTTATTTTGCGTTGTAACGTTGTTTATTTGACACTAAACAGCCAGATCTGTCATGTAACGGGACTTGCTTCAGTATATCTGGGAATCAGTCATCATGAGCGAGGGATGCCGATGTTCTCTACGGCCAGACAAACACAGAGAAACATTCACAACCTAAAAGGCCACCATTGTGTCGGAGAAGTGCGTCAAAGCTGACCATTCAGGAGAATAACACAACCAGAGAAATATCCCAGCAATGCGGACAGAGGGAGTGAGAGAGCGTGAGACTCGGAGGTAGAAGAGATGCTCGGAGCGACAGAGCGGGAGAAGAGTGTGACTCTTGATCTGGAAGTGAGACGAGACGAAACAAGCACAACTATGACTAACACATTATATACACAATATTACACTGTCATTGAATGCTGCCATTGACCAATCAGATTATTCAAGAGAACAAACTAATAAATAATGAAATGATTATTGGTAAGCACAATGTGTAGACAGAAAACTCTTAGATTTCATCAGAAAGAGGACCGAAAGTATTACGGGTTTGGAATGACATGAGGGTGAATAATTAATTACAGGATAAACTTACCTTTAAAGTCACACTACAAAAAATCTAATACTTATCTGATTTATTATGTGGTCTAGACCACAAGTGAAAGAGTCAGAATCAATTTGGCTTTTCATGTTCACAATGTCATCTAGAAAATATATCAATAAGGCAAAAAAAAAAAAAAAAAAAAAAACGACATGGGTTCATGTCAAACCCAGTCCTCAAAAACAGCCGTTATCCAATAGAAAGACAGGGATCATGTCGTACATTGTGCAGAAGAGGTTAAATGATTATAAAAGATTTGTGAAAAGCTCAGAGCGGTTCCTGTGCTGGACCGAGAGCCGCTTCAGACAGTGTGTGTGTCTGTGTTAGATTAGCAATGCATATTTCTCAGCAGCTGTAAAATCCATGAGTGCAGAACATCTGGCCCTGGAGGGAAGCCCTTTATAGGGGACATGAGTCTGTGTACGAGCCTCGAACACAGCCGGCAGATCCATCCGGTCCAGGTGTGAGCGTTTCAGACCAGCTTCTGCTCCGGACCTTTCAGCTGAGCCTCCACACAAGCACAGAGCTGAATGACTGCCAACAACTTAATTCATTAACATCCAAACTCTAACGTAAAGGAGAACCCCGACAGTCCTCAGTGTTCAACCTTCATCCGTTCAGTTATGCGTAAAATGTCCTAAAGCTCACCTCACATCTACTCATCCTTGGGTTTCACGGCTTTGTTGTTGGAGTAGAAGTAAAGATGACATCACTTTTTGCAGAGCTGCTTTATAGATGAAAACAACTAATTCAGTAATTGATGGTCTTCATAACGAAACTGAATCCACACTGAACTGACTTCAGCTGAACAACAGACCAAATGCATCTTTTTCCTGTTATCACTGTAAAGCTGCTTTGAAACAATCTGTATTGTATAAAGCGCTACAGAAATAAAGCTGACTGAATAATGACTTTGATTATTCAAACCCAGACACACTTTAGAGCTGTAATATAAATGGCTGTATGTAGTTTTCTAAGGTCTCAAAGTTGCTAACCTTTCCATTCAATAACAGTCTCTATCGACTGAGAAATGCTTTATCACCTTTCACACATTTGCTCTTATCATCCGATCGTGGTTGTGTCTCTCTATTAGTGTCACTCGATCTTAGTGCTGCATTTGACACTATTGACCACAACATTCTTTTAAATAGACTCGAACATTATGTTGGCATTAGTGGAATTGCAGTAGCATGGTTTAAATCACACTTATCTGACCGTTATCAGTTTGTAGCAGTGAATGAAGAGATGTCTCATCGATCACAAGTTCAGTATGGCGTACCACAAGGCTCAGTACTAGGACCGCTGCTGTTCACTCTGTACATGCTACACACACACACACACACACACACACACACACACACACACACTCTGTGCTCTTTGATACCAATCTTTCATTTGAAAGTCACGTGTCTAGTGTAAGACTGGAAATACTGGTTGAGGCCTGGTCTGAGACAAAGGGCTAATTACCATTTGACCTCCCCATACGACCTCACTTCCGCAAACTACTAAGAACTCACACAAGAATATGGTTTAATGTGAATTCTTATCATTGACTGTTATGTTTTTGGTGTCATTTGAAATGTCTCAAAGTGAGTGGTACAGATATCTCATATCCAGATAGATAAAATAAAAGGTAATAAGGTTTTAAGAGTTTATGGATAACTGACTTACAAAGGAAGGTGGTCTCTCAAGCAAATGGTCACCCACCCCCATGAAGGTGCGACCACTGCATGCAAATTTCTTTTGTTAGTACATGTTTCCTTGTGAAAGGTTTGTGTATATAAGGAGATGCAGCAGAGAGTTCGGGGCCTTTTCTGTACTTCAGATCGGTCCGTTAGGCTGAGAGATATAGATCTCTCAGCCTCATGTATTTCTTAATGTTGGGTTTGCATCTTTTCTTTATTCCGGATAATTTGATGTTTTGTATCGATTATCTTTGAATTGATTATGAAATTGGCATGATACATTTACCTGACATAATAAATTGTTACGTGATTATTCCAACTGATTTTGACATTGTTCATTTAATGGTTAAAAGGAATAGTCAAACATTCACCCATGATTAATGATCCACAGATATCATTAAAACCCTTTCATTTATGGAGTCAGATGAAATAAACGAGAGAATTCATAACTAAATGTATTGTAAATTTAACCAACCAATACTTTGCATGAGTGAGGACAGAGCACGTGATAACCTTCCCCGTGTATTGGCGGACCGGCAGATTGGACCAATATATCGGGCCTTACACTAGTATCTGTAAAACCGCATTCTTCCATCTTAAAAATATATCTAAATTACGTCATATGCTCTCATTGACAAATGCGGAACAATTAGTTAATGCGTTCATGACATCAAGGCTAGATTATTGTAATGCTCTACTGGGTGGTTGCCCTGCACGCTTAATAAACAAACTACAGCTAGTTCAAAACGCAGCAGCTCGAGTTCTTACCAGAACATATTAGCCCAGTTCTGTCAAAACTGCACTGGCTCCCTATTAATCATCGCATACATTTATAAATATTGCTGATTACTTACAAAGCACTAAATGGTTTAGCTCCGCAGTGCTTGAGCGAGCTCTTAACGCATTATACTCCTTCATGTCTATTGCGATCTCAAAATTCTGGCCAGTTGATAATACCTATAATATCTAAATCGACTGCTGGCGGGAGATCCTTTTCCTATTTAGCACCAAAACTCTGGAACAGTCTTCCTACCATTGTCCGGGAAGCAGACACACTCTTTCAGTTCAAAGCCAGACTAAAGACACATCTCTTTGACCTAGCATTCACATAACACATTATAGACTTCTATAATTCAGTGTTAGGCTGCATAGATTAGGTCAGCCGGAACCGGGAACACTTCCCATAAATCCTGATGTACTCGTTACATCATAAGAAGAATGGCATCTACGCTAATATTAGTCTCTCTGTTTATCCCGAGGTTTTCCTGCAGCCTGCCGGATCCAGATCTGATGAAGGACATGCGCCCCACACTCCGTCAGCGTTTTCACAGATTCGTGTTTTTGAAGTTTGAACAGATGATCACGATTTTCACAGTTTTTCACCGCTTGCACCTTGGATCCTGTTTCAAGGTTTGCGTTCTCGACCAAACACTGTTGTTGTGCGGATGAGCGGCCGGAGCGCATTAAGGGTTTTCTGTTAGAACAGTGTCAACGGAAGTGAATCAATCAAAACTAACTTTATCTGGACAATAACTTTACTCTAGATCTGCTGTAAAGCCTAAACACTCTCTGTTACTGTAATCTCCTGTTATCACTGTAAAGCTGCTCTGAAACATTCGATATTGTTAAAGCGCTGTATAAATGAAGGTGACTTGACTTGTCACATGTATTTATTCATTCAGTCAGAGGGGAGGCTGGGAAATGTCTCTATTTGGATTTATAAACTAGGATTCTTCAGAGGGTCATTTGACCTCATTTACCGGATGCCCTTTTGACCTTTGACCTTGACATCTCTACTTGCAGTAATGCAATGGCCATATGAAAGCCAGTTTCTATTGGTTGGTTTGTAAACATTTCATTGGCCATTTCTAATGATTTAGCCAAAGAGTTGACTTTCACTAGTGATAATGAGTTTAACATGAGATTGAGGGCTGGTAGCATAAACTGCTAAGGCTAGTCTTACAATTTAGGGTTACACTTTATTTTAAGGTGTCATTGTTACAGTGAAATAATTATATCTTTAAGTACTGAATAATATTAAGCAACTACATGTACTTACTAAGGGTTAGGGTAGCGTTAGGGTTTGTTGCATGTAATTATACATAATTTACTGTTATTACTATGGTAAGTACATGTAACATGTATTAAGGACACTGTAAAATAAAGTGTTACCCAATTTAGTCATCACTTTTCTTTTTCTTTTTTTTTTACATAAAAACATTGATTGGTCTAACTTGATAAAAGTAAGACTGATTTCCGTTGGTCGACTGCTAGTACTTGTTGTTTCTGTGGGATGTATTGGGAAGTTTCTCCCAGTCTGAGCACAGCTGGACTGGTGTTGTTTCACAGATGTTGAACAGCCGTGGGTTAATGTGTCTGACCCCAGTTCAGTGAGGAACCAGCACCTCTCTGTCCAGGACTCAGAGTTATGGACACATGAAAGACCACAGACGTCACATCAAACACAGATCTCAGATCAGCTTTCCATGCAGAGATCAAGGTTTGCCTGAAAAACACTGTGGGTGGATCAGTTGTGTGGATCAGTTTGAGAGAGAGAGAGAGAGAGAGAGAGTGGGGGGGAGAGAGAGAGAGAGAGAGAGGAGTGGGGGGGAGAGAGAGAGGGAGAGAGAGGGAGAGAGGGAGAGGGAGAGAGAGAGAGAGAGAGAGAGAGAGAGAGAGAGAGAGAGAGAGAGAGAGAGAGAGACACCGGTTTGACCTGTAATGTGTTCTGCAGTCCATCCGAGGATGAGCGTAACGTTTGGCAGCTCAGGAAGGCTTTCCCAACACAACAACAGCACTTCTCTAAGCCATCGCTGACTGCTGCTCCTGCTTTGAGCTGGTCGACCCACTCCATCAGAGAGACCAGGCCAGCATTAATCACCAGTATTACCAGTAATCACCATTAATCACCAGTAATCACCATTAAATCACCAGTAATCACCATAAACCAGCCTGGATGCTTTTCAGCAAGGATGACAATTATTTTTACCAAAACACTTAAAGTCAAGTCAGCTTTATTTCTACAGTGCTTTACAGATTGTTTCAAAGCAGCTTCAGAATAACAGAATCAATGATGCAAACTTCGCCAATATTATTGATCTCCTGCATTGACACCATTATATGAGAACTGAACTGAGCTGGACGATGACATCACGGTTTACTCCAGAGCGGCTGTTTATACAGTGGGGAGAACAAGTATTTGATACACTGCCGATTTTGCAGGTTTTCCCACTTACAGAGCATGTAGAGGTCTGTAATGTTTATCATAGGTACTCTTCAACTGTTAGTGACGGAATCTAAAACAAAATTCCAGAAAATCACATTGTATGATTTTTAAATAATTAATTTGCATTTTATTGCATGACATAAGTATTTGATCACCTACCAACCAGTAAGAATTCCGGCTCTCACAGACCTGTTAGTTTTTCTTTAAGAAGCCCTTCTGTTGTCCACTCATTACCTGTATTAACTGCACCTGTTTGAACTGGTTACCTGTATAAAAGACCTGTCCACACACTCAATCAAACAGACTCCAACCTCTCCACAATGGCCAAGACCAGAGAGCTGTGTAAGGACATCAGGGATAAAATTGTAGACCGGCACAAGGCTGGGATGGGCTACAGGACAATAGGCAAGCAGCTTGGTGAGAAGGCAACAACTGTTGGCACAATTATTAGAAAATGTAAGAAGTTCAAGATGACGGTCAATCTCCCTCGGTCTGGGGCACCATGCAAGACCTCACCTCGTGGGGCATCTATGATCATGAGGAAGGTGAGGGATCAGCCCAGAACTACACGGCAGGACCTGGTAATGACCTGAAGAGAGCTGGGACCACAGTCTCAAAGAAAACCATTAGTAACACACTACGCCGTCATGGATTAAACTCCTGCAGCGCACGCAAGGCTCCCCTGCTCAAGCCAGCGCATGTCCAGGCCCGTCTGAAGTCTGCCAATGACCATCTGGATGATCCAGAGGAGGAATGGGAGAAGGTCATGTGGTCTGATGAGACAAAAATAGAGCTTTTTGGTCTAAACTCCACTCGCTGTGTTTGGAGGAAGAAGAAGGATGAGTACAACCCCAAGAACACCATCCCAACCGTGAAGCATGGAGGTGGAAACATCATTCTTTGGGGATGCTCCTCTGCAAAGGGGACAGGACGACTGCACCGTATTGAGGGGAGGATGGATGGGGCCATGTATCGCCAGATCTTGGCCAACAACCTCCTTCCCTCAGTTAGAGCATTGAAGATGGGTCGTGGCTGGGTCTTCCAGCATGACAACGACCCGAAACACACAGCCAGGGCAACTAAGGAGTGGCTCCGTAAGAAGCATCTCAAGGTCCTGGAGTGGCCTAGCCAGTCTCCAGACCTGAACCCAATAGAAGATCTGTGGAGGAGCTGAAAGTCCGTATTGCCCAGCGACAGCCCCGAAACCTGAAGGATCTGGAGAAGGTCTGTGTGGAGGAGTGGGCCAGAATCCCTGCAGTGTGTGCAAACCTGGTCAAGAACTACAGGAAACGCATGATCTCTGATATTGCAAACAAAGGTTTCTGTACCAAATATTAAGTTCTGCTTTTCTGATGCATCAAATACTTATGTCATGCAATAAAATGCAAATTAATTACTTAACAATCATACAATGTGATTTTCTGGATTTTTGTTTTAGATTCCGTCACTCACTATGATAAAAATTACAGACCTCGACATGCTTTGTAAGTGGGAAAACCTGCAAAATCAACAGTGTATCAAATACTTGTTCTCCCCACTGTATAAATGAACTAAATTAATAACTTTTTTTCAGCAAAAATGAAGCATCACTGAACTTACTTAAGCTGGACTGTGACGCTATTTTCTTCTAGAAACAAACTTTATTATTTGCTTGTTATCACTGTAAAGCTGCTTTGAAGAAATCTGTATTGTAAAGAGCGCTGTATAAATGAAGGAGACTCGACTTGACATCAAATATGAGACGAAATCAGATTCAGCAGTAAAGACAATAGAGTCATTATTCAGATCAATTCAGTTCAGTGTTGATTCAGTTCAATAACTGTTACTTTAATTAATTCCCACAACATCTGTCGTTTGACCAGGATCAACACAGTCTTGGAAAACCTGGATATATGATACACTTTAAAAGTGTGACTTTTAGAGCTGGAAAAGGCATGACAATTTGTAAAATCTTAAATAAATAAATTACATAGAAAATTAATATTTTTCTAGTTATTGTCAAGCTCCTAAATATTTAACCAGGTAGAAATTACTGAAAAAAATCAAACAAAAAAAAACTATAAATCTCAAAGGATTTTCAAAGAAAAGTCAAGTAAATTTATTTTGAATAAAATGTAAATATTATATCTTAAAACATGTTTTATTTAATTATAATTAATTTATTGAATTAATAATTTAATTATTTGAAGTAAATGTTGTATTAATATACACAATTTAGAATATTTTTATAAATATGTCAATATTTAATTAAATGAATTTGAATCGAGACTCCTAGTTTCTGCAAATGAAAGTGTGAGACACTGAACGCCTGGCAGTGCGGAGGTGAAGTCTATTATTTTTCATGAGCTTCTATTAACATGTTTCCCGCACACGATTGAGGCCTCTGGGGTTTAATAGCAGAGTTAGCGCTGTTATTGCACTGATTACACTGATGACGGCCATTAGCTCAGTTATCCCACAAAACACAATGCAGACATTTGGGTTTATATACTTCAATATGACGTGTTAATTAGGGAAGGTTGGCTGGAAACACACGCAGACACACACACACACACACACACACACCCAGACACAGTGAAGTGTGCAGTGTCTCCACATGTGCAGATGTTTAGTGTGTGTCTGAAACTGAAGAGGAAGAGCGTCATTACACACATTAGAGCTCAGCAGAGACCAGCGCTTCTTATTCACATCATTCCTCTTTCTTTTATGACACACACACACACACACACACACACACACACACACACTCACACTCCGGGTCATGTTTGTGAACAGTGCACACATGTGAGTTTCATGTACAACACATGCATATGAACCGATCCATACACACTCCATGCACGGATGCACTTCTGTAAATTACACACACACACACACACACACACACACACACACACACACACACACACACACACACACACACACACACACACACACACACACACCGGGTCATGTCTCCTTCAGCTGTAAACACTGCACACATGTGAGTTTCATGTACAACACATGCATCTGAAGCGATCCGTACACACTCCACGCACGGATGCACTGCTGTAAATCACACACACATGCTACATAAATCACAACTACACACAAGTGAATCACTCACACGCATTCGACACACACAGACCAATGTGGGACTTCCATGATTCAGATACTCTAGTGAAGAAATGCACTTGATTTGTTCAGAATGTGCAGTTATGTTTTTTTTCCAGCACAAATATCTAAACATTCTTAAATCAAGATATATTAACTGGAGAAGCAGCATGACTGAAGATATTAAGTCGTGTTAGGGTTAGGTAACTAACTAACTGATAATCAAACTGAAGTGAGTTTGTGCTTAAAACAAGAACAAATATCAGTCAGTGGAGTCAGAAAAATAATCTTGTTTTCCGTGTGCATTAAGTTTATTTTTCTGACCTCACACAGTTTTAATAAGCGCTTGCTGTTCTAGGTGGTTTGATTTTATTGGTTCCTCGAGTGTTTACAAGCGTCACATGACCTCAAACACATCGCCGGCCTCGAGAGAAGTCTAGAGATTCACAAATAAATACTAAATACTAAATATTCCACTTCAGTTTACACTTTGTGAATTTATTCACTGAGAAAACTGAAAGCATCAGAAATACAACTGTAACTGTAAATGGACAGGAAGAGCTAAATAAACGTATCTTTGCATCTGAACCAACAACATGTTTATTAGATCCAACACCCACTAAACCCCTGATAGAGATGTTCCCTGTACCAGAAGAGCCTCTTCTCATTATTAACTCGTCTTCATCTCTAGGTTATGTTCCAAGATGGTTCAAGCCGGCGGTTATTAAGCCTCTCATTAAGAAATCACAGTTAGATCCAAATGAATTCGCAAATTACAGACCCATTTCAAATCTTCCATTTATGTCTAAAATATTAGAAAAGTTGTGTTTGCTCATCTGTGCTCTTTTTACAGTCTGGATTCAGGCCCATGACAGCAGAAACTCCACTCGCTAGAATTACACATGACTTCTCGCTTCTGACCACGGCTATATCTCTATACTAGTTTTCCTTGCTGTGTTTGACACTTTAGATCATGATATACTCTTAGATCAGCTACTATTACACTGGTATTCAGGGACAGGCATTAACCTGGTTTAGATCGTATCAGACCGTTACCATTTTGTCTATTTAAACGGGGAAGAATCTAAGATAATGTCAGTGAATTATGGAGTGCCTCAAGGCTCTGTGCGCGGCCCTCTGCTACTCTCAATATTGGATATTTATCCAAGCGTTCATATAATCCATCTCATAACCCCATACTGTTATATCAGATCAAATGATTATCTGCATAATGTTATGAACAGCAGCTACGCTTATTGTTCTCCACTTGCGTTAGGTGAACGCCAACAGAGGAAACTAGAGAGTTTGTCAGCTTCAGTTTGGATGAAGACTTCAGATGAAGCAAACTCTGAATCAACATGCAACAATGCTATTATTTTCTCTATTTTCACACACACACACACACACACACACACACACACACACACACACACACACACACACACACACACACACACACACACACACACACACACACAAGTCAAGTCAAGTCAACTTTATTTATATAGCGCTTTTCACAATACAGATTGTATCAAAGCAGCTTCACAGTATTAAATAAAATAGTACATCAGTGTTTGTTTCTAGTGTAAAACGTCCACGTTTGGTAATGCTGATCAATAGTATTGTTGATTGATTAATTAAATTAAGTATCCCCAACTGAGCAAGCCAAAGGCAACAGTGGCAAGGAACCGAAAAACTCCATCAGGTGACCTAATGCTAATGGAGAAAAAAAAACCTTGGGAGAACCCAGGCTCAGTCGGGGGCCAGTTCTCCTCTGGCGTTTATGAACTAGAGGTCGGATTTAACTGTAAGATTAAAAGTATTATATGAATGCCTGGCTGAAGAGATGCGTCTTTAATCTAGTTTTAAACTGGGAGAGCGAGTCTGAGCCTCGAACAATATCAGGAAGGCCATTCCAGAGTTTAGGAGCTAAATGTGAAAATGCTCTCCCTCCTTTGGTGGATCTGGATATCCTAGGTATGACCAAAAGCCTCGAATTTAGTGACCTTAAAGAGCGCGATGGATTATAGGGCGATAGAAGATCCGTTAAATAGACTGGAGCTAAGCCGTTTAGGGCTTTATAAGTCAGTAGCAATACCTTGTAAATAATACGGAACTTTATAGGTAACCAATGTAGTGATGATAAAATTGGTGTTATATGATCATATTTTCTTGATCTAGTAAGAACTCTAGCGGCGGCATTTTGGACTAACTGTAGCTTGTTTATTGAGGATGCAGGACAACCGGCTAATAAAGCATTACAGTAATCTAGTCTCGAGGTCATGAATGCATGAACTAGCTTTTCTGCATCAGAAACTGATAGGATATTACGTAGCTTAGCAATGTTTCTAAGGTGGAAAAAGGCTGTTTTTGTAACATATGAAATATGATTTTCAAAAGACAGGTTGCAGTCGAGTATAACACCCAGGTCTTTTACTGTAGAGGATGAAGTAACAGGACATCCTACTATGTTAAAGTTGTATTGTGAGAGGTTTTGTGGGTGGTTTTTTGAACCGATAAGTATTACCTCTGTCTTGTCTGGATTCAATAAAAGGAAATTGCGCGTCATCCAATCTTTTATATCTTTAACACACTCTGTCAATTTGGATAATTTAGCGTTTTCATCCGGCCGTGATGAAATATAGATTTGAGTGTCATCAGCATAACAATGGAAACTAATTCCATGTTTCCTTATAATATTTCCAAGTGGCAGCATATATATTGAGAATAATAGAGGGCCTAACACAGATCCTTGCGGCACTCCATAGTTTACTGGAGTTATGATCGATTTTTCTCCATTTAAATAGACAAAATGGTAGCGGTCTGATAAGTATGATCTGAACCAGCTTAATGCTTGTCCTTGAACACCAGTATAATTTTGTAGTCGATCTAAGAGTATTGTGTGATCTATAGTATCGAACGCAGCACTAAGATCAAGTAAAACTAGTATTGAGATACAGCCTTGGTCAGAAGCTAAGAGTAAATCATTAGTGATTTTAACGAGCGCAGTTTCAGTGCTATGATGCGGCCTGAAACCAGACTGAAACTTTTCATAGATGTCATTTTCATGCAAGAAAGAGCCCAGTTGAGAGGACACAACTTTTTCTAGTATTTTAGACATAAAAGGACACACACACACACACACAACTAGAAACAGACATCTATACGTCTTGCAACATGATAATTTGATGCCCATATCAAAATCATATCAGACACAATGATATTTCATATGCACAAAGAAAACCACACTGCAACTGAACGGAAAACTAGTGCCTGTAGGAGTGATGAGATCTGACTTCAGTCTCTAACGCACGGAAATAACGTCACTTTAATCCGTCAGAATCCATCGGTTCACTTCGCTTCAGATAATGGGCCTGATTGTCTCACTGCATTTACTCTTTTCTTTTAAATTAGAGTCAAATGTGTGCAGTTACTTTGCTACTTAACCCTGAAAGGTTCAGTGGGGATCTATACAGAACTCTAGGGTTCTTGACTCAATTTTAAAGAGTTATAGACTATATATATATATTAGTATGGTATAACATCATTAGTATATTCACTTTTATCACTAGTATTATACATATCTAATATCTTATAAAACTTAATATGTAATGATGATGATTGCTCGCTTCCATATGAAATATATAAGTGAAATATCAGTAGATATTAAGTGGTTAGTTTCTACAAAATAGCAGATCTCTAGCGCCCTCTTGCTGCAGGAGACCTCATATATTTCTACTGATTGCATTTGCAACAAAAATCACCAAATTAAGCAGAAAATTGAGAAATCTGACACTATCTGGGAGTAAAGAGAGAAACTCCTGAGATCTTAGACTGTACAATGTTCCTAAGGTGAGATTTTGGAAAGATTACGGTACATCAAAAAATAAACAAATTAATAAAACTTTTTCATTTTCATATTTCTTGGTCATAGGATGGGCAATTTTTGTTTTGTTTTTTGTCACTACCAAGTCTGCATAAAAGGGTCAAAATAAAAGGACCTTCATCAACTTCTGATGGAACGCTGACTTCATTCTCCTGTAACTCCATCATCACTCCATCCTCTGCTCTGAGCCGACAGAGAAACTCCATCATCACTCCATCATCACTCCATCCTCTGCTCTGAGCCGACAGAGAAACTCCATCATCACTCCATCCTCTCTCCATCATCACTCCATCCTCTGCTCTGAGCCGACAGAGAAACTCCATCATCACTCCATCATCACTCCATCCTCTGCTCTGAGCCGACAGAGAAACTCCATCATCACTCCATCATCACTCCATCATCTGCTCTGAGCCGACAGAGAAACTCCATCATCACTCCATCATCACTCCATCCTCTGCTCTGAGCCGACAGAGAAACTCCATCCTCTCTCCATCATCACTCCATCCTCTGCTCTGAGCCGACAGAGAAACTCCATCATCACTCCATCCTCTGCTCTGAGCCGACAGAGAAACTCCATCCTCTCTCCATCATCACTCCATCATCACTCCATCCTCTGCTCTGAGCCGACAGAGAAACTCCATCCTCTCTCCATCATCACTCCATCCTCTGCTCTGAGCCGACAGAGAAACTCCATCATCACTCCATCCTCTGCTCTGAGCCGACAGAGAAACTCCATCATCACTCCATCATCACTCCATCCTCTGCTCTGAGACGACAGAGAAACTCCATCCTCTCTCCATCATCACTCCATCATCACTCCATCCTCTGCTCTGAGCCGACAGAGAAACTCCATCATCACTCCATCATCACTCCATCCTCTGCTCTGAGCCGACAGAGAAACTCCATCCTCTCTCCATCATCACTCCATCCTCTGCTCTGAGCCGACAGAGAAACTCCATCCTCTCTCCATCATCACTCCATCCTCTCTCCATCATCACTCCATCCTCTGCTCTGAGCCGACAGAGAAACTCCATCATCACTCCATCCTCTGCTCTGAGCCGACAGAGAAACTCCATCCTCTCTCCATCATCACTCCATCCTCTGCTCTGAGCCGACAGAGAAACTCCATCCTCTCTCCATCATCACTCCATCCTCTGCTCTGAGCCGACAGAGAAACTCCATCCTCTCTCCATCATCACTCCATCCTCTGCTCTGAGCCGACAGAGAAACTCCATCCTCTCTCCATCATCACTCCATCATCACTCCATCCTCTGCTCTGAGCCGACAGAGAAACTCCATCATCACTCCATCCTCTCTCCATCATCACTCCATCATCACTCCATCCTCTGCTCTGAGCCGACAGAGAAACTCCATCATCACTCCATCCTCTCTCCATCCTCTCTCCATCATCACTCCATCCTCTGCTCTGAGCCGACAGAGAAACTCCATCATCACTCCATCCTCTCTCCATCATCACTCCATCATCACTCCATCCTCTGCTCTGAGCCGACAGAGAAACTCCATCATCACTCCATCCTCTCTCCATCATCACTCCATCATCACTCCATCCTCTGCTCTGAGCCGACAGAGAAACTCCATCATCACTCCATCCTCTCTCCATCCTCTCTCCATCATCACTCCATCCTCTGCTCTGAGCCGACAGAGAAACTCCATCATCACTCCATCCTCTCTCCATCATCACTCCATCATCACTCCATCCTCTGCTCTGAGCCGACAGAGAAACTCCATCATCACTCCATCATCACTCCATCATCTGCTCTGAGCCGACAGAGAAACTCCATCATCACTCCATCATCACTCCATCCTCTGCTCTGAGCCGACAGAGAAACTCCATCCTCTCTCCATCATCACTCCATCCTCTGCTCTGAGCCGACAGAGAAACTCCATCCTCTCTCCATCATCACTCCATCCTCTGCTCTGAGCCGACAGAGAAACTCCATCATCACTCCATCCTCTGCTCTGAGCCGACAGAGAAACTCCATCCTCTCTCCATCATCACTCCATCCTCTGCTCTGAGCCGACAGAGAAACTCCATCCTCTCTCCATCATCACTCCATCCTCTGCTCTGAGCCGACAGAGAAACTCCATCATCACTCCATCATCACTCCATCCTCTGCTCTGAGCCGACAGAGAAACTCCATCATCACTCCATCATCACTCCATCCTCTGCTCTGAGCCGACAGAGAAACTCCATCCTCTCTCCATCATCACTCCATCCTCTGCTCTGAGCCGACAGAGAAACTCCATCATCACTCCATCATCACTCCATCCTCTGCTCTGAGCCGACAGAGAAACTCCATCATCACTCCATCATCACTCCATCCTCTGCTCTGAGCCGACAGAGAAACTCCATCCTCTCTCCATCATCACTCCATCCTCTGCTCTGAGCCGACAGAGAAACTCCATCATCACTCCATCCTCTGCTCTGAGCTGACAGAGAAACTCCATCATCACTCCATCCTCTGCTCTGAGCCGACAGAGAAACTCCATCATCACTCCATCCTCTGCTCTGAGCCGACAGAGAAACTCCATCATCACTCCATCATCACTCCATCCTCTGCTCTGAGCCGACAGAGAAACTCCATCCTCTCTCCATCATCACTCCATCCTCTGCTCTGAGCCGACAGAGAAACTCCATCATCACTCCATCATCACTCCATCCTCTGCTCTGAGCCGACAGAGAAACTCCATCATCACTCCATCCTCTGCTCTGAGCCGACAGAGAAACTCCATCCTCTCTCCATCATCACTCCATCCTCTGCTCTGAGACGACAGAGAAACTCCATCCTCTCTCCATCATCACTCCATCCTCTGCTCTGAGCCGACAGAGAAACTCCATCATCACTCCATCATCACTCCATCCTCTGCTCTGAGCCGACAGAGAAACTCCATCATCACTCCATCCTCTGCTCTGAGCCGACAGAGAAACTCCATCATCACTCCATCCTCTGCTCTGAGCCGACAGAGAAACTCCATCATCACTCCATCATCACTCCATCCTCTGCTCTGAGCCGACAGAGAAACTCCACCATCACTCCATCCTCTGCTCTGAGCCGACAGAGAAACTCCATCCTCTCTCCATCATCACTCCATCCTCTGCTCTGAGCCGACAGAGAAACTCCATCCTCTCTCCATCATCACTCCATCCTCTGCTCTGAGCCGACAGAGAAACTCCATCATCACTCCATCATCACTCCATCCTCTGCTCTGAGCCGACAGAGAAACTCCATCATCACTCCATCATCACTCCATCCTCTGCTCTGAGCCGACAGAGAAACTCCATCCTCTCTCCATCATCACTCCATCCTCTGCTCTGAGCCGACAGAGAAACTCCATCATCACTCCATCATCACTCCATCATCACTCCATCCTCTGCTCTGAGCCGACAGAGAAACTCCATCATCACTCCATCCTCTGCTCTGAGCCGACAGAGAAACTCCATCCTCTCTCCATCATCACTCCATCCTCTGCTCTGAGACGACAGAGAAACTCCATCCTCTCTCCATCATCACTCCATCCTCTGCTCTGAGCCGACAGAGAAACTCCATCATCACTCCATCATCACTCCATCCTCTGCTCTGAGCCGACAGAGAAACTCCATCATCACTCCATCCTCTGCTCTGAGCCGACAGAGAAACTCCATCATCACTCCATCCTCTGCTCTGAGCCGACAGAGAAACTCCATCATCACTCCATCATCACTCCATCATCACTCCATCCTCTGCTCTGAGCCGACAGAGAAACTCCATCCTCTCTCCATCATCACTCCATCCTCTGCTCTGAGCCGACAGAGAAACTCCATCCTCTCTCCATCATCACTCCATCCTCTGCTCTGAGCCGACAGAGAAACTCCATCCTCTCTCCATCATCACTCCATCCTCTGCTCTGAGCCGACAGAGAAACTCCATCATCACTCCATCATCACTCCATCCTCTGCTCTGAGCCGACAGAGAAACTCCATCATCACTCCATCCTCTGCTCTGAGACGACAGAGAAACTCCATCCTCTCTCCATCATCACTCCATCCTCTGCTCTGAGCCGACAGAGAAACTCCATCCTCTCTCCATCATCACTCCATCATCACTCCATCCTCTGCTCTGAGCCGACAGAGAAACTCCATCATCACTCCATCATCACTCCATCCTCTGCTCTGAGCCGACAGAGAAACTCCATCCTCTCTCCATCATCACTCCATCCTCTGCTCTGAGCCGACAGAGAAACTCCATCCTCTCTCCATCATCACTCCATCCTCTGCTCTGAGCCGACAGAGAAACTCCATCCTCTCTCCATCATCACTCCATCCTCTGCTCTGAGCCGACAGAGAAACTCCATCCTCTCTCCATCATCACTCCATCCTCTGCTCTGAGCCGACAGAGAAACTCCATCCTCTCTCCATCATCACTCCATCCTCTGCTCTGAGCCGACAGAGAAACTCCATCCTCTCTCCATCATCACTCCATCCTCTGCTCTGAGCCGACAGAGAAACTCCATCATCACTCCATCCTCTGCTCTGAGCCGATAGAGAGACCGCAGGAAAACCTCTGAGATGAACATTCACAGGATCCACCAGAACTGAGGGGAGGAAAGCTCAGACTAATGAAAAGATCTTCACAATGACTGATTTACAGTGAACTGTTAGAGAGACATGAGTTCATCTGTTCAATAAAACACCTCACTCTCCTGGGTAATAAACAAAAGCGGAGCTGCTGATTCTTGTTTTATTACGAGCTCGGCCTCGTTCTCTTTTCTCCAGAAGACTGTTCAGTGTTTGTTTGTTGATTCTCCGGAGGTTGGAGATTTAGACTCCATGTCTTACACACACGCACACGCACACACACACACGCACACACGCACGCACACGCACACATACAGGTCAGTGACGCATGTACGCAATTTACCGCGAAAACCATCCCGACGGGTGTAAAATATAAACACTTACCGTAGTGAATCAGGGTAGCCTAAGACAAAACCACACTTTGGAAGAAGGATTGATTGATTGATTATTGACTCATTTAAATTTTATTTTGAACGAAAATTTAAATTGTGTACCTTTAAAACTAAACGAAAATTAGAAATGTTGCCTTGGCAATAAACTGACATAAGTTGAATTTGAATCAGTAAAATTATTACCTGCAAATCAATAAGAACAAACTAAAACTGAAATAAAAATAAATTATTGCTATTTGTTTATAAAAAATTTAAAAAAAAAAAACGAATAAAAAAAATGACAAAAGCACATAACAAAATTACTAAAAATGAAAACTAATACAGAAATAAAAGCTAATGACACATGAAACTATGGATTCAGATCATTTATGATTATATATGAAATCTTCTCATACTCTCTCACAACACCATAACTTAGTATTTATCAAATTTATTTTCTCCTCTACAAATGAAGACAGTAGTTCAAAACTCTCATACAGACAGGGAGAGAACATGTACAGCGTTTTCCTTGTGAAAGCTCATTTAAATAAAAAAGTAAAAAAGCAGGTTTAAATATACATAAATCATCACTCCTTCACAGATAACAGAAGCATGCTAGAGCAGTGCATGATGGGAAAGATTCTGACACATAAATCATCATCATAAGATGAAGTGAGATGCACATGAAAAGAAGCCATGAAGATCAGAAGATAAACAAATTCACAGAAAGAAAATGTAAGTCGCGCCTCACGCCCTGTTACCTTTACAGAGAGAGTTTAACAGAGAGAGATTAACCGTTGGACTGCTGGTGGATCGGAAAACTAACTCTCCCTGCACCTGTCAATCAAACTCATTCACTAATAAATCATTATCGACTGCTAAACAGATCCATGTTGGATTTTAGCAAGTCTTTACAACAATAATTTGTGTGAAATGAGTCATGATTTCAGGAGCAGCACAGGCTGAATATTACAGGTATTGCTGGATCAAGATAGTGGTTTGTAGCAAAAGCAGAAGCACGTCTGCAAATGAAAACATTAAAGGCAGAAGATTGTTATCCTAAAATCTGATATTATTGACATCAAATACTACAAGCTTTGTCATCAGGTTCAGAGTCAGAAACAATGAGAACGGACCGAATATTCAGCAAACGCCCTGAAAAAGTCACCGTGAGAGAGAGAACATACATGTAGAAACACGAGACTGCGACGGATTATTTCTCATACTCATATTTATATCACACACCTCTAGTAGAAGCACATTATTTTTTAAATAATCTCAATAAAAATCTGTAAAAAAACAAAACAAAAAAACATACGTATAAAAAGACAGCAGGTGATGCACTGCATACAGGAACTCAAGCAGGAGGGAGAAGTAAAGCGGGAACTGATGAGTCTGATGATGCGGGAACGACGAGTCTGATGATGCGGGAACGACGAGTCTGATGATGCGGGAACGTCGAGTCTGATGTGGGAACGTCGAGTCTGATGTGGGAACGTCGAGTCTGAAACGGGAACATCAAGTCTGATGCGGGAACGTCAAGTCTGATGCGGGAACGTCAAGTCTGATGCGGGAACGGCGAGTCTGACGTGGGAACGTCGAGTCTGATGCGGGAACGTCGAGTCTGATGAGGGAACGTCGAGTCTGATGTGGGAACGTCGAGTCTGAAACGGGAACATCAAGTCTGATGCGGGAACGTCAAGTCTGATGCGGGAACGTCAAGTCTGATGCGGGAACGTCAAGTCTGATGCGGGAACGTCAAGTCTGATGCGGGAACGGCGAGTCTGATGCGGGAACGTCGAGTCTGATGATGCGGGAACGACGAGTCTGATGATGCGGGAACGACGAGTCTGATGATGCGGGAACAATGAGTCTGATGCGGGAACGTCGAGTCTAATGCGGGAACGTCGAGTCTCACACAGATCCGCTGATCAAGTATCCCGATCCTGATCCCCTCCGCCTGCCGTGCGGTTGCTGGGTGCGGCTGCGGAGAGACGTGTGGTTGCCATGGTGATGGTGGTGAGAGGGCGGGGCGGGGGGCGGGTCTCTGAGAGAGGGCGGGACTACAGAGGACTTGATTGGGATGATCCTGGTGTCCATCACCTCACAGTCCACCTGCATCATCATCTCATAACCGGCCTGGGACGAGTTATACACCGAATCTGCAGACAACAACAACACAGAGAGAGAGAGAGAGAGAGAGAGAGAGAGAGAGAGAGAGAGAGAGAGAGAATAAATTAAACATGGTATATTTTGTCTTATTAAACGGCTCTGTGGAACACTTGATTCTGATTGGTCAATCGCCCTATCCAGCGGGACATTATTCCCAGATAACAGCCTCTGAGAACAAACACAGGCCTAATCAAGAGTTTTAAAGGCGAGGGAATGATCTGAACTCACCGTTGATGGCCATGGCAGGCATGACCAGAGACATCTTGGGTCGAGATGTTTTATTGTGGCTGATGGCGGGTAACAGCAGATGATCCTGCAAAAGCCAAGGATGAAGTGAGCGTGTGTGAGTGTGTGTGTGTGTGAGAGAGAGAGAGAGAGAGAGAGAGAGAGAGAGAGAGAGAGAGAGAGAGTGTGTGTGTGTGTGTGTGTGTGTGAGAGAGAGAGAGTGTGCAGTCTCACCCATCTGAAGGATACGACGTAGAAGGTGTCCTCTCGCGCGCGTGTGTGTGTGTGTGAGAGAGAGAGAATGTGTGAGAGAGTGTGTGTGTGTGAGAGAGATTTTTGTATTTGAGAGCGTGTGTGTGTGTGTGTGTGTGTGTTGTGTGTGTGCAGTCTCACCCGTCTGAAGGACACGACGTAGAAGGTGTCCTCGCGCCGGTCGATGGCGTCCATGAAGTCGCTGTAACTGATCTCCGGCCCCGGCAGAACCTGTAGTTGACTGACACACACATCAACAGGTCACATGACCATCAACAGGTCACATGACCATCAACAGGTCACATGACCATCATCAGGTCACATGACATCGACACATGCTTTACACAGAGGCTGCTGGGAAATAAAGTTACCTTTCGATGGACCGATGAGCCTGGATTGGAAGATACCTGGAGAAGTTTGTCTTTCTGTGCTGAGCTTTCTGCTGATGAAGGGAAAGAACACACACACGCACACACACACACGCGCACACAAACACACGCGCACACAAACACACACACGTTGGATGTTGGTTTGACTGTAAATCTCCTGCAACACAAGCTGTTCTCACACAGCGTGACATCAGTGGCGATGCGAGGTGTGTGTGGGAGTGTGTAGGAGTGTGTGGTTTCACACCTGAGCTATTTTAGTCTTCTTCACTGCTTTGGTCTTTCCGTCAGACTTCCTGTTGTTCTGGTGTCGGTTCACCCATCCGCGCAACTCATCCGCCAGCCTGAGGACAACACCGGAGTAAAGCACACACACACACACACACACACACACACACACACACATGAGGATCACATGACCAGAACTCACTCAGGATCACTACTGGAGGATAAGACATGTTTAAAGTTGAATACGAGAATCATATTTAGAGAGTGTGTCCTGACCTTTCACTGGTAGTTTATTTACAATTGCTTTTAATTCATGTTTTAAAACAAGATGGCGGCGCCCATGTCGGCAGCGGCTGCAATGGCTCACGGCAAAAATATAGATAAAAGTTTTAAAAACTCCGGCCGAGATCCGACTGCTGAACGAGGAAGCGAGAGGAGACTGGCGTACGATCGGCATGATCTACTGTTACTGCGTAGAGTTGGTAAAGTAGGAACTATCGATCATAACACTGCGGGTTCACTCTAGACGCTTGGACTTATGTTCTTCGCGAGAGGCCTGCTCAACACCGACTCCTCTCTCCAGCGCTACCCGCCATCAGAGGAAGCGGAGGCAGAAGAGGGGTAAGCGCGGAGGAGCTAGTGTTAAGCTCAGAGCTAACCCATGCAGAACGCCTTTACCATCAATCCTGCTGGCTAACGTCCGCTCATTGGAGAACAAATCGGACTATATCTGACTGGACCTAGCAACAAAATGGGAGGTGAGCGATTGTTGTGCTCTGATTTTCACTGAGACCTGGTTAAATGACACAGTTACAGAGAACGCCATTAGCATGGAGGGGCTAACTAGTTTCCGTGCGGATAGAAGTGGAAAATCTAAAGGCGGCGGGGTGTGCATCTATATCAATATCAGATGGTGCACAAACACAGATGGGATCCACTCTCATTGCTCCGCGGACACTGAAGTTTTAACAGTTAAATGTCGCCGCTTCTATCTTCCAAGGGAGTTCTCTGTCATAATTATTATTGGTGTCTATATACCTCCCGATGCAGATACCAAAGCAGCCCTAAAAACTCTGTCTCATTCCTTAAACGAGCTGCAAACTACACATCCAGAGGGAGTACTGGGGACTTCAACCAGGCAAACATGGAAAAAGTCCTCCCTCACTTTTACCAACATGTGGACTTTGCAACGAGGGAAGCTAACACACTGGATCATGTTTACACAAGTCCTGAAAGTCGAGAAAACCAAGGAGATGGTGATTGACTCAGGAGAAATCAGCCTGTGCACGCACCGATCCACTTCAATGGGACTGCTGTGGAGATCGTAAAAAGCACACAGTTCCTGGGGGTTCACGTGGCTGACAACCTGTCCTGGGATCTGCACACCTCCTCCCTCATCAAAAAGGCACACCAGCGTCTCCCACCTCAGTCCATCCATCCTGACCACTTTCTACAGGGGCACCATCGAACGTGTTCTGGCCAGCACCATTACTCTCTGCTTTGAGAATTGTAAAGCTTCAGAGAGAAAGCTTGGTGAGGATAGCTGAGCGGACTACTGGGACTACTCTGTCGACCATTCAGTCGACCGCCCAGCAAAGATGCCTGTCAGGAGCAAAGGGCATCATCAAGGACCCCACCCACCCTGGCCACAGACTCTTTCCCAGCTCCCCTCTGGTAGGAGGAACCGCAGTCTGAGGACAAGCACAGCTTCTTCCCCACTGCTGCCACTGAACACAACAGCCCACTAGAACATGTGAACACTAGCCTACATGTACATAATTATCTGCTCTGACTGTACCTTATTCTCAACTGCACTATTTTTAAATATGGATATTTATACTCTCAACTGTATATATCTACATACTTATATTTTACCGGTTTATAGATGTTGTATATTTATATTTATTACTCTGCATGCTTTGATAGCCATATAAGCATATTTATTTATATTATGTAGTTAATATTTCGTTTTCTACGGTGTTTTTGATTGTTTCTTGTGCTATATTTTTAAACTTTGCATGTAATTTCGTACTACAGGGCACTGTGGAATGACAATAAAGAAATCTTTAATCTTGAACGTTTTAATGTAGTTAGAAGTAATGAAAGGGTTAATCTGACATCAAGACCCAGAATGCTTTAGTAATGTTCTTTTTCTGGGCTTAACCACTGTACAGCTCTCAGTGCTTTTACACACACACACACACACACACACACACACACACACACACACACACACACACACACACACACTCAGATCTGAGCGACTCAGAAACACACACACACACACTCAGATCTGAGCGACTCAGAAACACACACACACACACACACACACTCACCTGAGCGACTCGGAGCGGTTGAACTGTCTGCAGTCTGGAGAGGAGAAGTACCGGTCGATGTCCTGCAGAACACTGAA